>NC_090935.1:976992173-977295203 GCF_040938575.1 Ambystoma mexicanum
CCAAAAGCAAAAAGTGCCCATGACCATTATGTGAGCAAATATAACGTTATGAGCTGAGTGTGTGTGTGTGTGTGTGTGTGTGTGTGTGTGTGTGCCAGATGATGAGTGTTCTTGTGTGCTGTGCAGCGTCTGTTCAGTTGTCATGTAACTCAAAGATGTGTTGTCATGAGCTGGGCTGTGGGCAGGTGTGTCACAGAAAGTCCTGCGTGTTTTCTATGAAGTCTGATGCATGCAGGAATGTGGCACCATGCACCAGGTGTTCCTGCAAACATATTTTGCAGACAAGGGGTGAAAAATACAATGCCATTTATTTATTTAATTAATTGTGCTTTTGTATGGCACCTATACAGCTAAAGTGTTTCAAGGTGCCACAAGGCAAAAGGTGGGGGGGGCAGGGGAGAAAACAACAATAACAGTCCTACTAGGCCTTGTAACGTTTGGATTGTGCAAGTGCAATGACAAGAAGTGCAGGGAGGAGGGCAGGTCAGGGCAGAAGGGATGGGTTAAGGGAAAGGGGGAGGAGGGAAAGTGCAAGAGCCAGGGGGCCCTGGGGGCTGGCAAGTGCTAAGGGGAGCCCGGGAGAGCAAACGCCAGGTGAACAAGGGGTAAAGGTGAATAGTGCAAGGACAGGGGTGAACCAGCCTCAGTGGCTAGTCAGGGAAAGGGTACCCGAGGGGAATTTCTGGTTATAGGAGTGCTAGGGAAGACTGATTGAGGAGGGCCTGGCCCTTTTAAGGGACCAGGCAACCAGTCTCAGTGGCAGGGGGTCATTAGCAAGGGATGGGAAGAGGGAAGGAGGAGGAGAAAGGGAAAGTCTTGAGAAGCTTCCAGAACTTAAGGTGATCTAGCACAAGACTGAAAGGGGCATGGAGGCTGTTCCAGAGGGGGGATCCTGCCGAAAAAAGAGATTTACCCCCACTCTGCTTGGAGAAATGTCTGCTCCTCAGAGAGTTGGAGCTAGAGGACCGAAGGAATCTAGCAGGGAGGTATTTAGGGAGAGAAAGGTGAATGTAGTGAAGTCCCAGGACCCAGAAAGCCTTGTGGACGATGCAGATGATCTTGAATTTGATACTTGCAGCCACCAGAAGCTAGTGGAGAGATTTTACTGCTGGAGAGATGCGGTCCCTGGGTTTGAGGCCACGGATAAGTCTTGCAGTCCTATTCTGGATTAGTTGAAGAGGGCAGATGGAGAAAAGAAGCAGATTGAGGAAAAGGCTGTTGCAGTAGCCCAGCCTGGAAAGGACCAGAGCTCTGGGGACATTGGGCCTCATTACGACCTCGGCAGGTAACCATGGCGCTATTGGCAGCATGGCTGCTGCCGAAATCGTGTCCGTGTCCCGGTTCCCAGAATGAGGAATTACTGGGCCATTCCGAGTTCGGAGGGCCCGGTAATTCCTTCTAGGAACCCGGACCTTCCCCATTCCCATTTCAGCCCCCATAGGGCTGAATGGGAATGGGCAAAGGAGCAAACAATGGGCCGATTACGAGCGGCCCGTTGTTCGCTCCCTCCTCCCCTCGCGGGACCTGCTCTGCACGTCTGGTAAAACCAGACCTGAAGACTGGGTCCCGCGAGGGGACTGTGTAATCAGGCGGGACAGGGTTGACGGCGCCGGCACCTTTACCGGCACCGTTAACCCCGTCCCGCCTGGGTTATAATGAGGCCCATTGAGTTTTTGGGGGAAGGTGAGAAAAGGAAGAATGCCTCTGAGGAGGTCAAGATGAAAGTGAGCCTTCTTGGCAAGGTCAGCGATATGAGGTAAGAAGGAGAGAGAGGAGTTGAAGATGCCACCCAGTTTTTCTACATCACACAGAGGTGAGGAGAGGTGTCCCAAGGAGGGCGACCAGAGAGTAGGAAGAAGGGAGGGGGCATGAATCCCAATGAGGAGGATCTCGGTCTTACTGACGATAAGGCAGAGATCTTTAGCAACACACCATGCCTGAAAAGCATTCAGATAATTGGGAATGAGAGAAGAAAGAGAGGAGGAAGAGGAGGGAAGCTTAAAGGAGAGATGTGTATCATCAGCATAACACTTGAAATGAGGAGAGAAGGTAGTTATAAAATGTGCAAGAGGGGCAAGTTAGATGTTAAAAAGCAACGGCGAGAAGATAGAGCCTTGAGGGATGCTGCAAGTAGAGAGTGAGGTGGAGGAGAGAAAAGGGCCCTGTTGAACCTGGGAGGGCTGATCAGAAAGGAAAGAGGTCAACCAATCCAGTGCCTGGTCCGTGATGCCCAGGGTATTACAGAGTCGATTTATCAGGGTGGCATGGTTAACCATGTTGAAGGCAGAGGACCAATCGAGGAGGATGAGAACAGAGGGAGAGTTGGAGTCAAGGTTTGAGAGCAAGTCTTCACGGGTGTTCAGGAGAGCAGTTTCCATGCCTTCGGCTGCTCTGAAGCCAGACTGGTGGCATTGGAGACAGCCAACAGATTCAGTGTGATGGATTAGTTGGGAGATGACCAACCTTTCCAAGAGTTTGCCCAAGAAGGGGGTAGTGGAGATAGGGTGGTAGTTACCTGGGCAGCAAGGGTCCACAGATTGCTATTTTAGGAGAGGGTGCACAAAGGAGTCCTTGCGGGCTTGTTTGAATGAGCCAGTGGAAAATAATCGGTTGCAGAACTCAGCAAAAGAGGTAGCGAGGGAGGCAATGTTGTCCTTGATACTTCTATAGGAGCAAGGAGGCACCTGTTTGAAAGAGACTTTCACAGAGCAGACTGTCTTTATGACCTCATCCGGTGTTATTAGGAGGAGAGTATGAGGGAAGGAGAGAGGGGAGCCAAGGGAGGCCTGTGAGCAGGTGGAGGGTGGAGGATGGAGAGGGGTAGAGGAGAGTGAGAACAGGATGTTCTGAGTTTTGGTTTTGAAGTGGTGGTCCAAAGCTGTGCAGAGGGCCTGGAAAGGGAGAGAAGTGGAGACTGCAGTATGTTTGGCAAGTTCCTTACAGATTTTGAAAAGTTCAGCCATGTTTTTGGTATCTCCAGAGATGCGGGCTTAGATAAGAGCACACTTCTTGGAGTGGATGGAGAGTCAGAGTCATGATGTGTGTGCTGTGTGTCCTGGTGAAAGGTGGGGCAATGTGCTTCATAAAAATGATGTGCTGCACCCTCTCTATGAAGGGCGTGCATGAAAACAATGCAATGTTATGTGCCACAATGTTGGCAATAGCAACATTATAATGCAACCACTGCCTGTGTTATGGGAAAAGCAGAAATGTACTACTGTATGCTATATTGTCACCTCTCAACTGTTTACCTAAACTTAAGAGCCCTGCTGCTGTCTTTGTTGCACGTAATCATTACATCACTGCCGAGGTCCTGATGACCTGTTAGATGATATTCCTCAGGTGGTGGAAGTGCACACCTGCATCTGAACAAAAGCATAATCAGAGCATAGATTTATCCTTTTTCACCTCTCATTTCAGCATGGGCGATAGTAGCCTCTTCTCTTAATTAGGCAATTTCCCGAACCATGGAAACTATGAGGTCATTGTCGAAATTCATCTTTGTCTGCCTGGATGGAAAAGAGGAACATGGGCTCAACAATCTCTCAGCGATCATAATCCACAGAGAAAGACATCAACACGTTATACTAAAAGTGGGGGGGGTTGGCCCCACCAGAAAGTCACTGTCATTAGTTGGGATCTATAATAAGGGTCCCTAGAAAATTAGTGATGATGTCCACTGAACCAATATTCTCCAATTTTGCAAATCTGTCAAAACATGGATCATTCCCCTCCTCCTAGTAACATTCTAAACACTTCCTTCAACTTTCTACAACATTTTACATAGTTTTTTCTTTGCTGATGTTTGCAAACATATGACAACACTGTGGGCTTCCCGAACAGCGTCACGTAACCGTAAGTGCACGTGCGGCGTGATGGCGTATTTGCAAATGGGTCCATACTTCACAAATGGGTCTGGGCTTCAGAAACGTTTTGCAACTGTATTTTCAGCTGATCTAGGAAGTTTCAAGCTGAAAGTTTACCCATCCACAGCTCCTACACACATTCTTACTCATTTTTCATCTGCAATCCAGGAGAGAGCACCTGCTTATAAGACTATTAGCACACCCGCTATTTAACTTCAAAAATGGCATCCATCATAGCCATCCCTCCACCCCATGTACAACCACCACCAACACCACCACCAGCTGGACAGTATGGACAAGGAAAATGGCGCAATGATGCAGAGAAGGATCAAGGGAACCAGGAAGATGAGATAGAGGAACTGCCTACCCAGAGACTCATGGGTGTGCCAGTTCTTTAAGATCACATGAGGGGTACCAAAAGCTCAGGCTAACCATGTTGAATGCATTCTATGTGGAATCATACTCATTTGTTGCAAACATGGGCAGCACTAGTTGGCTTCTCCTAGATGCTCTGCCACACCCGTTCACACCACCCAGGTGCTCTGGGAATGGCTGTTCTTTTCTCAAGAAGTAATAGGCTGTCTTCCTCTACCTCATCTTCTTCAACGCTACTGCCACCACACAGGCTACTCCTGTGGGGCAGAAGATCCAACCAGATACCTTGCAAGCCATAACATAGGCTTTTGATCCATTTGCAAGGCAACAGTATTCTGTATATACTTCAATACACCACTCTGCAGAGCGGAGCAGTTTCAAAGTGCTTTTGAGGATGTAATCAAGGAGCATGAGAAACACTGCCCTTTACCTTAGATTTCAGGCACGCCCAACATCTTCCCCTGCCCACCTGCCCCATCCTCTGTATCTGTGATTGGTGCCACTTCCCGCATTTCCCTACCCCATCTTACTTCAAGGCCTCTTCTGCAATAAAAATAAAATACAAATCGAAAAACACCAAAAAAGGTTCCTTTTGGAGCTACCTTTTACAGTTAACAAATAGAACAAAAAAATGAATCATATAGATTCCATCTGCTTTACTTTTTTCAATAAATTAGACTCCATAAAATTCTCCACCATTACCATTAGCAATTTAAACTATGTTAATGGAAATAATGGACAATTGCATACTAGTGAAAAAGAAAAAAAGGACAGAAACAATTCTCTGTCCCAAATACTTTTCTCTAACATGCAATAACAACTGTAGTCCACAAACCTTTGTAACTATATGTGGTCTTCACAGTTCCCTTTCCATGCCAGGCATTCTTAAAAGACCCAGATGGCACGTGGACACCATCACACAAGGCACTCCTTCTACCCTTTTTACATTCAATTTGTAACACTTCTTCATTGCTACTTTAGAACAGTCAATCATCCATCCTCCAATCACATAGAACAACTCTACATGTAACCCTGTCATCTCAGTTCAACACTTCAGATGTACAGTTGAACTCAAGCTATATGTCTCCTGTTAGTCACAGCCACCTCCGTCAAAAACTACTGGGAAACTCCAAGATTTCTATTTGCAGATTCAACAATATCTACATTTGACAAAACAAATTACAAGTATTTATTTGTTTTATTTATTCAGCATTTGTTAGGCGCCTACACAATAAGATAGTGCTTCCAGGCGCCACAAGGCACAAGTGGGGAGGTAGCAAGGGGAATAAATAACAATGGCAAAAAACAGTAGATAAACAATTGTAGTCCTACTAGGCCTTGTAAAAGTCAGACATGCAAGTGCAGTAAGATAAGTGCATGAATGGAAGGGGGAGTAGGGATAGGCAAATGCGGATGCAAATCCAGGAGGGAAGTACCAAGGGGTTCCAAGGTGGGAGGCCACTGGCTACGTGTTAGGCCGGATGAGTTCCAAAGGTGGGGTGCACAGCCGTCAGGCGGTTGGCCCACAAGGGAGGTGTGGAAGGGTAAGAGGTACTGGTGTGGACAAGGTATAAAACCTGGATCCTGTCAGGTTCATGAGGGACCAGACCGCTAGTCTCAGTGGCAGTGGGATGAGTTTGCAGGGAAGGGAAAGAGGGAAAGAGGAAAATAAAAGCAGAGTTTTGAGAAGTTTACAGAACTTAAGGAAGTCCAGCTCAAGTCTGAGAGGGACAGGGAGGCTCTTCCAAAGAGAGGCACCAGCCGAAGAGCGAGACCTGCCTTCCACTCTCTGTTTGGAGAAGCGTTTTGCAAGCAGAGAATTGGAGTTAGAGGAATAGAGGGCTCTAGCAGGGGAATATTTACGTAGAAAGAGTTGGAGATAGCAT
Source organism: Ambystoma mexicanum (assembly GCF_040938575.1). Classification (NCBI taxonomy): domain Eukaryota; kingdom Metazoa; phylum Chordata; class Amphibia; order Caudata; family Ambystomatidae; genus Ambystoma; species Ambystoma mexicanum. The sequence goes on from NC_090935.1 coordinate 976,998,301, forward strand.
GGTCCTGGACTCCAAAAAGCCGGGGATGATGCAGAGGGTATTGGATTTGATGCTTACAGCCACCAGGAACCAGTATAGAGATTTTAGGGATGGAGAGATACAATCCCTGGGCTTGAGGCCAAGGATAAATCTTAGCCCCACTCCGCGTATGCTAGAGGTTACATAGGGAACAAAGGGGGAGCCTGAGAAAGAGACTGGGCACACAAATTAGTGCATCAGAATATCACTCTTTACGAATGTATTCTGAAGACACCAGATTCAGACAAAATGTAGAATACATTTTCCACCTCCTGTTCGAAAGTGAACTAGCAACTCTATGTTATGAAGTTGCTCATACATTGAAAACAGACTCTTATTTTTTAAACATTTCTTCCACCCAACTGTTTCAAAAGATAAAAGACAAAGATGAAATTTTGCAGTCAAGTATCACAAATCTCTTGGAAAACATGCGCTGCACATAAAAATACTGGGTCCAACGTCATGCTAATGTACGTTTTATGCTAAGGAACCTAGACCCACCCCACTGCAAACCAAAATAAAGATGCAATAGATTTAAAAACACCAGGTGAACTCTGTTCTCTTAACCCTGTCAATGAATCAAATGTACTTTCACCATCACTTCCTTGCCATGCTGCACTTCTTCTGCAATAAAATGACCCCTCCTGGAACACTTCTTTTGGAGAAAAGACTATCAATCCAGAGGAGCACCACACAGCCACATGTTTTTATGGATAAAAGATGCTCCCAAAATTTGCCATGACAATGATGCCTCTGTTTTCCAAATTCTTCAAAAATACATTACCTGCAACATCCCTTCAGAAACCACACAGAATGACCTACATACACAAATCTTACGCTTCCAAAAACATAAGTGTGGCAAATAATGCAGACGTAGATATAAAGACAAAAGTAAATACTATATGAAATATCTCTTCGGGTTCCCTACACCAGTTTGCGCAAAAGGACAAGTAAAAAGCTTAATGTCTTCTGTTCGACACAGTGTAAAAGGCAAATCCCCCAAGAACACATACAACATTAAAAGTGATGAAACATCCAAGTAAATCAAGTACATCAATGATGACAATGCAATCTACACATATTATATTGTAGACAATTCCACTGCATTTGCAAGATGTGTCACAACCCATCTCACCAAAGCTGAGAAAACAGAGCTAAATGTCTTCTGGCATGACATATCATCTGACAAAATACTGTCACAAAAATTGTACAGCTTCGGTATAAAAATCTCTTCCATAGAGAATGTGGCTGCTACATAGCTGCAAACCGTTTAACAGGTACAGCCTTATATGGCAAATCTGAACACGTTGGGCCTCATTACGAGTTCAGCAGTAACCCACCGGTGCTACCAGGACACTAAAAGATATCAAGCAGTGGAAAGTGTAAGTCCCCATCCACATAGGATGGTCCCATATGATGGTCATATTGGGAGGAAAACTAAGCGGCAACGTGCTCGCCTTGGAAGCAAGACGATATGGAGCAACAAAGGTTCGATCCGCAGGTCCACGCTTAGAAACCTCTGGGTATTAAGCACATATCATATCATGCGTATGGGGACACAGAAGCACCAGCTAACTGTGCTGGTACTTCTGTGGCAACTCCACCTACCATGACCAATGCACCTTGCAGGTCATACCTGCCAGCCGCCACGGGAGGCAGAGTTGGAGTGTGGTAGTCCGGAAAGGGTGCCGGACCCTTATTTCTCGAATGCCACACATGGAATGAGGCCCATTGCCTGGCTAAAGTTGGTCCAGCATCATCCCAAAAAAGAGCACTAAAATCCTACCAAGAGACAAAAGGAATAGCCACAAATGATCCCAGCAGCCAACACAATTTAATTGACATATGCTACCCAAAGAGAAGTACTTCTTTGGAAAACATGTGCCTGTATGACCAAAACTACTCCTACAAAAACAATGTCACACCAGATGAAACAACTGGCAAATAAACAGTCTCAACTTGAGAAGGAAGCCTAGTAAAATGTTTTAACCCAGCCTAATTAATCACATAAGGTTATCATTTGAATCTGCACAATATAGAGAACTTTATTACATAGCCCTACTTCAACTTTTTAAACCTTGGAGAAAAGAAGAAGAATTATTAGCTGACTATGACTCATTTTAAGCTCCACTCAAAGCAATGAATACAGTGTAATAAATATTAATTTCAAACAATACAAACAATTGTTCAACAATTAACGCCAACAAGAGGAAGAAATGGAAGCTCTACTAGATAAAGACACTCCTGAGGGTAGTTAACTTTCTCTTACAGGAAGCAAAGAACCACTTGGAGTACCACTCATTTGAAATTAAGCATAAAAAGCCATGAATGAGGTAGAAAATTCCATGTATCAATCTGAACAATCTGAAGACTTGTCAGTGCTCAAATCACAGCTAAATGATGAACAACCCGCCATTTATCTAGAAGTCACTGAAAAATTGAACATGGTTTTAAACATGAAAATAAAACTTGTAGCTGTAAACATTATAAACCTCTGCTCCTGTATGTAAGTGGTGAAGCTGGTTCTGGTAAAATGTTCTTAATTATAAAACTCAGCACATTTCTACAAGACTTAACAAACAACAACCTTTCATCTTCTCTAACAGCTCATCCAGGTTTAGCTCCCTACAACATAGGAGGTGTAATTTTACACAGAATTCTGCTCCTCCCAGTAGAACACCAAAACAAATTAGAATACTACAAATTATCAACAGAAGCTGCTACTGAAGTAAACAGAATCCTGAAACAAACGAAAGTGCTCCTGATTGATGAAGTAAGCATGACTTCCAAACTCATGTTGTCTTTAATTCATCTCAGAATGCAGAAAGTCCTCAAAAATGACTACAAATATCTTTTTGGAGGAAGTCTGTTATTGTTTTTGGAGGCCTCCTACAGTTACACCAGCAAGAGGTCAAACTATTTTCAAAACATTAGGACACAAACAATGCTGTAACACACTCGGCAAGATTGGAAATGTAAATCTCTGGCAACATTTTCACTAGAGAGAACTCAAACCATGGGTCGGTATGTAGATATCACCTATGCTAACATTTTAAAAGGCATTACAACTGGTCTGCTTACTAAAGATGCAAAATCCATCTCAAATACTAGACTAATCCATAAGCTATATGGGCAAAACAAACCTGCACCTAATGGCATGGAATAATTAACTCAACAAATCATAAAATGCATGTCCTTAATGCCAACCCTTGCAGCTGTAATCAATTCAATGATACAGTGTTGAAAAAAGAACTGCAACCCATACTGCATATCAGCTGCACAGACAACTTGAAGTGCAACAGCATGACTAAATAGCTTAGAACAATGTATCTCCAACACAGCTGGAGTAGAAAAAGTATTAACTCTGTTTATAAACTGCAGAGTAATTCTAAAGTGTAACCTTAAGGGAGAACAAGGTTTAGTCAATGGAGCAATTGGTACAGTTGTTGGCTTCTAAACATATCCACATGACAACAACATTCAGCTTGTCAACATCCACTTTGACAAACTTGCAGAAGTTAAATAAAAAGCTGCACAATAGCTTGTTTCCTTCTTTTCAAAGACATGTGCTTAACCATAGAACAATTCTCTCTATCTCTTGCATATGCTGTGACTATTCACAAATTGCAAGGTCTAACCCTAGATTACGCATTGATTGACATTGGCAGAAAAGTCTTTAAAGCCGGTACAAGTTAAATAGCACTTACACCTCTGTGTACACTAAATTGTCTATTCCTAGTTAACATTGATGCAAACAAAGTCAACGCTGACATTTGTTGATTCCTACAATACAACAGTCTATGTGCACTGTTTACCCATATCGAGATATGTACCTCAACAAAGAAAACTATTAAAAAGAAAACAAATACAAACAGAACCTATACCAGATCTCCCAAAAATACTGCTAAAGAAACAAAGAGCAACTGCTGCTCCATCAAATAATACAACCACAAAACTTTCTAGTACAAAATCAACTGCACGTCCATCAGAAGACAAAGAGACAAATGTCTCTTTTAATAAACAACTGCAGGCCCATCAAAGGATGCAGAGGCACACATCTCCAGTCCATTTAAAATCAACAACACAACTGGAATAAATTGCTATGCAAATATAGCAATCAATCTTCTCTTCCAACTGCCACAAATTGTTCACACCATTTACTTAAACGGCTATGACCAGTCGTGTTTGCCAATGTTCGTCCTTCATAGAAATATCACACATAATCCTGTCTGAGGTATAAGGCAAGAATTGGACTACTGAACAGGAATAGTAAAATTCACCATAAAAACACAGGAAGATCCACAAGAATTCCTAATGTACTCACTACAGGTACTAGGAACCAAAAACATCACTATAAATGTAGAAACATACATGCACTATCTGCAACCATGTTTCACAAGAGCACATCCCTAATACAAGATTTGTGTATGTATCCATACCAGATTCTGAATCCATTCCATTTCATCAGCTTCTGCAGAAGGCAAATGATAGTAAATTATCCCCTTTTTGTAATTCAGACAATCGTTCCAACCTACAAATAAACTCACAGGGCCAATATGTGATACCCGCTGTGGAGTAAAGGGCGCTGCTGTTTTCTGCTATTCGGCTGGCATACTAACTTGAATTGGAACTGAACTGATTTGATCTTACCAGAAAAGGCATAGTCCCGCTCCAACTCGCGTCAGACTGATGGTTGGAGGCGTCAGCAGTTGAAGCGAGCGGGGACTTGGGGACTTGGAGTGAGTTTCCTTGATCACTCACGTGATGAGCGTCACGTGATCCAACCTAGCCCCACCCACAGGACGTCTCCCTGAAAAGCAGTACAGCGCAACTCTTGTGGTGTGAAGCTCGCTGTGGAGTAAAGGGCGCTGCTGTTTTCTGCTGTTTGCGGCTGGGAGCGGCATACATAACAGCCAACACATGATCAAAGGAGGCCCTTGGCAGCTGTCTTGAGCACCCACCGGCATGCGACGGACCACGGAAGAAGAGGGGCAGCGCTTAAGGAGCCAGGACACACAAGGTGATTCATACAACGGCCTGGAGCATAGAAGCCCCCTGAAACCTGCCACCCCTTCCAAACTGGAGGTAAGAGAGTAACTGTCAAAAATACAAATACTTCCATTATGAACATTTTGCTGCAGAACGCATCCTCGCATTCTTTGATGGAATCTTCAGACCCCCCAGTCTTGTGTCTGTGTGTCCCCCATTACCATCTTTTGTTGGTGTAATGCGGGACCCGAACTTGGGTGAGTCTTTGGGGAGCAAGCTGGAGAACCGGCATTGCGACTCCCTGGCCCATCCCTGTCCCGTCAACGAAAGCACAGGACTCAGCAGCGGAAGGGGTGGTTGTGTCGCAGAAGATCAAGATGTGGGTGAGCTCTGTAAAAGGCCCCCACTCTCCCACACATCTTTACCTGTGCAGGCTTTGGCAACTGTAGTGGGCCCCCCTCCAAGCTGCAAGTAAAGCAGCCCAGTCCGCGGTTATTCGATTGGAGCCCCCGGTATCTGCGGGAAAACCTGTGGTAGTGGCGTGTGCGGAGCACCTGCCAGCAAGCTTGCATGAAGACTTGGCTGTTGTTGTCCCAGGGGTGTGTGACCTGCCACTGACTTTGGCCTCGGACTCACAATGTACTAATAAACTTCAAGTGACAATTGATATTCACTCTACATCCAAAACGAAGGACATTGAGAGTCTGTCATCAAGTTTAACAGAGACCTGTTCGCACTGTGCTGATCTGATCAATAACTCGGAATCTCTTAAAGAGATATTCAATTCCTCAAATAAAGTTTTTGAACATACTGAACTTCTGGACGCTATCACAGAGCCTGAAAACTGTTTAAACTCAAAAAAATAACAACGCTAATAAAAAAAAAAAACATCACTGTCCTCAAGGAAAACTCATTTAACACAAAAGAAGACTGTCAAACCAACAAACAAAAAAGGGAAAATACATGGATCCCTGCCAATAATTCTAAAGAAAAAGGAGCCACCCCACAGACCTACGGAGAGTGAAGATAATGCTCCCTCCCCTATCGCGGAATCAGAACGCACTCAAAGATGTCATATACCCGGTATTCTTGCCCCTAACAAACGCTAAAGGATCAGTAGCAAGAAGCGTAACTTTCATGGAGAAATCAACCCCTGTGTGTTCAGGAGTCGATCAGACTGACGAAACTGAAGACGAAAGGGCGCTCTCAGTTCTAGCACGACCCAGAGACAAAACAAAACCAATTGCACCACCTACACCTAAAGCACCTAAAGCACTCCGTGCTGATTTAAGTCAGACCCACACATCGGCTTGTTGAGGGATTGAACACTCAGATAACGATTCTGTCGACCTTATGGACCTATCGGTACATTCAAACAAAGATCTGGAACCTGAACTTTATTTTCAGGGGGAGGTGAACAAACACCCACAAGAGCCCCCCAAAGAGCCGAAAAAGGACAAATTGAGCTCTTACTCCCCAGCATTCATGTCTTGGTTGAAAGGAGGGAAAAGGCAGATTTATTGCACCAAGGGAGATCGGCTCATATAGTACACAAGAAGAGCTGGTCTTTCGAGGACTCAGGGCCCTGTGACGTTGTCAACTCTCAATCTGCTGACCGTCACAATGTCCCCCAGTGGGTGAAAAAGCACAGGTCATCACCTTCGGGGGTTGGAAGGAAAAGACCAGATAACCACGGCGCAAAAATTCAAAAAGAATATAAAAAAGGATAGGTCTGAAAGTCCATAGAAGGTCAAGTTCAAGAGAAAGAGCAAACAAGGGGGAAAGGCTCACCTACAAGGAAAAAATAAAAAGTGAAAGAAACTTCCTCTTAAAGGCAATAGAAAAATCAGATACAGTGATTCTAAACAGAAGGAACATCATGACTCTGTTCCAGTGCATTTCCTCATTAAGAGTAATCAGAACAGAGGATATTAAAATTGTGAAGTTTGGAATCAAAGGCAAATTAGACAATGTCTATCTACACGTACCCTCATTGGTGGTGCATCTTCTATTACTGCAAGCAGTGGAAAGCCTCATTATTTTAGGTTATGACTTGACTGAATGTGGCACAAATGTAAGGATATCGGACTCAAAGTGGACCTCCAAATCAAAGATAGATACCTTGCAGCAACTGCTTAGTAAACATAACACAAGGCCACGTCCAAACACAAGAATATCTGATTCTAAAGAAGCTCTTGTTAGAGACTATGAGCCACCCAAGAGAAAGGAGGACAAGGATTCCGCAATAATCATAGATGGGGAACCTCTTTGTTCAGACAAACCCTTAACAGAAACCCAAACATTATCAGAAACAGAGATTTCCAAATCATACTTGAACCCAATGAACGTGGGCCGAATGTCCAAAGGCCCTCTGAAGAAATTGACGATAACATTCACACCAGAAGAGTGGAGCTTGGGAGTACCCGACAAGCAAAATAGAGAAAAAGAACCAGGTGCAACAAAGGAAGGGAGTCAATGGACCTGGATCCCGAAAGCCATAGACTCGGGAAACCGAAGTTAGCCACTCCAGAAGGGGCAAGCTTCGGAAGACCTACTTGTGCCCTCTCACACAAATAGTACTCTTCTGAAATTTGGCTCCTGGAACACAAGAGGCTTCGATCATTTGTTGAGACCCTCTGATGTCTGCTTGGGAGACTATGACATTCTATGTCTCCAAGAGACATGCTTAAGGGACAAACCATATATGGACGGATTTGAAACCTACTTGGCACCAACAACAAAGGGACTTTTCGGACATCCGTCCTCAGGCCTCTTGACCCTAGTTAGGTCCTACACCGAACTACTAGTTATAAAGGTGTTTGAATCATCTCTATTCTTTCAAGTCCTTCAATTAAAATGGGAAGGGAGCAATCTTCATCAGGCTCGTTCCAGTGTAGAGGAGATTATAATAATTAACTCCTATTGGAATCCCATGGCCCAAAGTGATGAACAATTTTTACAAAAAGCAAATCTCATTCTTCAGAAAATCTCCTCGGAACATGACTTGGCCCATCTGATAATATGCAGTGACCTAAACTTATCATACCCGGATGCTACAGAAGGAACAACAACGTCCTGTTTCAACATTTCAGCAAGTAAGAGAGGAACCAGGTGGGCAAAAATAATGAAGGTGTACGATATGTTAAACCTTCACTCTTTAAGAGGAAGTAGGGATGCTTTCATACCAACTTGGGAAAAAGGTGACTCAAGAGCAACATTAGACCATATCTTTGTCACCCGAGAACTTCTTTCACAAATCATTAATTTTCAAGTTTTACCCACCAAAAACAGTGATCACAATCTGCTGGAATTTACATGGACTTCCTTTCAGGAGATAAGAAGGCGGATGCCGTCCGAAATTGAAGAATCTGGTGGAAAAATAAAGCTTAAAGTCAACGCCGGTGATGTGGGCAACTGATTGAAAAATATATTGAGGTTGACATAAATAAAATACAAATACCTCTGGACTTTGCACAATGACTAAATATGTACAGGCATACGGTCAAGAACTCAAAGCCTAACTTGACTTGTTTTAGCCATACATATGACAAAGTTCCGGTCGAAAAGAGGAAGAAACTGAGGAAACTTCTCCGTTTGGTAAAAAAACAAAGTTCATAAAGGACTTACAGTCGGCAGCCATGGCGAAGAAGGCCTATAAAAACTGGCTAAAAGCACATAAAGCGGCAATGTACCAAGCAGACGCCGAAGCTCTTTTTCTGCTGTTAAACGGCCACCACTCAAGGGACTTCTGGCAAATAATAAAATCTTCAACAAACAGTTCGGCAAATAGACTACATAACTGCGTTGGTGAACAGAACTGGACGTCCCACTTCACAGAACTCTTTAAAAATCCAAATTTAGAGTATCAACATCCTCAGCCTAAATCTGAAGTGGAATGGAAGATACCTATCGATGTAACATCTATCGAAATGAAAATTCAAAAACTGAAAAACTCAAGAGCCCCAGGACCGGACGACCTAACAAACGCACATTTAAAACAAGGGCTGGGATAATTGGCTGTGTTTGTTAGAGCCGTTTTTGACAGAATAACAAGAACAAAATCAATATCTCTATCCTGGAAAAAAGTAACCATAGTCCCAATCTATAAGGCCAGCCCAAGAGATAACCCTAAGAACTATAGACCAATAGCCCTGCTTGACGTTATTGGCAAGCTCTACGGATCCACGATATTGGACCTCTTTCAACATTGGGCAGCAGACGAAGAAGTCACTGACCCATTTCAATCAGGCTTTGTTAAAAATCTTGGAACCTTGGTTAACATCCTCTTAAAGGAGAAAACAAAAGATGGAGAACACCCAATTTACGTGGCCTTTGTTGACTTGGTCCAGGCTTTCAACCAGGTCAACAGGGAGCTTCTCTGGGAAAAGCAAAAAAGAAACAAATGCCCAGACTTCATTTTGGAACAAATGCAGGCACTTCATACAGAAACATCTATATCTGTAAGATTGGACCAACAAGGAACCATTTCCAAACCTATCTCCACGTTGAGAGGTGTCAAGCAGGGCTGTCCCCTGGCGCCGACTCTGTTCAGTGCATACCTATTGGACTACAAAGACACAGAGCCACAGGTCAGATCCTTCCCGTTGAAGTTGGGTGGGACCTAGATTTTGCTTCTTTTATATGCGGACGATCTGATAACCTTAGATCAAACCCCAATTGGGCTCCAGAGGCAGCTTGACAATTTGAGCGCATACATAAGAAACAACAACTTGGAAATCAACACGTCAAAAACACAAACTATGATATTCCAAAAATCAACAAAAGTAAAGGGCAACTTTACTTGGATTCTGGAGGGAGTCAAAATCCAGACGGTGGAAGAATTCAAGTACTTGGGTGTCACCTTGACTAACAACCTCACAGATAAGAATATGCAACAAAAACTGTGGGACAAGATGAAATGCCTGACAGCTCAGGCAAAGAGAATCGAAAGAAGTGAATGGAGCAGAGCAGAGTGAATGGAATACTGAAATTGCTACGGAGCAGAAAGAACATCTTTTAACCTGCTTTATTTGTGGATTTTTGCAAACAGCTTTCTCCTCCTCGCAGCACTGTGAGCTCTGGGCTCTTGCTGCTCCTAGGGAGGTGGAGTAGCCGAAGGTCACGTGCCGGGTCATGTGACACCGCAGGAACATTCAAATACCCCACACAGCCACCCGACGGCACAGAGTGAATGGAATACTGAAATTGCTACGGAGCAGAAAGAACATCTTTTAACCTGCTTTATTTGTGGATTTTTGCAAACAGCTTTCTCCTCCTCGCAGCACTGTGAGCTCTGGGCTCTTGCTGCTCCTAGGGAGGTGGAGTAGCCGAAGGTCACGTGCCGGGTCATGTGACACCGCAGGAACATTCAAATACCCTACACAGCCACCCTTGCGGTGTAAGCCCTGGTGGCAGAAGGGCTGGTGCTGTTTGGCTGTTCAGCGTGTACAGTTGCCAGATGCCAGTAAGCACTTCAATTTTACTGCAAACATTGATGGATGACTGATTAAGCACTTAGCACTTTAACTTGGTTGAGGGCTCCTATATACCCTACAGATACAAGTTACTTTACTTGTGGTGTGCTGCTAGAGACTGCGGAGTTGCAGACTAATATCTATTACTGCTATCTCTTTGATGTGGTCATTTGTTCCTTTAGGTACAGGCACGCGGGGGAAGTAGCTTCAAAGTATCCGTTTTCGCCATTGTGAAGCAGCCTCTTACATTTATCAAGTAACCTGCTCCTTTTAAATATACTTGTTTGAGCTTTTGGAAAGCAATATAGTTCTCAGACATTTCGACATGTTCACGTTGACTTCAGGCATGCCTCCCGGAACTTTAATACGCGGCCTTTGGGAATGAACTTCTGGCCTTACAACTCCCACACAGGGTAAGAAACGTTCCTGGAGTGTTTCTACCCCTTTCCCAAAGATTGTAAAACTTTGTTCAAAACCATTAGAAAGTCCTGTGAGGCACATGGACATCCGCTCCTTTTACTCAAGCATGCTGCAAGCCTCTTCGCCAGTATTTAGTAAAAGAACACCTACCATGCATAGAGCTATTTGCATGGGGCCCCGGTCAATTGTGGATCATGGTAAAACTGATTCAGTAATAAGTGCGTCAATAGAACCATCAGGAAGCACTGCTTTGGGATCAGAGGAGTTGAAAACTCTGCCACGTGCGAGTCAATGTGCTGATGTTCCACTGTGTTTGTCTGAAAAAAATATCTCACTGTCCGACAGTGTGTTATTGTGCAATGTAATGACAGCTCCAATTTCCACACCTCGGCAAACAAAAGAAGCCCAGGAACATCAACTGAAAGACCCTGTGATAATTAATATTGATTTCAATGACTCTAGCTTCTCTTCACAAACATTGCATGATAACGTGTTATACCCCAGTACCTCTCACTCTGTGATCTCGGATTCATCTTTTGCTGCTCCCACCCCGAGGAAATGCTCACAAAAAATCCCCATGGGAGACTTAAGTCAAGTGCAACCCCCAAACAGGCTATTAGAGATTACTTTAAACTCAATGAACGTGGCCATTCAGTCAATGGGCAAACTTTTTGAATCTATGGAGCTGAAGATCGCCGCTCAGTACAAACAAATTGAGCAGATGATGGTGTGGCAACATTCTGTGACTCTGAAATTAGAGGAGAACAAGGAGAAGTCGCAAATGGTTGCAGCCATCGCAAAAGTGAAATCCCAATCAAATGAATCTACTCAAACTACTGGCTCTCCAAATGAGGAGCAAGTACAAGCTCCTAGCAAATCTGTTGAATTTATAACCGACGAAATTGATATCCCTTGGGGGGGGGGCAGATTTGGCGCTTGAGAAAGCCAATGGAATGGTGGGAGGCAGTGAAAATAACAAATTTACAAACAGTAAAACCCCAGGTCTTCCTAAATCGCTATACCCCATATTCATTGTGGCCAGCTCACAAACCCAAGTAGCCAAGATGGGAAAAAAAGTAAGCTTTGGTGAAAAAAACGAAAAACCTTCAAAATGTAAAGCTAAACGCCACATCTCAGACAAAACAATTTGTTAAAAGGTTACCCTGCCCAGTGATTAACAAAAAGGTTCAAGAAATTACTAAGAAATACCAAGCTCAAGCCCAAATAGCGCAGCAAAGAAAGCTGATCATATTAACAAATGGATGCAGCTTCAGCCTCCAATTCAGGCGATGATGTGTTTCATAGGGAAAAGAGCAAATCTAAGAAGGTGTTGAAACCCCAAGATCCTCAGAAATCCAAACTCAAAGCGGAAGGCGATATCCATCTACGAGATATTCGTTGTGCAGTCGATGAATATATGGCTTCACAATCAATCCAAGCTTTACCCTTAAAACATGTTTCTGAACGAAATGCACATTTAACTATAGAAAACACAGAAAAAGAAGCATCTTTGGAGAGCAAAATTCCATCTGCTGTCAGGGGAGATGTCTCCGCATCAGAGAGCGCAGATGATAACCTAGAACCTTCTAACAATATACACTTGCCGAACAGCATATTGGCTAACGCTAGCCCCGGAATATCCCAATTTGAAATTAAACATCTAATCACCTCTACCATCTTGGTGGTATTACAAAGCAGACCAGTGGAATCACGACAAGCTCTAAATGCACCTATTTTACCTAATAGGGTGTCCAACAAAAATGTTTTGAAAACAACGCAACCAGCTCTTTTTTGGCTTACATTAAAATTCTGTCCTCGACCGGCGATACAATACATTCTTAATCGAAAATCAGTTTTGGAGATCCTCTCGGAAATCCCAGCGTTGGATGACATAAAATCACTTAACATTGAACAGGTGGAATTTCTTTTGAGGGGGGATGGGACCGACGTAAGACTATCGATAAATTCCAAAGTGATTTGAACATGATCTGGGCAGAAAAAGCTCACCTGTTGAAACTGGGCTTTATGTTCCTGAAAGAAGGGCACCCTCCACAACAGCTGAAGGTGGACTCGGTTCCCCCTACCCTCAATAACCTCCACTTGGATATGGCTAAAAATCAGGGCAAAAACTCAGTTTGTGCTTGCAAGCAGCAGGGAAATTCTCATTAGAGTTTACCCCAGAAAGATCAGCTCTTGTCACTGGTTAGCTGGAATTTGAGAGGTTTTAGACATCTCCTAAATAAAGCTACAGAACTAACCACTCATGATATAACAATGCTTCAAGAGACGTGGCTCATAGAGCCTCCTCGTGTGGAATGGTTTTGACCATCAGGTAATCCCAGCTAACAAGGCAGTTCGGGGGAGGCCCACATCAGGGTTGCTGATTGCTGCAAAACAGAGCACATCTATAAAGATTGAGCACTGGAGATCTCCAAACCCATATATCCAATTGGTCAGGGCACACCATAATTTAAAATGTTTTGCCCTGCTCAATTTATCTTGGAATCCAGGGCAGATGATACATTTTTGGATGACCTTATAGGCATGCTAGACTTGATTTTGCTTGATTCCTGTATTTGTTACACCATTATTGCAGGTGACTTTAACCTCCACTGTTTCTCGCAACAACAATGTCATCGTACTAGGCGGTTGATGAAATGGCTAAATTTGGCAAAATCTAATGGTTTTGAATGGCTCTTTTCCCTCTGACAATCCTGCAAATGCGACTTGGCAGAGAGGAAATAGTGCCGGCATCATAGATTACATCTATGTGGATGAAAATGTTATGTCACAAATCATGTCTTTTCAAGTGTGCCAAAATAATTTGAGCAATCATAACATGTTGTGTATGAAATGGGCAGTTAAAGATTTGGCAGAAAAATTTCCTCCAGAATATATGCAAGGTAATTGTGAACACAGCCCGAAATAGACTTTTGTGGAATAACAACTCGCTCAAAGCGTTTGGGGAATATTACGCATGGTTACTCGGACAAGCAAATCTGAACCAAGACTTAGAGGAAGTAGTGTACACTGAGGCCATGCAGAAGTTCCAATACACCTTAAGACCTCAATTGCAAAAGCAAATACCACACTTCCATAATTTTAGTAAGGAAGTTAAAGATAGGAAAACAAAATTCAGTCAAGAAAAACGCCAAGCTTTACAATTACCACTAGCTTTACGAATAAAGCGCTTAACACAGATTAAGACCAAATAAAAAAAATGGTTGAGGACAAGAAAGCACAATCTATATCAAATGGATGGAGCTAATATGCTACGTACTCTTAGCAATAAAAACACTAAACAAATTTGGTCATTGTTAAACCATTCTACTGCGTGAAATTAGGTGGCTATACAGTCAAATTGTATTAGTGAACAAATGTGGGTGGACTATTTCTCTAAAATATATACACAACAGATAGACTTAAATATCACTCATAGCCCTCCCTTTATTGGGCCGTTTCTTCTACACTTTGGCTGGGAAGATATTTTTAATTTTATAAACAAAGCCAGTAAATTGAGAGCCCCTGGCCCTGACAGGCTCTCAAATTTCATGTTGAAACAATATCCTGAGATATGGTCTAACATCTTGTTTGACATGTTTAATGATATCAATCAAATGCAAACGATACCCGAATCATGGGAAAGTGCTGTTATTATTCCCATTTATAAAAAGGGGGACCGAAACAATCTGGCAAATTTTCGCCCGATGTCACTCCTGGACGCACCTTGTAAAATATTTGCGTGGATTGTTTTACGTGAATTTAATAACAGGTCCCAAAACACTTTTAAACGTGATCCCTTACAGTCTGGGTTTGTAGCAGGCATAGGAACTATTCCAAACATGATAACTTTGAACAGGCTCAAATCACAAAGTGCAATTGAAGGCCGCTCATTATACATGGCCTTGTGGACTTTAAAATGGCCTTTGACTCCACTGATCGCAATTCGCTATATTCAAAATTGCATCACCATGGATGTCCTCCCCATTTAATTGCACTCATAAAACATTTGCATACTGACACACAGCTCCAAGTCCGGGTGAATACTGAGGGTCTTCTAACATCCCCGATTAGAACGAACCGCGGCCTAAAACAAGGCTGTGGGCCTCATCACGACATGGGCGGTAACCCTTAAAATCGGCGGTAAAGCGCCTAGCGCCGATTTTAAGGGTCCGTCGGATCATGACTCCAAATACCGCCGGCGCAATAACAGCCGGCGCAAGGACAGCCGGCTGTACAAGCGCCGGCCATAACAGCGCCAGGAACCATTCGCGCTAAAACATCATCAATCACGAGTCCGGCGTAAGCGCTGTTAGCGCCAGAAAAGCGTTGGATAATCTGCCGAAAAAACCTCCAGCAAAAAGCTGGATGTAACAGAACACAGGCCACAGCAATGAGGGCCCAGGTGGAAGCAATGCAAATCAGAGGCCTACAAAGGACCCACCCATGCACAACACACCCTCCCCAACCCCATTACACCAGCAGGAGCAGTGAGGAGACAGCAATGAGGGCCCAGGTGGAAGCAATGCAAATCAGAGGCCTACAAAGGACCCACCCATGCACAACATACCCTCCCCAACACCATGCTGCCATTTGGAGCTGGGAGCCTTGATGTCGACTTCCACCAGCTGCGTCTGGAGCTACAGAGGCCAGTCAACCAGGCCAGGTCCCTGGGAGTGCAGGAGGCAGTGGGGATGAGGAGAAGGAGGAGGACAGCAGGACCAGCAAGGCGGCCAGCCATCCCCAGGGTCAGGCCAACACCCTGGGCCCTAACTGATGGTCAGTTGGTGACAGAAGATCGGCTGGACAGGGCAACCATCATCCAGTAGCTGGACACAATCCAGGGTGACATATGTAGCCGCATAGCCACCAGCACGGCAGTACCTCCCCTAGTGAAGCTCGTGTCTGTGCTTCAATTACTTGGGACTGGCAGCTACCAACATACCGTTGCCATGATGCATGGTATGGCCCAGTCCACATTCAGTGCCATGCTGGGACAGGTACTGGATGCACTGTTGAATCATGTGAACGAACACATTGCATTGCCAGCCACACAGGCACAGGTGCACCAGCTTAAGGGTCAATTCTATGCCATTGCCCAAGTCCCAAATGTAATAGCAGCCCTGGACTGCACACATGTGCCACTTGTACCACCCAGACACAGGAGGCTGCCTACAGAAACCGTAAACAGTACCATTCCCTCAACGTGCAGATGACATGTGGCCCTGACCTCACCTTCAGCCACTGCTGTGCCCGCTACCCAGGATCAACCCACGACTCCATGGTCCTACGCAACAGTACCCTGCCAGCGTACATGGAAAGGCACTGAGGCCAAAACACATGGCCACTGGGTGAGTACAAATGTATCCCACAAAGCATGTCAATCCACAACTGATGGTGCCTGTCACAGAATCCATCATTCCCAATAGTCAGCAGCATCACAGCAGCATACACATTCAAGCACCTTGCACGATGAACCTTGGACATGTCCTACACAACAGAACACACCCATGCAGGATGTAAGACATGTGGCGGCACTGTGACATATGGAATCCCCACCACAACAAAGCCTCTTGTGTGAGTAGCACCATGGCTCACAACACTGACACAGTCCATATATCCCACCCTGCCATCCGACAGTAATGTAATTCCAAACCATGAGCTGGCACATCCACGTATGCTCCACACATAAGTAGGTCGAGTAATGACAATGCACATCCCACAGACACTGTCCCCAAAATGGCCATGGAAATGCATGGAGAACAGTACAGAATAGTGAAGAGCAGCAAATGCAACTGCAGCCAAATGGATTTGCAATGACACATGAGGCAGCCACTTCTGTCAAGCAGAAGTAGATGGAAGGGACCCTCATCCTGCGACAAGAAAATGAGTACTGTTACATACAGAAGCATAGGCGTACCAAGTGCAGAGAACCCCTTTGATTCAATCGTGCCCGTAGGACAGCACACTCCACAATGTTATAGGCCAGATGCCAATTATGGCAAAATCACACTGATGACAGGGCTCTGTACACCCACTGGACTTACCTTGTCCCCATACCGGCTTCCTCTCCCCTGCAGGTGATTCTGGATATCCCCAGTACACATGGCTCATGACCCCTGTGCGTCACCCACACACGGCGGCGGAGTGGGCATACAACCTTGGCCATGTCCGTACACGGATCTGCGTGGAGAGGGCATTTGGACTGCTGAAGGCACGCTTCCGGTGCCTCGACCGCACAGGAGGGGCAATGATGTATGAACCAGAAAAAGCTGTAAAAATTGCCCTGACATGTGCCATGCTGCACAACATCTGTTGTCGCAGAAATGTGCCACTGCCCCCTGATGCACATGTGCAGCCACCTGATGATGGTAGTGAGGGCGATGAAGTGCCAGAAGGTGTTGCACATGCACAAAGGGTTGGGCAGAGGGAAGGGAGGTTGGCCAGACAGGGATTGATTGATGGATTCCATTAGAAATGGGTAATAGGTAAATTGTGAACATGTCACTTCAACATCAAATTTCATTTGTTACAATCACTACTGTCCATGCATTGTGTTTTTTGTAATGTGATTCATTTTCCCTCAAACAATCCCCCCCCAGTGAACACCCAACAATCCCCCCTCCCCCCAGTGAACACCCAACAATCCCCCCTCCCCCCAGTGTACAACCCCCAACTGTGCAGTTGCCTCATCAGGCCAACAACAATGTTGCCATGCACCACTAGGATGGGCGCGGGCGCTTCCCTCTCCCAGGACCCTCCGTTGTGCATGCCCTCAGGTGGCTCATGGACCAGCGCCTCGGAGATGGGTCTAGTGAACCCTCTTTGGGTGTTGTGGAAGTAGAGGGTATGGAAGCGCTGGCCATCATGTGCTGGCGCATGAGGTTATTGGCCTCGCGTTGCTGTTCTGCCAGTGCTGACACTGCCTCCGTGAATTTGCGGACTCGTTGCCCAAAGCCTGTCAGGGCAACGGTGCATTGTTGCACAACTTGCCTTGTGCGCGCATTGTCCCGCGCAATGTACTTGCACCCATGCCGGATGGATTTACTCACAGCCTTTATGTGCGGGCTCTGGACCCTTGCCATTCCTTCCACCCGGGCCTGTTTTGCCTCAATGATATCCAGTCGGCCCATGACTGCTTCCCCAGTGACAAAGGCCTCTCCTGGTGCGTCCGGTGGTGGACCGCGAATTGGGCGCTGTGGGGGGGGCTGCATGGAGACATGCCACCAGACAGGACTGGGCTGCCTGGCTCGGATCGCTGGCCCTCTGGACTCCCATTGGACGGAGTGTCCACATCGGGCCGCGGTGTGCTGCAGCGACGCACAGGCACATGGCGACTCCCTGCCTGGTGTCTGCCTGGGCTTGGGCTTCCATGGGGTGTTGACACCCCTTCTCTATCACTACTGCTTTGCGAGTGTTGTGCGCTGGCATGGTGCCCACGTGGAGGTGTTGCTCCCACGTCAGGCTCCAGTTCAGGCCTCTCTCCCTCGGCAACGGGGCTGTGGATGGTGGCTTCTGGTGAGCTGCCGGTCGCCTCCCTGCGGCCATGTGGCTGCCGCTGCTGTCTGGCGGGGCTGCATTGGGGTGAGGTGGCTGTTCCCCTGTGTTGTCTCCCATGGGTGCGGCGTCTTTGGGGGGTGCTGGTGGAGGCACGGTGTTGTGGGCGCATTGTCGGTGTGGCCTCATCGCCATCATCACCAGGCTGTTGGGATCGACGTGTACCTGTGGGGTACATAGGGGGTGGTTTGAGTACAATGCTACATACATTTGTGTGATGCAGGTCATGCAAACAAGTGTGAATGAAGACAGTGACAATGACGCAGTCAACTTGCATTCCATTCAGTCACCATGTGGTGCTTGTTGTGGATGTGCATGGAGGTACACTGCATGGGAACGCGTGGTTGGGGTGGACTGCGCTCAGGCTTTTGTGGTTGTGTTGATGCACAGTACCACTCTACGTAGCTGTCCTATGGGTATGGGAGTCTATCCCCTGCCCCTGTCATTCATGCACTGCACGTACAGGGTCGTCTAGGCAGCACTACCGTTCTAGGGATATGGATCTCACTTACGGGTGTATGCAGTGCCTCAGACACATGTCTTCACTCTCATTCATATACATGTATTCGGGGATGGGACTCACCTGCCGTTGGATTTATGCCAGTCCCTGTCTTCGCTCCACCAATGCCCTCAATGGTTCCGACGTCGATGAGACCTGTCAATTTCTCCTCCCATGGTGTGAGGTCGGGTGGGGGGGTGGTGGCCCTCCTCCTGTGCCCCTGCTTGCACTCCTGCGCTGGGACAGGATGCCTCGCACTCGCAGGTCATTCAGCCGCTGGCGGCAGTCCTCCCCATCCCGGGGCACGCCCCCACTGCACTGACCCTTTGTGCAACGGATCTCCATATTTGGCCTCTGCGCTGGGCGCTGGTTTTACGCTGCTGCAGCTCATTATGGTACGTCAGTGCCTCCTCCACAACTACCTCAAGCTCCTGGTCACTGAACTTGGGTTTTCTGACCCTGTCCAGTGCAGACTTGCCCCTAGTGCGCTCTTGACTCATTTTCAGGGTTCAGATCGCGTGGATGGCTTCCAGTGGCTGTGATATCCGACGGATTGTGATTTCCAAGATAGCCGCCGCTTTATTTCCCATTCCGGCGGTGACGCGTTTCCGGGGCGCTATAAGCGCGATGTGGCGGTAGCGCATGGTGCGCCGGATTTAAGGGTTCGCGCTAATCGCGCTAACGCCTTGGACTAGGGCGCGTGCACGATAAATCGTGATCTGGCGGATTATCCGCCGGGTGCCTTTGCGTTAGCGCTATTTAGGTCTGGCGGATAATCCACCACATTTACCGCCCAAGTCGTGATGAGGCCCTGTATCTTGGCGGCTACACTGTTTCTTTTCTTTATACTTGATATTGGTGAATTTTTCTTTCTATTGCAGCAGATCCACCAAAATTAGGAACTCAGTGTATACCTTGGTTGTTATCCGCTGATGACCTGGTGTTATTGTCTCGAACTCCGACAGGTCTACAAAAACTAATAGACGGCTTAGCACAGTATACTGAGTCAAATCAACTATCTGTTAACCAGGAAAAAAACCAAGTACTGGTATTTAAAAAAAGAACTGCAAATCGATTCACCAAATATATCTGGCATTTTCAACAAAAGGTTTTTTGTACTGTCCCAGAGTATAAATATGTGGGCATATATGTTCAAGACTCTTTATCCTATGCAAAACACCTGCACAGTCTTGACAGTAAAATAACCTTGTTGACCTCACAAGCAAAAATCTTGGTGTATAAGTATGGTAAATTTTCATACAAACACATCTTGGTTTTCTATGAGCAGAAAGTTGTGCCAGTCCTAGTCTATGGCATG
This sequence comes from Ambystoma mexicanum, assembly GCF_040938575.1. Taxonomy (NCBI): domain Eukaryota; kingdom Metazoa; phylum Chordata; class Amphibia; order Caudata; family Ambystomatidae; genus Ambystoma; species Ambystoma mexicanum. The sequence continues at coordinate 977,018,576 of NC_090935.1, forward strand.
GGGGCATTGATACATAACCAACAACCAGCGTGGCACGTTCTTGAAGCTAGATTTTGGAAGAAGGTATTGAGACTACCCTCATGTACACCTATGCCCATTTTGCGACACGAACTGGGCCTAGTGCCGTTAGCAGTATATGTAACATGGAAGAAATGTGCCCTTTTGCTTAAGTGTTTATAGAGCTTACAACTAAATAACATCCTAGGGGTTGTAGCACTTTATTTGACTACTTCAAAACATGGTTTTCCGCAACAGTGTCGATTAGAGGTTTTTCAAAGTATGTCAGATGCAAGTATCAGTCTCCAACTTTTATTAGAAAACCCAACCATGGCTAAAAAGAAACTATACGAGTGTCACTGGATTATCAATAGAGAAGAGTGTACTTCATACAAGGACTTTTCAACTGAATTGTTTGGTCATAAGAGACTCCGCCAAATGTCAGATTATTTGGTTAAATGTCCATCTGCATATATAAGAAACAAATATCTAAGATTCAGATTAAACTTATGGCCTACCAATGACATCTTGGCCAGGAGAAACCAGATCCCGAAGAGTTTAAATTTCTGTCGTTTCTGTAAGAACACTATGCAGAAAGAGACTTTGGAACACATTATAATCTCTTGTCCTAATTTAGAAATGCAGCGAAATCTATTTTTTTCCAAGATATTATGTATTTTCATGCCAACTGATTATGAAGACATTTGGCGGCGTGTCTTTTGTAGCACAAAATTTGCCATGAGGAAAGCAATTGTCCATTTTTTAAATCAGTTATTTCCAGATCAGTCATAGGTTTTCTTAAAAGTATGTGTTGGGTAAATCATAAATTGCTTTGTAATTTTATTCTTAATAAGTTTTAAAATGCAAATGTAACTAAAGCATGTGTAAATAGGAGTATATTAAATAGATACATTTGTATGTAATTTTTGTAATGATGAATTGAAAATTTGAAAGGTTGAAGTATTTCAGCCAAACAAATAAAACATTTTTTTTAAAAAAGAATCGAAAGAAAATTCGGTACATTTTCTTTACAACCGATCATTCAATTCTACAGAACAAAAGTTGTCCCTGCAATTTTATACGGAACAGAGGCTTTCTTAACGCTTCCGGACGACCTTTGGCAGAAACTTGAAAGTCTCTTCTGGAGGACCCTGTTGATTCTTCCATCATCAACACCAATGGTCCTGATCAGAAGAGAGCTTTGCATTTCATCACTAAGTGCCATCCTAGACAGAAACCGTCTAAGTCTGTTCAGAAAATTGATTATCCCAAAATGCCCAAAAATCATCAACATCATTCACAACGAACTGTACGACCAGCACTCCAGTGCTTTAAAACCATGGGCACAGAAAGTCAACAATATCCTTACTGATATAGGATACACAGAATTGGATCTTGTAAACAACCCAATGAAAGTAACCACTAAACTAGAAACGTGGGACTAGATAAGAACCCAAGACTCCGCTTCAGCGTACAAATCAGTGTCACACCTTTTACTGGTAAGCAGGAAACTGAACGACACAAGACCGTATCTGAAGAAATTTCCAAATAGACAGTCTCGGCATACCTTCATGAGAGCTTGTTTAAATATCATTTCAACAAATGAAGTTATAGCAATCAGAGGGATTTCGACCTCATTCTTATGTCGGTTCATTGAGATGTCCAAGAGGAGATGACTCTTGGACTGTAAAGGCCTGGAGAAAGAGAGATCGACTCATGATTCATCTGTTCAAGGATGTTTGGTGGAACCGCCTAATGGAGGGAGAGAGAATGTACGAGACCAACACAGTGCCTCAATTCCTGCAGAATATTGATTTTACGAGACCCTAGAAACAGTTCACTTTGATCTTCATTTCTACTTTTCTCTCTCTCTCTCCATTCGTAGGAACTTTTAGGACCAAAAGCCTTTTTCTTTCATGAAGGATGTAAGAAATTTTGTAAAAAATTGTTTAAACATTTTAAATAATAAATAAATACATATGTGTTACTAATGCGTCTAAGGTACAATGCAGATGGTACCAAAAACAACTATAAGCTTACCAGCTTCACACACAGCCAAGTATCTCTTGGCAAGGAAACCTTCACAACAGTGGGCTTCATCTACCACACGTGTGCTACAACCTCTTCAGGCCACTATACAGCAAATGTCAAAAAGAAGTGGTTGGTTTGAATCTAGCCACACCGGTTTTACTCCAAAACATAAGTTACCAGCAAATCGAATAAATACATACTTAATATTCCTTCAATTAAAATTTTTTCACTAAACTGCAGCACAATAAACAGCTACAATTCGCCAACGGGTATCTAACTACATTCATAATACTACAATAGTATCTTTAAAAGTCAAGATAGTTAGAATACGCCAACAGGTATCTAACTACTTTAAAAACACCCTTTATTGCAATAAACTGCAAATATGCCATACAGTTCTTGTTACTGCAATATTTCTTGCAAAATCCAATATAATTACAACACACCAACGTTACCAAATCGCACAAATACCTACTTAATATTCCTTCACACACATGTACTCACTAAACTATAGTACAATAAACAGTTAAAATAAGCCAACTCTTATCTAAATAACTCTAAAAAAAATACAATAGTACTTTTAAAACCCAAGACAGTTAAAATACGCCAACAGGTGTCTAACTACTTTTAAAATATCCTTCATTGCAAAACTCTTATATGCCATCACAGTTATTCTTACTGTTAAACTTATTGTTTTGTCCAATACAGTTAGAATACACCCTTAATTACAACACACTTCAAACAAACATACTATCACACTTACACTCACATAATTATAATAGGTTGTTTAGAATCCCCTATGGATTTCTTCCCCATGACCCAATGATTATTTTATGTCAATACAACAACAGTGTAGCACACACAAATGTTGTACCAAGCATAGTACACATAATGTAATGTTTATGAGGGTCAAAAAAGTAAATGCAAATGCACAATCATATGTATTTAAAGCTTTTAAACTATCCTGTTTAAGAAAGTATACCGTTTTTTTCACAGAAAAAGAACCAGAGATTCCAGCTTCATTACTGTATGCAACTAAGTAACCATACCAAGAATCATCCTATTTGTTATCTTCACAAAGAAACAAATACATAATCCATAAGCAGTAGCCTCAGTTGTACTACAATCATAAATACACATACCCTTCAATTATATCATTCCACCATATTACAAATACTGTATACTCCCCCTACAGTACCTATATTTACTATACATATATTACTACGCTATGTGTTACCAGTGGGCAGATTCTTGGGGGCATGGCCTATGCCCAGGCTCCCAAGAAAATGGCCACTGCCCACAACCACCACAATACAATTAAACCATATAATAAGTACACACAATTTAACTTCAAATAACAAGACTCACCCATACCCCTCCTGCCATCCAAATGATTTCTACGGACACTAAAATTGACCACGGACACTGCGACACCCGCCCACCTTTTTTTCATCTACATGAAAACGGGTCCATGTCAACTTCATTCCACTCCGCCACGCTTTCCAGGCCCTCTTTTGGCCACCAAATTACTCCAAATGTGTTTTCCAGACTTTTTTCACACTGCGCTGTACACGGCCAGCGACGATGTCCATGGTCTTGGTGGCACCTGCAAACCCTTTTTTCAACTATAAAAACAGCTTCATATCATTTTTATTCCACTCCCCCTCCCTTTCTAGCCCCTCTTTCGGGCACCAAATTTGCCCAAATGTGCTTTCCACAATTTTTCCTCACCGCGCTGTCCGCGGACACCATCTAATCAATCTAATCAATGGGTGTGTACGATGTCCGCAGACGTCACGCCAGTCCCTGATTCGTCCTGGGGTGTGCACGGACTCAGAATCAGGAAATGAGTCAGCGGACCGGACCCAGATATCACAACATTTTTTTGACCTATGTTTTGGTCATTTAAAAAAAGACTTGACAGATTTACACCTAATTTACAAAAGCATGATTTCCAGAGCAAGCTGTCGCTCCTGGTGCATATTTCCTGTAAATCTGTCCAGCCGTTTTGGCTGTAGACATGAGCAAAAATGTTTTCCATTGTATCTATGAGGATTTCTCCATATTTTGAGACCCCCCCGGACGAAACCGCACCAGCCTTCGCAAAACCATTCTGAGGGCGCCATATTCTTTTTTTGCAAAGTTTGGTGAGAATTCATCCAGAGGGGGGTCATAAACCACCCAAAAAGTGCTCTTTCTATGCATTAAGCAACTTACCCATAACTACAGGGCTGCTAAATCGGGCATGAACATAAAAACCTAAAGCATTAATTATTTCAGCAGATTTCAATGACCAATGTATTTATTTATTCATTGATTGAGAAGTGTAAATGTATGAGGAGCCCTGCCTGGCACTTATATGCATTCAATGAAGATCATTAGCACTAACTACGGGGGGAGTTTTCCGGACCCCTCGTGGGAAATCTTGTGGGGACATGACCCCCTCAACGAAGAGCCATGGAATGCTGCAGCCAAGTGAGAGAATGTGGAGTGGCATGTAATACCTCTTGACTTTTTCTTTGTTTTATAAGGTTACAGCCTGTAGTGATTCATTTCAGTGGAAACAAATAAAACAGTGTGATCATCTTTGCAATGGGGCACCATTAAGACCTCATCATGAAATGCTTGCGTGATGTCACCCCCTGTTAGCTCCAGCAGACTACTTACACATGGATAATGTAATCTCTAAAGACTGTTTCCTTGTTTTTTTTTAAAATGATGATCTGAACTGTTAATATTGATAACACTGTGGGCCAGATTCATGGAATAATCTGCGTGTAAAAAAACGGCACATATAGGGGGTGAATCGTGCTCAAGTCTCCGTTTGTCGATTCATAAAACACAATGCACGGGCTTACCTGGGACTTGCGAGGAATCCGTGCTGGTCCACCATGTCACTGCGACCTAATGAACGCCTTGCGCGAGACTCCAGGAGACGGGCCGGCTGCAACTGCACAGCCACCTAAAAAGGGGGTGGAACACGTGAAATGAGGTAGAACAGGTGAAAATGTGGGTGTTACAAGGTACATTCCACCGTCAAACAATCGCACCACACATACGCGCTCAAAAAAAACATATTCATGGAATTGAACAGGGAACGCTGGCATGCGAAGAAGCACGTGCATATCCAGAAGCACCTAGACCACGCAATAGCAGGCTTAACCATCAGTGTGCACACTAAAAAATGATTAAAAAGCATGCGCGATCAAGAAACACACAGATACAGCCATGATGAATGCACCATTTGTTGCAGCAATTATCCAGGGATGCCGCAGGAGGAGGAGGATGGCCAGGGTCTGGATCTTCCACCGAAGGACCAGCCTTTTTCGGATGCCTGACAACCAGGTCTATGGCAGGGATATCTCCCCCCCCCCCCATATCATCCTGGACCTGGTCATGGAGTGGGAAGATGACCTCACATCACCCACCATGTGCTCCCAAGCACTGAGCCCCTTGCAAAAGGTGCTCACTGTCCAGCATTTTTTGTCAACTGGCTCATTCCAGTGGACCACCGCCATAGAAGGTGGCATCTCCAAGGCCACCCAGTCACGCTGCTTACACCAGGTGTTGGCAATCATAACTGCATGTCCTTCTGTCCGCTGGCATATCTATATGCCCAGAACACTGGCAAGAAAGGCAAGTAATGGTCCAGGATTTGTATGTGGTGGCGCACTTGCCAAAAGTGCTAGGTGCCATTGACTGCACCCATGTTTCTCTACATCCACCTCACACAACAGAGAACATCTACCGCAACTGGAAACATTGGCACTCCATCAATGTCCAGGTTGTGTGTGATGCCAAGGACATCGATACTAAAGTGTATGCCAACTATCCTGGCAGCACACATGATAGTTACATCTTCAGTATGTCCCTGCCAAACCGATCCGTGGAAGCTGGGAAGCATGGCAACACAAAGCTCATTGGTGAGGATGAATGGCCATGCACATGCATGCATGTTGCACACAGACCAATAGACACTGTCAACAAATGACAATGACAACCATTCTCACCTCTTCAGGGGACAGTGCCTACCCCCATGATGACGCCCATACACAACCCTAACACAGGGCCGAGGTAAGGTACAACACTGCCCATATTGCAACTTGGGGCATAGTGGAGAGCACATTCGGAGTGCTCAAGTCACGTTTTCGCTCCCTTGACAACTCTGGTGGTGTGTTGCTATATGCACCACCAGTAGTTTGCAAGATCATTGTGGAAGCATGTGCCCAGCATAATGTTGCAACACGGCATGGCATCCTGGTGGACATGGTTGGTGGAACCTCATCCACACCAACACTGCTTGCGTATGGCTAGACAAAGGGCACGTGCAGAGGCTGCACATACCCAGCTTGTGCAATCTTATTTCACCTAAAATCCTCTGCCTGTGGGGTGTTCATGATCCCAGGTGCCATCCAATGATGGCAATGGGCCAATCCACTGTGCCCACAAAACCACCCTGAGAAAGGTCCCTTGGAAGTGTGAATTTGTGTGCATCCCTTAGAACTAAAAAGACATTTCATTCTGTATTTCCAAAAGAAACACATTGAAGTGGGAGGACACCATGCCAGACATTGAATGAAACCCCCCATTTGGCACCAAAAACATCCCATATCACTAACTAACATACCCGTCAAATGTGTAACCACTGATACATCCAGAAACATCATGCATGAGCTGCAGGCCATACATGGCACAAACATTTACATGGACACAAAATACAAGAAGCACAGTGCTATATAGCTGCACACATGTCCTTGAATGTGCATGAAGTTCACAAACATGTCCCTATTGTGGGGTGTAAAAAAGCAGTGCAGTATCCATCAACAGGTTGCTCAATTAGGCAACATGGCCACAATAAACCACATCCCAAATTTCTTTTTTTTTTCAAGGGGTAATTTGCAATTGTGACAAAGAGGACGATACACCAGAATTGCCACACCCAGACATGCAGCAACTAAAGTAGCTATTACATTACAATCAAGATAAACGATAAAAGATAAAAGATAAAGTCTTATCTGTCCCCTTGGCATGCAGTGGATAGTCAAATTTCATCCCATGAAATAGCCATCATTCTCTGACGGAAGGATCTGCAAATAATGAACAAAATGAAACAATGCAGCTAACACATGCATGCACCCAGAAACCGAAGACCCACAGGCCCCCCTCATTGACATACAACCCATGCAAATAACAACTCACAAGTCAACTAGAAACATGTGTACAACCACACATGCAGTAACACCAGCACACTGCATGCAAACCAAACACACAAAACACACACACTGACAGAAAACAACCCCCACACTGCCTGTCCTTCTCAATAACATGCAGCAAATGTGCATGTCACATATCCCCATTCACAAGACGATGGCACATACACAACACACACATCCGTCAATACGCTGCATGAAAATGAGAAGACAACAAATATGCAGATAATTGAGCCCACAAAAAAGAAGGGACACCCCTGGAAGACTACCAATGACATGACAAGGAATGCCATCACCTACATAGTATTGGGGCAGTTCACTGAAAACAGTCATGGGAGCCCATTCATTTATTTATTTATGGCTCACCTGTTAGGCGCTTATACAATCAGCAAAACTATTTCAAAGTGCCCACAGGTCAACAGGGTGGGGACTGCAGAAGGTAGACAATGAATTACAACACATATAAATAATTGAATTAATAGGACAAATAAATCATGAGAATAACAGTGAGGGGAGATGCACCTACTATGCCTTGTGTGTTTTCAGAATGTGCAAGTGCAGAAGAGACGGAGGTAAGGGAAAAGGGTGTTGAGGTGCTCATGGGGAAGTGCTCTGGGTGAAGTGCTAAGAAAAGAAAAGAAAAACGTAAGTGTAGTAACCTCCCCGGGGAGGCTGAGCCTGAGTAAGTGCAGTATATATACAGCGGCTTGAGTGAGAGATGTTGGGGGTCAGGGCCACGAGGATACATTAGGGCATTGCACATCAGGCACGCTACTGTATGATTAGCAGGGAAGAGAGGAGGAGAAGGAAGAGGAGAAGAGAAAGGTCTTGATGCTTTTTTGGAACTTAAGGAGGTCCTGCTCAAGAAGCAGAGGGAGAGGGTGCCCACTGAGGAAAGTGATTGAACACCAGCTCTCTGTTTAGCAAACTGCTTCACACGCAGGGAGTTGGTGCCAGAGGAACGCAGGAGTCTAGAAGGGGAGTATTTGGTCAGGAGGCGCTGAAGATCGAGTGGTCCCCGGCCCCAGATAGCCTTGTGGATGATACAAAGGGATTTGAATTTAATCTGTGCAGTGACTGGGAGCCAGTGAAGGCTTTGTAGGGCAGGAGAGATGCGGTCCCTGGGCTTGAGGCCAAAGATAAGTCTTGCTGCCCTATTCTGGGTAAGCTGGAGGGGTCTCAGCATGGACGAAGGAAGATTAAGGAGGAGGCTGTTGCAGTAGTCGAGCCTTTAGAGAACCAGAGCACGGGTAGCACTGAGTCTCTGGGGGAAGGTGAGGAATGATAGAGATCCTTTGAGAAGGAAGAGCTGAAAGTGGGACGTATTGACAATTTCCTGAATATGAGGGATGAAGGAACTGGAGGAGTAGAAGGTGACTCCAAGGTTATTCGCTTCAGAGGAGGGGCAGGGGGGAGCCCATGGAGGAAAACCAGAGTGAAGGGAAGTATTACGGTGCAGGGGATCCAACAGGGAGAATCTCTGTTTTGCTGCCTTTGAGGCAGAGGTCATTAGCAGTGCACCAGGCCTGAATGCCGGAGAGGCAGTCAGGGATGAAGGAAGGTGCAAGGGCGTCATTAGGAAGTGTGAAGAAGAGCTTTGTGTCATCAACGTAGCACTGGAAGTTGGGGGGAAGGAGGCATGCCAGCAGGGACAGGTATATGTTAAAGAGCCAGGGTGAAGGAATGGAGCCCTAGGAGATGCAACAGATGGAGGAGGAAGTAGGGGAGGAGAAAGGGCCCAGAATGGTTTTGGAGGACCAGTTGGTTAGGAACGAGGTAAGCCAGTCCCGTGCCCGCTCCGAGATACCAGGGGTATCATGGAGCCTTTTTATGAGGATGGAATGGTTCACTGTGTCAAATGCAGAGGAGAGATCAAGTAGGATGAGGACAGCAGGGGAGTTTTAATCGAGGGATGCAGGCCATTCTTCACATGTGTTCAGTAGAGCGCTTTCTGTGCCTCTGGAAGCTAGGAATCCAGACTGGTGGTCATGTAGACCGCCAACAAATTCAGAATGGGCGTTGAGATGGGGGAGGGACAACTTCTCGAGCAGTTTCCCCAGGAAGGGTGTGGTGGAAATGGGGCGGTAGTTGGCTGGGCAGGAAGGGTCTGCCGATGGTTTTTTAAGGAGGGCGCGCGCAAGGGACTACTTGAGGGAGGATGGAAAAGAAGCAGTAGCAAAGGAGTGGTTGCAGAGATCAGCAAGAGCAAGGGTGAGAGAGCAGATGTTGTCCTTGATACGTCTGGAGGACCATGGGGCAACGTGTTTGGAAGAGACCTTCATGGAGTTGACAACTCTGGTAACTTCTCCAGGGGAGACAGGAACGAAGGAGGAGAAGGAGGAAGGAGGAGGGAGAGTGGTGGGGGGCAGAGGGAGGAGGGTTGGGTTGGAAGAGTGCATGACAAGGCTGTTCAGTATGTCCTGGGTTTTGGAAAAGAAGTGAGAAGAAAGTGCATTGCAAAGGGCCTGGAAAGGAGTAGGGGGAGAAGATACTATGGGCGGATTGGAAAGTTCTCTGCAGATTTTGAAGAGTTCAGCCATGATGCAAAGCACAAGAATGCACATACATAAATACCCACCTCTTGTACTCCAGGCAGGATCATGCTTGACACATCAATTCACAGAGGCTGATTTCAAACTGGAAGGCTGGCCATCGAGGCAACTGCCATGAAAGACATAAGCAGACAAGACAAAACAATGTGATACTGCAAGGAAGGATAAATGCATGCTTAATGTTGGATGCAAACTAAAAGTGCAAGGTCAATGCAGACTTCATTGTGACAGCTTACAATTGGTCCAATTCTGCATTCAATTGAATGCAGTGGTACCATGCACCCAGTTGTGGTCAACTTGAAGCTGCAAACACCATGTTGCAGCATGCATGGGACATGAATGTGAAAACACCAACACCGCTAAACATAATGTGCTGGTACACAACGTAGCTTCCCAAAAATGTGCATGTTGAGGTAGTGTTGCCTGCGTCTTGTGCATGCATGATGTTCATGTGCCAAAAATGCGAATGTGTGACTGGGCATCACGCACACCTGGATACAACACGTGCATTTGGATGTCTGGTTTAGTCACTTTGCAGTTCGCGGGACTCTGATGCGATTGGTCATCGTACTGCTTGGGGCCTCTCAGTTGATGTGTGTGCATGACATGTGCAGGTGCTTGCGCTGTGGCATGCTCACATGTGTATGTACAAATGATGCATGTGTATATAGCATATGCAATTGATTGGTGTTGACAGTGGAAAGTAGTTTGAAGTGATTGTGTGGAGTGAGGGCCAGGCAGGTGTTTGCATGGATCTGGATTGCATGTCCATGTGTGTGGGTGTGGAGGCCAATGGTTGTTCCCTTGACATGTCATGTTCATGTGAATGTTGGTGATGTCACACCCGATTTGGTGCAGTACACTGATGTTTCTGTTCTGTGTTTCCTTTTCCACAGTTGCATCTGATGAAGAGGGTGTAACCAATACTGTGTAGCATGGCTGCAGGGATGCCTCCACCGGGCAGAGGCACAGGACCCAGCCACGCACCCATGACATCTCATCTTCGGGGAATTATGTGGTTGTGGTAGCACCAGTGACATCAGGCATGGCTGCTGGGGGTGAGTCCGAGAAGGTGAAGGTGGGAGGGGACTCCTCTGCAGCGGTGGGGACAGGTGATGCCACACAGGGGTCATCCATGGTGGAAGATCTCCTGGCGTCATCCTGGTTGATGGAGGGGGAGGGGGAGCAGGTGGCCATTGCAGCCCAGCCCATGGGGTCAGTTGGGGGTGTTGAGGTGGGCATTTCTACTGCAGTCCTGTCCCAGGGGCATGAGGCTGTAAAGGCCATTGTGGAGGTGCCTGTGCAACATCTAGTCCCTGGGCCATCGGATGCAGCAGTATGCACCTGCCGGTATGCCTCCACCCAGACCAACACCTCCTTACCATATGGTGTTGCCATCTGGAATTATGTTCTACCTCTCTAGGCTGGGATGATGAGGCAGACAGCTGTCATTTGTGATGATGTGCAAGCTACTCATAGACTGCTTGCACATCACAGTGAGCTATACCACCTCATCGGCTGGCTTGCAACATGTCTTTTCTGTGCTCTCCTCCATGGGATGTTCACTGCTGCAACCACCTCCTCGTCTTCCTCCTCTGTGCACCAGTCGTCCTCCGGGGTGCCACCAGGGCCCCCAGTGCACTACTGCCAACCACAATGCCCCATCTGGTGGAGACGATGTGCCTGCCTGAGTTGGTAGTCCAAGGCACATCAGCTGAGGTGGTCACTGTTCCTACCCAGACACCGGCAGGGGCACCAGAAAAGGCAGGACAGCAGGCACCCATGAGCAGGGCAGGTGCTGTATGCCCCCGGATATCATCATCACCTCAGAGGGCTTACCCACATAGCAGGCACCAGGCACTCTGGCAGCAGGTGGCAACAAGGAGGAAGCTATTTGTTTCAAAGCAGACCACCGAAAGGAGGCAGGTGCGAATTGTGAGGCAGGAGGCACACGTGGAACTCAGGGACACAATGTCTTTCATGTTCTGAGGATATGAAAAGCAGTTTGGAGCAGAGAGGCAACAGGCTCGGAAGAAAGGGTACTGATGGCCAGGGCTGAAATTGAGTTGCATTGGGCAAGGGGGTGGGCTGCCACCCTGGAGGCCACTTGCACGGACGCCCGAGTGATAGAGACACAAATGCTGGAGACCCGGCAAGCCCTCCAGGCAACATCAGAAGCCCGCCTGAGGGGTGAGGATGTGACACTGGACTCAGCCCTGGTTGAAAGGCTCAGTGAGATTGGAGAGGAGGAAGAATAGCCTGCTGCCTTTGTAAATAGGTGTTTAGGTATAGGTATCATTGTTTTATTTATTATTTTCCCCAGACCTTGAAGACTTTCCTTCCCAGTTTTTAATGTATAATTGTATAGGCATAGGATATTTGTTTTATTTCAAATTTCCCCTGGACTACTTTGAGCTTGATTCCCTGTTTATTTTTGTACATATTTATTATTTATGTCAATACATCGTTCTGTTTGTTACATTCCATGCTTCATGCAGTTCATTTGTGTGTCGGCCTCTTTGATAGTTCTATTTCCAGCCAGTGCATCTCTCCATTGCAAGTCATGTGTCTTGCGGCATGCATGCTAATGTGTTGGTTTTGCTGGGATGGTTGCAGATGGTAGGATGCACATGTGCCTTACATGTGGGGGTGGGTTCATCAGACGACTGGTTCAGCACTGTATGTTTTCATCAGCATTTACCTGTGCAGCATCACTATGTGTTTGGTAGCAGTGTGACTGGAGTGGAGGGAGGTGTGCTAACTGTGGAGGAGTTCCATGGTCAAATTCATAGCACGTTTCTTTGGCATTGCTGTGTAAAACCCATGTCGTGCAGACACGCCCACCAACATGTGCAGTCACACACTGCCTTCTCTCATATGTCGCTCAACCTCTACCAATGGAATGCAGTAGTGTGCCATGTTTGCTCTTCCGGTCTGGGGGCACAATTCTCCTGTCTCTATGAGTCATGCTCTCTCTGATTGCCCTACCATCACCCATGCATGGCCGTGTCATGTGATTGCTCCCTGACAGGTATTCTGCCACCCATTTCACCCAGGTCACTGATGCTCAGGCTGTGAAACGCCTGGCCAATGCTTGTGTATGTTGCAACATCTTTTTATAGGTTTGCTAATGTCATGGGCACACATTCAGTGACTGTGCTTTGATGCCTTGGCAACTTGACAACATGCACATGGATTTGCATTCACTTGTCACATGTGTAATGGGGTGGCTGATTAAGGCCTGGACGAGTGTGTGAGCAGATGCTCCACTCATGGATGGACCTCTGGTGCTTCCAGTTGGTCGTTTTTACCGTGTACATGTTGGTGTTGCACTTCATGGTGCTGTCAGACCAGGGAAGTTCAGGTGAGCTGCAGACAGGCATTGCACTTGTACTGTGGGAGACTGTCAGGGGCTGCCTGGGGGGTGTCCACTCTGGATGGAGCTGCCTTTAGGGGGTGTCCAGTGTGGAGTGGGCTGCCAGGGAGGTGTCCAGTCTGGAGTGGGCTGCCTGGGTGGTGTCACAGGTGAGGGGGGATGAGAGGTGGTGCCCAGTCTGGACAGGGGCTGCCTGTGGGGGGTGTCCAGTCGGGAGTGGGCTGCCTGGGGTGGTGTCACATGGGATAGGGACTGGGGGGTGGTACCCAGTCTTGAGAGGCCTGCCTGCGTGGGGTGTCCAGTCTGGAGTGGGCTGACTGGGGGGTGTCTTAGGGGAGGGGGATGGGAGTGTTGCCCTGGTTGGAGGGGTCTGCCTGTGAGGGGTGTCCAGTCTTGAGTGGGTTGCCCGGGGGGGTGTCAGAGGGGAGGGGCCCTGGGGATGTGGCCATTCTGGTCAAGGGCCGCCTGTGGGTGTTGCCCAGTCTGGAATGGGCTGCCTGGGGGTGTCCAGTCTGGACTGGGCTGCCTGGGGCTGTCACAGGTGAGGAGGTCTGGGGGTGGTGCCCAGTCGGGAGGGGCATGCCTCTGGGGGGTGCCAAGTCTGGACAAGGGCTACCTGTGCGGGGTGTCCAGTCTGGAGTGGGATGCCTGCGGGGTGTCACAGGTGAGGGGGGCTGGAGGGTGGTGTCTAGTCTGGAGGGTGCAGTCTGCTCTTGTGAGGTGAGGCATGCGATTTCGCTGGTGTGCAGTCTGGGCTTGCGAGGGAGGACTTGTGTTTTCGCTGGGGTGCAGCCTGGGCTTGCGAGGTGAGTTGCGCAATTTCGCTGGGGTGCAGTCTGGGTTTGCGAGGGAGGCCTGCGTTTTCGCTGGGGTGCAGCCTGAGCTTGCGAGGTGAGGCGCATGATTTTATTGGGGTGCAGTCTGGGCTTGCAAAGGAGGACCCATGTTTTTGCTGGGGTGCAGTCTGGGCTTGCGAGGCAGGACCTGCGTTTTCGCTGGGGTGCAGCCTGGGCTTGCGAGAGAGGACCTGTGTTTTCACTGGGGTGCAGCCTGGGCTTGCCAGGGAGGACCAGCATTTTTCTAGGGTGCAGTCTGGGCTTGCAAGGCAGGACCCGTGTTTAAACTGGGCTGCAGCCTAGGCTTGCGAGGGAGGACCCACGTTTTCGCTCGGGTGTAGCCTATGCTTGCGAGGGAGGACCCACGTTTTCGCTGGGGTGCAGTATGGGCTTCCGAGATGAGGCGCACCTTCTCACAGGTGTACTGGATGGTGGTCCAGGGGTGGCGCGGAGGCTTGCGCCATATTTGTCCTTTTGCTTACATGTTTGGTTTGTTTGGGGGCGTGTTGTGGGCGTTCCTCACGCAGTTTGTTTTAACTTGCGCAACGGCTAGTAATCTATCTTTAAATCAATGAATACGCGTGGCACGCACATTTTTTTCTGTACCATGGCTCACGCAGGGTCCTTCTTGCCGTGCGGACATTGCGCCATTTCGGCGCCCCATTCCACAAATTGGGCCCTCTATTTCAACTTCTCTCAAACTGACTGAAGATACAAAATACATCCATTTTTTAAAATTATTTTTTGGTGGGAATGCACCGTGCATTTACATCATGCATTATTGATAAGATGTATGACTTTTCTAAGCAATAGCTAAGAGTAGGTTATATAATAGCAGATGCATATTAAAGATATCTCAATGTGGTCCACGTGAGATGGACAGCACCCCCTGGATATTATACTCTGATCACACTTCATGATGTTACTTGTAGTCCACTGTTTAAACCGGTAAAAACTGTACATGAATACACAATCATTTGATCTTAAAAGCAAAGCTTTGACAAATATCGGAAACATTTACCAATGAAGCTAAAGATGCAAGAGGAGATGTTATCATCTGAGGTGCACACATTTGCAATCTGCGCAACGAGTAAACCTGGGCTCACAGCCAGGCTACCCTGTTTGATCAATCTTTGTGATCCTGGCAAAATAACTCTACTTAAATACATCTTATTTTGTTTTTCTGCCAAACCTGGGATGCCCTTGAAGGGATTCTGGCCCTTGAAGGGATTCTGTGCCGTGTGTGCTACACAAAGAGTCTCACTCAGTGATGATTTATTAGACTATAGTGTTTGCATCATATATTATAAATACTAATATTAATAATAATTATTAAAATAATGTAGCACTGTCACTTGGAAGTCATGGTTCTTTCGTAACATAAATGTGAAATAAATGCTTGGTGGGTGAGAAGGCTTGCCTGGGACTTGACTATGTAAGAAGACTGCTGGCATTTCAGTGCTGTACTGTACTTTTGGGTGGGATTAGACTGATATGCAAAAACATTTTTCTCCTTTGTGGAAGGTACAGTGAGGTACAAAGTGGTTGTAGAGTCTAATGAGTGGGAGTCATCCCAGAGAACAGGTTATTAGGCCATTTTAATTCTCAGTAAAGGGTCTCCCACAATTTTGGAAAGACTGACAGAATTATTTGTCACTGCTCAAACATGCTGGTGAGCTGGCCCCTGATTTGGGGAGGGGTGAATTTTTCACTGGGCAACAATGTTACAACAAACATGATATCATGGTTGTTTTACGCATGATGCACAGTAAAACATGCTGTGCCAGAGGCATAACGTATAACCAGACTGGCTTCAACAATGCATTCCAGTCTAGCCACATAACAACAGTTATCATGTTTGCATGATTTGCAGAGATTATCTGGATAAAGCAATATCATGTTTGCATAGTATGCACAGATGATCTGTGATAAAGCAAGCATGATAAGTGTTATTACATGTCTAGACTAGCATTTTGGTGCAGTCAGTCTAGCCATGTCTTACTGTGGCATGACCTGTTGTGCTGTGCATTTATGACACAGAAAGAATAACAAGTGTTATGTAGCTAGAATGGCATTTTCGGGCTGCCAGTCTAGCCCTTTCCTAATGTGGTATGACATTTCTACTAGGCGTCTATGATAAAGCAAGCATGATAAGTCTTTTTACATGTCACACTGTTTTTTCTTATTGCGGCATGGCATTTCTAATGGCAACACTAACAGGGGTATGTTCTTATGTACAGCTACTGGCATATATTAGCAGAGTGACCTTCAACATGTTTTCTTATAGTATCATTACTGGCATTGTGCACAAAGCAAATATAAGAATGTTCTTATATGGGAATACTTGCATGTATTGGTGCAGCCAGCATGGAAATGTATGGACACAGCCAGTGTGAACATCAGTTTTATACTGACATATACTGTAGGGAAAGGCATCTTCAGAGGGCATTGGGAAATTCTCGTGTGCACTGTTGGTGGCTTGCATCCAATGGATTCTTTTCATGTGTTAGCCTACACCACCAATTGCAATCTGTATGGCTTTTAAACTAATTTTTCACAGAAACTGTGCAGTACAATGCACCATTTTAACCCATTGTTCAACAATCTTTCTCGGAGGAGAACTTCCAAACCGCCTTTTGTTGGTTTTGGCTTCCTGGCTATGCTTGGTTGCTTATGCATATGTGTGGCAAATAGTTACCTGCATCTGATCATAAGCAATGTCAGACAAGACTGCAGGCTTTGCAGGCTGTGGTCGATCAGCTGAGATGGTATTATAAGACCCTCCCAGTGGTCAGAGAGTGATGACGACCCATGTCACAGCTTTAGGAGGGGAAATATCAAGCACCGGACCACTGGCAACTTTTGGGTGCCACACACAGAAAAACCGAAATGGATGTAGGGAGTGAACACACACACACACAATCATACTCACATGCATAGGCACACATGCACGAACATAGGTGCATATACCCACACACACACACAGTCACTGACATTCGTTCGACGTGCATCTCATTGCTAGCTTGTGTCTCCAAAGCCTCATGCTTTTGCAGCTAAAATCGTGGGTTTGCCCCTTGGGGGTGTGCCCCCGGGACACAGACAAGCCAGCCAAGGAGCCCTGGCAGTGTGAGCCAGGGAAGATACAGGCATAGAACAAAAAGGGATGCAAATGGTTCTGTCGTGCCTGTGGAGATTACCGAAAGGAACTTCTGAGAACTGGCGAAGGCGGGTGTGGCTCCCAGCCATGAGGAGAAGAGTCCCCGAGGTGCACACTTCTGTGCTTAAAACTGGCAGAACTCCATCCACCGGGAAGGGGCACTGCCTTCAAGCGGGATCAGCAAATAGGGAGTTTGCATGTGTCTTTTGGACACATGTCAAAGTGCCCGTCGCACATGAATTGTAGTGTATAGGGGTCATCAAGAAATAATACAGGCCATTGAGTATACATGGTATATACCATGTAATGCAATGTATTGTTACATTATAACAAAGAGGAATCCTATCCAGTGAAAGAAGCCTAATAGGTTCTATACAACGGAGCAAAAATGCATTAAAAAATAACTGTTCACTTGACTGTACTTATTTATTTCCACACGTATAAAACGCCCCAAGCCCTCGAGCACCGAGGCGCTGCAGCGAAGGCAGCCAGTGTGTACATATCTCGAATGTAGCTGATGCATAAGGAATGTTTTCAAGTGTCACGGCAGGGGACCAGCTAAGGTCTGCGTGAAAACGAAACTAACACACATAGTGAAGATGCTAGCTCTTCAGTCGAGGCTGTTGCTATTGGCATGGCTAATCTTTGTTGCCTTAACACTTCATATTTTATTTTTGTTCTCCCGCAGTTTGGTCCTGCTGACAACCCGCAAGCCTGCCCCGCTCTCTGCAAAACAATGGTCATTGCTAGACATACATTAATGCTGTGGGATGACCTCGTATGACATCTAAATATCAAAGCGTGTCACTCAGATATGCCCGATAAAAGTGCTACTTACATATCCATGGCAACCGCCTTTCACGTTCAACACTGGAGCCTTTGTCAAAAGTAAAGATATCAAATGCAGTAGGCGTTTATCTTGACCTTTCTGCCATGTTACTTGACTCTGCAGCATTACACGTCAACAGACCTCAGAGCAAAAGCTTCTTATATGTGTAAGAATGTTGAGAAGCGGAAAAGGCAGCGTTTGGCACGATCTCATGTTTGCTCAGAGTTCCTGTTCAATGACGCATTCAGGGATTCCTGGCCCTGCTTTATGTGTCCATCTTCGTCCACCAAGACTAGAAGGAATGCAGTTTAATTCACCAATGACACCAACCTTAAATCCGAAAGAATATGGGGAGCTGAACATTTCATAACTGGGAGATTGAATGAGTTTCTTGGAAAGATGCATTTGCAATACATTTTTGTAGGGCGGGAGTGATTAAGACAATCCCAAACTGATGGGATGTTTTGGAGATTTAGGGGCTAATTCATGGAACATTTAGCACAGTGCAAAGTGACTTTGCGCTGCCAGCAAACGGTTGTATACGGTTTGACTGTGGCACAATTGTTCGCGGCCGAATTGACCATTGTCACTTCAGCCGCAAGCCAATTTTGCCACGGCAAATTTCGGTCAAAGTGAAAGCCCCTGTCCACACACATACACTCCCACACCCACCCCCTACTTACCTTTTCAGCGTCCGCTCATCTTCTGACCCTGCAGTGTCAGACCCGTCCTTCCTATGCGGGTCAGATCAGAAGCCGCAGGGTTAGTTTTTCTATTTTTTTTTCTTCCCGTCACCTGCCTCCAAACCTCCGGAAGCAGGGGACACCCCCACAACCCCCGCTCCCCATGTTTGGTAGTGATTACCCAAATTGATTGTTTCCAAACGATCAAGTGGTACTGGCCAGATTTTCCATATGGTCAATTGGAAACAATTAATTTGGGTAATACCCAACAAACACGCTGAACCGGCCCTGATTCACAGAGCAGTGCAAAGTGTATTTTTGTGGAGCAACGTCACTTTGCACTGCAAAAGTACTCTTTGCACTGGACTAAATGGGTAATGAAAAGCGTACTTTTGCAGTGAAAAGTGACTTTGCTCCACAAAAATACACGTGCACTGTGTAGTAAGGAGGCGTACTCTGCAGGTAAGTGAAGATCCTTTAATAGCAACCAGCCTGAGCCCAGCATTGCTCAGCCTACATTACAGCTCTCCACATAAACTCATAACCGTTGTTCTTGGAATGTAGAACATTAAACAAATGCAAGCATTACATCAGAACAAGAGTGGAATTCTACGAGGTAGAATTCCACTCAAGAGCCATTACACATTATAACACTTCTCCCCCCTTTACTCAACAAAAGAAACAATCCCCTTGAAGCCACATACACACACGCACCATGCACACTCACACACACCGCACACAAACACACACAGGCAACCACGCACACAGACACACACTACCCAGCCAAGCACTCGCACCCAACTCCAACTACAGAACCCTCCAAAGGCAAGGAAAAACTAAACTGTGCTAATGAACAATAGCACCCAAAACATAATCTTTATATTTGGAAGGAACCTTCCTCTCCCTGACAGAATGAGGATGAGTTAGGACAGAGTCGGCCGCCCCAGAAGCAGACACCTCACGTTCATCCACCGGAACATTTCTAATTTCAGAATCATGCGCAGAAATAGGAATGGAATGTTCCTCAACTTCCCGGAGATCTAAAGCCGCCCCTCTAACCATGGGCTGCAAGTCAACTCGTTCCTCACTGTCTTCCCGGACCGTGGAACCTTCTAAGGGGGAATCACACCCTACACCAGCATCTCCTAAACCGCCACTAGGCCTACTAGATTCACCCCCTGTAGAAGCTACCTTGTCTTTGTCCACCACCACCACACGCCTGAGACTCCATGTAGATTCGTCATCAAGTTTTACATAACCACGACCACGCTTGACCACTTTACGTGGATTTAAGTACCTGCTGAGACGCTTGGCTACGAACCTAGGATTCTTGATCTGAACCCAATCACCAATCTTCACAGAAAGGGGCTTCTTACTGGCCAGTTACTTACTCAAGAAACGTTTTTGCTTACTCTGAACTCGATCCAAAACTCCCTGCATATCCACCTGTGACTGGACACCACCACCCAGGGCTGGCACTCTCAATTTGGAGCCCGGTTTCCTCCCCCGCATCAGCTCAAAAGGAGAATGACCAGTGACAATAGAAGGAGTCAGCCTGTAAACTTTAAGAGATTCTGACACTACCCTTCCCCACCGAAGACCATTGGCAAGAGCCAACTGGATGGCCCCCTTGATAAAACGATTCATACGTTCCACTAGACCGTTGGCTTGTGGATTATATAGAGCAACCTTATGATGACGTATACCCAGATCATCCAGAAACTTTTGCATGTAATCTGACACAAACTGAGACCCATTGTCAGTCACCAATCCAGCAGGCACACCCTCCCTGCCAAACACTGCAGAGAGAAACTCCACAATCTTCTCAGCAGTAACCGTAGAAAAGGCAGTGGCCTCAACCCATCTCAACGTATAGTCCACCATAACCACAATAAATCTCAAGTCTCCTCCTAATGAATCCATAGGTCCCAATATGTCAAGCGCTACTTTGGACCAGACCTGATGGGAAACCTCAACAGGATAGACTGGTTGGGGAACAGGAACCTTGCTTTTATCACTGTTGGAACATGCTGCACAATCCTTTACCACACCCTCCACATCCGTGTCCATACCGGGCCACCAATAATCCTCTCTAAGTCTCCTCTTGGTCACAGACCTGCCCAAATGCCCCTCGTGTGCTAACTCAACAAGGTTCCCTCTAAGGGAACAAGGGGGAACTAACCTCAGACCTCTAGCCACGCCCCATGGACCTTCAGACAATTCCTGCCATACATGCCCATAACGCTTGGACAAACCACTACTAACAAGACCACATCTAAGTGCTGCTCTTAATTCAACCAGCTCAGTATCATCTGTACACTCTGCACTCCATTCTGGTTCCGATACCGCGGGCACTACAATAGCCACCAAGGAACATTCGTCCCCCACCACACCTGGAGACTCTTCAGCACTACTAGAATTCGGAAAACGCGACAGGCAATCTGCTACTGCATTTCTCACACCAGGTACATACTCCACCTTGAAATTAAATTCTGTCATATCGGCCCTCCATCTCATGATCCTGGTAGACGCATGAGACAACCCTTTTGTTGTCAATACATGAACCAACGGCTTGTGGTCAGTACGAAGGGTGTACTCAATTCCCAACAGAAAGGTTCAACAAGAGCTTCTCTTTCTATGACATGGTACCTGCCCTCAGATTCTCTGAGCACTCTCGACGCAAAGGCTATGTGGCAAAGTTCTCCCTCAACCTTTTGTTCCAGTACAGCACCTATGCCATACTCACTCGCATCTACAGTTAGAAACGTTTTCCTGAAAGGGGAAAATGAACTCAACGATGGAGCTTGCTCAATTTCTTCTTTCAGCTTGAGAAATTCCGCTTGACACTGATCAGAGCACACAAAATGCACGCCTTTCCTCAGTAATGACCTTATACCTACTGTCTTGTCGGCATAAGAAGGTACAGACCTGCTGTAATATTCAGCAAGTCCCATGAACGATCTCAACTGCTCTTTATTAGCTGGGGATGATGCATCGCTCAATGCCCTCACCAACTCAATTTTAGGGTGAATACCCCTGGCATCCAGAGAGTGTCCCAAATAGGTCACGCTCGGGACACCCACTTTGCATTTACTAAGCTTGACCATGAGACCACAATTCTTCAAGACATTCATCACCTCAAGAACTCTACCATCATGCTCAAATCGAGACTCACCCCACACCAGTATATCATCTTGGAAACATTCCACCCCGCGCATCCCTGTAAAGAGTTTCTGCATTGTCCTCTGAAAAACAGCGGCAGCAGATGCCAAACCAAAGGGCATTCTACAAAAACGGAATGCGCCAAAAGGAGTAACGAAGGATGTAAGGGGGTGGGAGTCAACATGCAGATCTATCTGATGATATGCGGATGACAGGTCAAACGTCGAAAAAAACAGGATGCACCACACACCAAGGAAAGCATTTCATTAATATTGGGCAGAGGATGTCTGTCAACCCATATGCATGAATTAAGATCCCTAAGGTCTACACACATTCTCATGCCTCCATCACTCTTACGTGCCAGGACCACCGGGGCCAACCATTCCAAACTCTCTACTTCCTCTATGACTCCAGACTCTTTGAGTTTATTAAGCTCTTCCTTCAAGCCATCACGGGCCATGATTGGAATCCTCCTGACTTTATGGACAACCAGCACAGAACCTCTCTTGAGAATTATCTTGTGTGCAAAACCCTTCAATTTGCCCAACGTTTGGGTAAAAACAGAGGGAAATCTGCTTTCCAGCACTTCTGCCGTGAGTCTCTCATGCAACTCAGCTCCATCACTCTCTCCCCTCACACACATCACAGGGACTGCTTTCCCTGGTCTTATTTCTAGTTCTAGAGCAGCTTGCTCGTCCCACCCTATAACAGGGTGTTATGCACACCTGATTCCCACGGGGGCGTCGATCTGGACTGGCCCGCTGTTGCTTCCACCAGAGTAACACGTAGAGCCGAGATGACAGACTGGACAGACCCACTTAGCTTCATTTGTTGGACTCGTACGAATATCTTTCTGCAATGGAGAAGGGGAAATAACCTCCCGTAATCTGAGCGTTAACCTGCCTTCCCACTCCCCTTGTCTGCCCACAGAACACTCCTGAAGTCCCCTCTTAATCTCACCTGATGATTTGGAAAGATGAGCTCTCCTTCCTTCGTCGAGCGCAGGGGCGCGTAGACGACCAGTTACTTCACTGGCGTGGAGGAATTGGCGAGTTCCAGTATTGACTCTAAAGTCCAATCGTTCGTAAGAGTTCAAAAGTCTGATCTTCACTCTGCCAGATTCCTTGCAGGTTGCAGATTTAAACCACTAGAAGAGTTCCAAGTGGCAACTGGTAAGATCCTGGTAAGTCTATTGTGGTTCTCCCCTTGGGGGCCGGGGTACAGCGATGATGCAGAATTAACTGCGCCGACCCGAAATGATGTGAGTACCCCCCTGTGGTAAATCAGGTAAGTCTTTGGGGTTAGGTTGTATTGTCCTTGTTTTCCCCTTAGGGGCCAGGGTGCGGCGGTGATGCAGAATTGACTGTGCCGACCCGAGATGAGGTGAGTACCCCCCTGTGGTAATCAGGTAAGTCTTTGGGGGTAAGTTGTATTGTCTTTGTTTTCCCCTTAGGGGCCGGGGTGCGGCGGTGATGCAGGATTGACGGCGCCGACCCGAGATGAGGTGAGTACCCCCCTGTGGTAAACAGGTAAGTCTTTGGGGGTGGTTTGTATTGCCCTTGCTCACCTATTTGTTCTTGTCTCCCCCAGGTGTTGAAGAATGTCCTGGAGATGCTGGGTTTGCGATGGAGTAAAGGAATACAGCCCCGGATGGTGAGTTCAGCGCGGCGCTGCGAGGCACTGTGAAGGCTTCTCTCTTCCAGATGGACGATGTGCTTGATCAAGGATTCAGGTAAGGATTTTGTTCTGATCTCTTCTCCTTCTCCGTTTCTTGTTCCAGGTGTTCCAGGGCTGAAGCGGGCGTGGCTGAAGACTGGAGCTGCTGAAGACACGGTGAGCGTTACGCTGCAGCACGCAGAATAACGCGAAGCACGTGTGGCTGTCCGGGTGTGGCTTAAATAGCCTTGGAAGAAGTTCCAGGTAAGTATTCTTCCACAGCCCCACCCGAGAGGCAAGGAGTCCCTGAGGTAAAATAGTCCCTCTAAGCCTCATTTGGCTTGTGGCTTCGTGCATCATGGTCTGCATCAGGTAGGTATGCAGCATGGTCTGCATCAGGTAATTTTTCTGTAATGAGCCTGGCGCCCATGGCGCCAGGACTGACTTTATTCTTATGAGCCTGGCGCCATAGGCGCCAGGACTGTAGCCAAATAGCCCCTAACTAGGGTTTTTGGGCATGCTTCAAGTGGCATGATGCCTGCTTCCGGGGTTGCTGGGCCTGGTCTGGCTTTCCGGGGGCAGGCATCGTGACAGCACTCCCCCTCAAGGCCCCTCCTAAAGCTGTTCTCCCTCTCGGCCTAGGTTTGTCTGGAAATTCTTGGTGGAACCTTTTCACTAATTGAAGTGCATGCGCATGGTCACTAGGCTCCCAAGATCTTTCTTGTGGACCATAACCTTTCCAATCAATGAGATAGAAGAGTTTTGATCTCACCCTTTTAGAGTCCAAGATATTCTTGACTTCGAATTCGGGTTCTCCATCTATGAGGATAGGTTCAGGTGGGGTGGTTAGCCTAGTTCCTGGTTGCACAGGCTTCAAAAGAGACACATGAAAAACAGGATGAACACGCATATGACCAGGCAGGTCCAACTTGACGGCCACTGGGTTAATTATAGCCTTAATAGAATAAGGTCCCAAATACCTGGGGTTAAAAGTCTGTGTTCCCTTGAGTGGTAAGTACTTGGTGGCTAACCATACTTGGTCCCCTACTTGGTATTGCGGTGCTTCACTCCTGTGTTGATCAGCATCCTTCTTGTATTTATCCTTAGCCTTTTGTAAATGTGCAGTCGCCTCTTTAAAGGCTTGTGTGATAACAGCGTGGAGATGGTCCACCGCGGGCATCTCTAAATGCTGGGGAGAATCTAAATCTGAGGTTCGAGGATGGTGACCATATATGGTAAAAAAAGGGCTTTGTTTAGTTCCTGAGTGTACAGAATTATTGTATGCATACTCGGCGATCCAAAGCATGTCTTTCCAATCCCCCTCAGATTGATGTAGCATACAACATAGATATTGCTCCAGAGTCTGGTTGGTTCTCTCTGTTTGACCGTCGGTCTGGGGATGGTGGCTGGTTGAAAGCCTAACATCAATTTGTGCCAGCTGGCAGCACTTCCTCCAAAAATGTGAAATAAATTGACTTCCCCGGTCCGAAATTAACACGGAAGGAAAGCCATGTAGGGGACAACATTTTCAAGGAACTCCTTGGCAAGGATTGAAGCTGAGGGTATTCATTTTAAAGGAATGAAATGGGCCATTTTAGAAAAAAGATCTACAATAACTAGAATGGTGTTATAACTGTTGCACAGGGGTAAATCCGTGATAAAGTCTAATGACAAGGTATGCCAAGGAGTAGGTGGTATGTCTAATGGTTGTAATAATCCAGCAGGTTTTTTCTTTTCCCCTTTATTTTGAGCGCAAATGCCGCAAGACATGACAAACAACTTGACATCTTTTTGCCAGGTGGGCCACCAAAACTGTTTCTTGATTTTGGCTTCAGTTTTTGCAATGCCAAGATGCCCTTCCATCAAGGTGTCGTGGTAATGAGAAATGACAAGTTTCTGTAGTTCCTCTAGTGGCAGAAATAGCCGGCCTTGGTAATAAGGTAGATTGTTGGTGACAGAATACTCTGGACCTTTCCTTGCCCAGCCCTGTAAGGCATCGGAATCAAAGAGTTGATGGACCCTTTCTTGAATGTCCTCCAGAGAGTGTATGGATGTCAAACCAAGGATCCTCTGTTCGGGAATTATGGGTACAGGTTCTAAAGCTCTTTCTGTTTCTCCCATTCCAATTCGGGACAGGGCGCCAGCTTTTCCATTTTTACAACCTGGTCGATAGGTTATTACAAAATCAAACTCGGCGAAGAACAATGCCCAATGGAGTTGGCGTGAAGATTGGGCCTTGGCTACCTTTAGGTATTGTAAGTTGAAGTGATCAGTGATGACCGTAATGGTATGTCTGGCGCCCAGCAGATAGGGCCGCCAAGCCTTGAAGGCGGACTTGATGGCCAACAGCTCCTTGTCGGTTATGGCATAATTTAATTCAGGAGCCGAAAACTTTCTTGACCAAAACGCCACTGGGTGCAGCCGGTTAGTTTCGGGATCCTTTTGGGAGAGCACTGCTCCCATAGCTGAACTGGATGCATCTGTTTCCACTAGGTAGGGAAGCTCTGGGCGCGGGTGTCGTAATACAGGAGCGGACGTGAATTTCTTTTTTAACTCTTGGAAGGCGTTCTCGGCTTCTTCTGTCCATGCAAAGCGTTTATTCTTTCGCAATAGTGTTGTAATGGGATGTACAATGTGTGAGAAGTCCGGGATGAACCTGCGGTAGAAATTGGCAAAGCCGAGCATGCTTTGAACTCCTTTGACTGAGCTTGGCGAAGGCCAATTAAGAATTGCGTCCACCTTAGGTGTATCCATCTGGATTCCTTTCGGGGTCAGAATAAATCCAAGGAACTCTACTTCCGTAGTGTGAAAGATGCACTTTTCCAGTTTAGCATATAACTTATACTGGCGTAACTTCTCTAGGACTGCTCGGACGTGCTTTACATGATCGGATTCTGATAGGGAGCATACTAAGATATCGTCGATGTAAACGACTACACAAACATCGATGAGCTCTCGGAAGACATCGTTCATGAAGAACTGGAAGGCCGCTGGTGCATTACACAGTCCGAAAGGCATCACCTGGTACTCAAATAATCCGTACTTGGTGCGAAAAGCAGTCTTCCATTCGTCACCCTCTTTGACGCGTACCAGATGATATGCCCCCCGAAGGTCTAGTTTTGTCTATATACAAGCGTTCTTTACCTGGTCTAGTAGTTCAGGGATCAAAGGCAATGGGTATCGATTCTTGATAGTTATCTGATTCAGCGCGCGGTAGTCAATGCATGTTCTAAGGTCGTCTTCCTTTTTAGGCACGAAGAACAAAGCGGAAGATGCCGGGGACTTGGACGGGCGGATGGAGCCATTAGCAAGATACTGGTCTAGGTACTGGCACAAGTTGAGATTTTCAGGTTCCGTGAGGGCATAGATTCTGCTGCAAGGTGGTTGTGCTCCTGGTATGAGATCTATTTGACAATCATACGATCTGTGCGGTGGTAAGGTGTTTGCCTGCTCCTTTTGAAAGACATCCTGAAAGTCTTGGTATTCAGCAGGTAATTGTATGGCAACTGGGATTATTGGGGCCAGTACTGAATTTAAAGTTCTCTTTGGGTGACAGGTGTTAGCACATTCTGGGAAGGTTAGTCTCTTCTCTCGCCAATCAATACAGGGATTGTGTTTTTCCAACCAAGGGATTCCCAGTATCAGTTGAAACTTCCACCGACCCGAAATGAGGTGAGTACCCCCCTGTGGTAAATCAGGTAAGTCTTTGGGGTTAGGTTGTATTGTCCTTGTTTTCCCCTTAGGGGCCGGGGTGCGGCGGTGATGCAGAATTGACTGCGCCGACCCGAGATGAGGTGAGTACCCCCCTGTGGTAATCAGGTAAGTCTTTGGGGGTAGGTTGTATTTTCCTTGTTTTCCCCTTAGGGGCCGGGGTGCGGCGGTGATGCAGGATTGACTGCGCCGACCCGAGATGAGGTGAGTACCCCCCTGTGGTAATCAGGTAAGTCTTTGGGGGTGGTTTGTATTGCCCTTGCTCACCTATTTGTTCTTGTCTCCCCCAGGTGTTGAAGAATGGCCTGGAGATGCTGGGTTCGTGATGGAGTAAAGGAATACAGCCCCGGAGGGTGAGTTCAGTGCGGCGCTGCGAGGCACTGTGAAGGCTTCTCTCTTCCAGATCGACGATGTGCTGGATCAAGGATTCAGGTAAGGATTTTGTTCTGATCTCTTCTCCTTCTCCTTTTCATGTTCCAGGTGTTCCAGGGCTGAAGCGGGCGTGGCTGAAGACTGGAGCTGCTGAAGACACGGTGAGCGTTACGCTGCAGCATGCAGAATAACGCGAAGCATGTGGGGCTGTCCGGGTGTGGCTTAAATAGCCTTGGAAGAAGTTCCAGGTAAGTATTCTTCCACAGCCCGACCCGAGAGGAAAGGAGTCCCTGAGGTAAAATAGTCCCTCTAAGCCTCATTTGGCTTGTGGCTTCGTGCAGCATGGTCTGCATCAGGTAGGTATGCAGCATGGTCTGCATCAGGTAGGTTTTCTGTAATGAGCCTGGCGCCCATGGCGCCAGGACTGACTTTATTCTTATGAGCCTGGTGCCATCGGCACCAGGACTGTAGCCAAATAGCCCCTAACTAGGGTTTTTGGGCATGCTTCAAGTGGCATGATGCCTGCTTCCGGGGTTGCTGGGCCTGGTCTGGCTTTCCGGGGGCAGGCATTGTGACAGCACTCCCCCTCAAGGCCCCTCCTAAAGCTGTTCTCCCTCTCGGCCTAGGTTTGTCTGGAAATTCTTGGTGGAACCTTTTCACTAATTGAAGTGCATGCACATGGTCACTAGGCTCCCAAGATCTTTCTTGTGGACCATAACCTTTCCAATCAATGAGATAGAAGAGTTTTGATCTCACCCTTTTAGAGTCCAAGATATTCTTGACTTCGAATTCGGGTTCTCCATCTATGAGGATAGGTTCAGGTGGGGTGGTTAGCCTATTTCCTGGTTGCACAGGCTTCAAAAGAGACACATGAAAAACAGGATGAACACGCATATGACCAGGCAGGTCCAACTTGACGGCCACTGGGTTAATTATAGCCTTAATAGAATAAGGTCCCAAATACCTGGGGTTAAAAGTCTGTGTTCCCTTGAGTGGTAAGTACTTGGTGGCTAACCATACTTGGTCCCCTACTTGGTATTGCGGTGTTTCACTCCTGTGTTGATCAGCATCCTTCTTGTATTTATCCTTAGCCTTTTGTAAATGTGCAGTCGCCTCTTTAAAGGCACACGGGTTTATGTCAGAACACAACAAATCAGACACCCTCTTGTGAAATTTAGACTCGTACAGTTCAGTGGATATCATTGTGTATGGTGACCCCGTGTCCACCTTCATTTCCATTGGGACTCCGTTGACCATGAGCGTTGCCCACGCTCTCTTCTTGCAACTGCCCACACTCAACAATGATCCTTCTGGTGTGCCACCGTTGTCTTTGTCGGTACATCCCATGTACCCCACAATTGTCCACCAACTTCACTGACTCCTTAGCGGACACAACACCTCTGCACATGCGTGCATAATGACCCTTGGTTTTGCATCTCCTACATTCCACATTGTCAGCCGGTCATTCTTTTGCGCCTGCCACATGTCCCCGCCAACCGCATCTCCTGCACAGTTCCCTTGACGAGAGTATCGGCCTACTGTCCTTGTTTTTTCGCTCTGGCATCAACTGATTTGTGGGGAATCACAGCATGTACCGCTTCTCCCTTATCGGACATCTCTCTGACGCTCTTCCTGGATTCCTCAATAGCACAAGCTATCTCAATGACCTTTTCCAGGGGTGGATCTTTTTCTATCCATAGCCTTTCTCTAACGCGCACATCACATGTCCGCATCAGCACCTGATCACGGATGTACTCATCAATGGTACCAATAAACTTGCACGTCGCTATCAGAGTACGCAGGGCAGTCACATAAGCATCTATGCCCTCGTTAGAGTCTTGAGCTCTCGAGAAGAAGTGGTACATCTCAAGTACCACATTGGCCCTCTTGCCGAATCGTGCCTCCAACTTGCCTAAAGCTGTTTCGTAAGCTAGCACCACTCCTGGTAGGGCATCACCCCCATCGTTCCCTTCTGTGGGGGCAGTAGGGGTAGCAAGCGTGCACATTGGGACCGGGGAGATGTCTGAACAGCCTAAGACCTTCAGTTCCCAAACAGTTGAGCAAGGCTGCTTCCTTTTCATCGTCCGTAAATTTAGCACCACCTGCCGCCCTAAGATATACTTTGAAGGTGTCGACCCATAAGTCCCAAACAATTGCTGGTTCACCCGGACTGGCCAGAAATGCAGGAGGCGGACGTGCATTGTTGTGCTGCATGTTGAGCAAAGTTTGGGTATTGGCAATGTCAGTCTATAACTTCACATCCGTGCTAGGCAAGAAGCAAACAACTTAAATTGTCATTATTCACAGCACACTGCAGATCCTTGGCATCTTGAAGATTAACACAGTCACAAAACTCTTGAAGTGTTCACACGGGGTTAATTTTCCAACAGAATCCAGCGGGAACGCCCCCTAATGCGTGCTAATACGTTGCGCGCCTCTCTCTTCTGGGTGGGGCAGACAACGTACTTCCGTGAGCGGGACCACTCACCGACTGGGGGGAGAGCTGTTCACAGCTCTCCCCCCATTAATTTCTCCCTCTTCCCCAGGATCGTAGCTAGCGGGGGCACTGCGCTGGCTACGGCCGGGGAGCTCAGCTGCTAATACGCCAGCTGCAGATGCCGACGCGTGTGAGTTTACGGCTCCTTGCCCCCTCGTCTCCCACCTTAGTCTTCGCCTCCTTTCTAGAACCCCTGTTCCCAACGGGAGACCCGCGCTAGACTTCGGTCACAGACGTGCGTGGGGACAGCCCTCCTCCTCCTCACCTGCACTCCTGTTACTGCGGAGGGGCCGCGCTCGACCCCGGCTGGGGAGCGCAGGCCAGGCACACAGGGACAGCCCTTCTCCTCCTCACCTGCACTCCTGTTACTGCTGGGGAACCGCGTTCGACCCCGGCTGGGGAGCGCAGGCCAGGCACGCTGGTTTCCATTGTCTGCGTGCGTGGGAAGGCCTTCTCCCTCTTCACTTGGACTCCTGTTGCAGCGGAGACACCGCGCTCGACCCCAGCTGGGGAGCACAGGCCAGGCTGATGCCGACATGCAGGGGAAAACTCCTCTTCCCTCAGAGGAGCTCGCTCGACGCAGACAGCGTCGGCCTGAGAACTCTTCCCTTAACGGACCTGGGCAGCACTTGGGAAGCGGACCGGCCTGAGGGAAGGGAATGTAGGCAACTGCTGGGCAGCGAATGGCTACGTGGGTTGAAGGCTGGTTGCTCTCGTCGCCAGTGTAGTAAGGAGGCGTACACTGCAGGTAAGTAAAGATCCTTTAATAGCAACCAGCCTGAGCCCAGCAGTGCTCAGCCTACATTACAGCTCTCCACATAAACTCATAACCGTTGTTCTTGGAATGTAGAACATTAAACAAATGCAAGCATGACATCAGAACAAGAGTGGAATTCTGCGAGGTAGAATTCCACTCAAGAGCCATTACACATTATAACACACTGCTCAATGACTCATGGCCGGTTGACAGCTATTGGCAGCTGGGATACATTATGTATTAGTAGATTTTAGGTTGCGGTTGGATGTGCATGAGATGGAGTATGCACACCACAATTTGAATGGTTATTGCTATGCTGCTGTATCGTTGTTGTAAGATGGACTGGTAGTCATGTAAAATGGTGGTGTTGATTCTTTGCTGTAGTAGGAGTGTGACTTATTTCTCAATTATTTCCCAAACAAGTGAGGGTGATTGACAAGTTCATAGTTGGCAAGGCCGTCAGGGAAGAAGTGTGAGAGCATCTTGCAAAATGCAATTCGAGAAGGGGAGATGGTAGATATTAGGCTACCATTTCATTTGACTCACTTTACATTCCTAGAGATGAAAACACAAACATACAAATGAACACAATGCCTTAGTCACATTCTTCAATGAACTGTGTCTCAGAGCTTGTGAATAAAACATCTAAAAGAAAGGTTCCCTTTTTGTCTTGTGAGAAGGCCATGCTGCAAGCAGAAGTAATGTGCAACTAGACCCCAACCTGCATATGTAATAGTTGGACAGGTGCCAAAGATAGAAATTTGCATCAGCTCTCACCAGTCACATGGGTGCTGGCCTGACATGGATGCTAATTAGGAATCGCCAGTGGCTGAAGCTACTAGCCATCAGAAGCCGTGTGTTGCCAACAGGACATAGTTCCCAAGTTGTTTCTTGTCATGCACAAGTTGCTGACTTTATTGTGTGTAGTGGTTTTTGTGTGGGTAAAGCGTGCACCTGCAAAAATCCAGTTTGGTTGAACAACTATTCGAAAACTGGACAATTTACGAGTTGTGCCAGCTTCTAGGAGCCCTAGTTATAGAAGCAGTGTCCGAGCCAGGAAGTAAGAGCCATATTACGTTGATTGAATTTCCCCTGGTATACCTCTCTTAACCCCACAGCAGAATTAAATGTATGGAACAAGGGGTTGAAAATAAGCCCTGTCCTGGCATCAGAGCAGAAGGCTTTTCCATGGGTGCAGTTCATGCCACATCGTTAAATAGTGGGTCTGCTTTCCTGCTCGCCTTCTGCTGATGTTTTAGGACAGATGCTAAACACGAGGGTAGTCGGTGGATGAATATGGATAATAGGAGGGAGGCGTTGCTAGGGGTGGGGCTCAGGGGGCTATAGCCCTGGGTCTTTTGATTGTAACCCCAGCTAGAAGCTCAGGAGCTCCAACCAAAAGACTAGCTGGCCCCGGATATTTTCCAGACCTAGCAACACCGATCATGGTAGTATGTCAGTATGCAACGCTGATTCAAAATTATGATGCATCATGTTGCCAGGTGAGAGCGTCTTGATGGTGCTGGTCTGTCCTGAGCTTGCAGAGGCAATGGGTGAAATGGAGCTTAAATACACTCTCCTCTGCTTCCGAACCCATCCTCGGGCACCGGGAAACGGCAGTATACTTGTGTGGGTACATATCCTCTGCATAGGTTTAGGTGCATTAGGTTAAGTACAGATTTCCAGGTTCTCTCATACACTGGGCACTATGACGGCAGAACATGGGCATTGTAGGCTGCCCTCTGCAACTTAAAGGACTTATATGTGCATGAATGACTGGATATAGTATTTTATGTCTTCACCTGGTAGGGAAGACTAGAACTGGCTCATGGAGGCAGGACTAGGTTACGTATAATAGCAAGTCCTAGACACATGGGGTGGCACTTGGCATTCAATTGTATGACCTGAGAATGTGGCCTGTACAAAATATAAGATGGCATGACATAAGCTCATGAGGCTGCACAGAGTCGAATAAGGATTGTATCACCTCCATACGAGAAGTTATATTTAACATACTAACTATAATTGCCATACAGTGGAGGTACCTGGGTATCTGCAGTGATACATGCCATATAATGGCAATGCCTGGGCATACGGAGCTGTATCTGATGTGCGTAGCTGCACATACATATGATAGCAGCACCTCCAACCAATTATTGTTTTGCCGTGTGTGCCTTTTATGTATAATTGACTTCAGCTTGGCATATTACACTTGTATGCATCGTATTCATTAGCATGTATTTTTATTTATTTACTGAGATAACAAGATGTTTCTACCTAAACCCTTAAAATAGCAATCCGGTAGCAGGTGTCTTGTGGAGGAAGGATAGCTCATGGGCAACGAGTTTGTCTGAAAGACAGGTTCGAATCCCTACCACGCGCACGTTATAAAACAACAAATATAATGAATTATAATTATAAGATGGAATGATGACGAGTCATTGACCTGTTAATGTTAGAGAGTGCAAGATACATAAACCAGTTACAGGAAAAGCCATATGACAGGCTATTCTCCAAAATGACTCGCTTTCTAGAAGGTCCTAAATGCCATGACCTTTGACTGAAAATCCTAGAATACTTGTTTAGCAGAATTTCCAAAGATGCAAGTATCATTTTACCAATAACTGTAACGGGAACTGTAACTGCTCTGCTATTTCTGGTTGACGTGTGCCCCTTATTACCCACTAGATTCCTAAATCAGCCACCCCCACTAAGCAGACGATTACTTAGGCACCACTCAAATGCTACTGCATGCTGATATTGGTGCTACCACACTATTCTTTTTTTAATGTTTATTGGTTTAAAAACGAAAAATAAGTAAACTTTATCACAGAAAAAAGTATTACAAATTTAAAATTAACCATTTACATTTCTCCTTATTGCGTCCTATTAGAGGGGTTAAAGTACATCTTTTAAAAGAAAAGAAAAAAAAAGAAAGTTTTTTTTTTCCTTTTCAATCAGTTTCTTAATACACTTCAATTCGGTATAACTTGATATATGACACTTAAATAAGTTCACATCACCTCATCAACTTATCAGATCTTTTCTACAACCAAATTAATTTGCTTAACTTCATTTAAAATTGCTTCAATTAGTTTCATAGTCTCTCTATATAGGGAATTGGGCTTTCACCCATTATAACTCTCTCCCACCAATTTTGATCTAGTTCAAAGCAGTTCATTTGTTGTTTTTTTTACAGATACTTAGTTTGTAACTCACTTAGTCTAGGGCATACCAACACCCAATGGGTTAAGAACTCCACAGAGTCAACATCCCCACAGAAGTGACATTTTGAATTTTCTTGGGTTATCAACCTTCTATCCAGTGCAATTTCATTAGTGGGCAAGATGTTCAGTCTCACAAAAATCAACAAATCTCAATAAGTGAGAGAAGGGAATTGTTTCAGGTAACTAGGGAGGTTGTTAAGACCTCTTTTCTCTAATTCTTTCACTGGTCTCAGATGATCACAATTTCATTTGTCAACTGTCTAAATCCAATCATGTTCGATTATTTTCTTCTTGATCTTCATAGGATTACTAATCAACTCTTCCTCACTTAAATGCCACTCTTGCATTATAATCTGAAATGTTTACATGCCACTTTGGGAATGTTTTATCTTCCCTTTGTTTATCTTGAAGGATACTTAAGGTTGAGTTTATTTCACGGAACAACGATTTTCTATATGATGCAATGGACTTCTACAATACCATACTTTCCAATGATTGGAGTTTTAGCTCTTCATGAATTACTACAATTTTCAGACATTTAGGGAGATTTAAGCAATCCTTCTAATGTTGACCAAATAGTCCATGGTAAACAAACCATACCTTCCGCTCCATATGTAAGTATAGCAGCTATATTTTGATGATAAAATGTCAAGAGCGGGATAACAGAAAACTTTCTGTATTGGTGGTGAATACATCTTCCTTGGGCTTTTTTTTCTCAAAGATTGGTAATGACCCGCATCATTGACGTTTTTATTAATGTTTACACCTAAGTAGATCATTGAGTTAGCAATTTCTAATTTTTCATTATTGATCCACCAGTTCTGGTTCCTCAGGTTTGATAATCGGGCAGAACTCAGCTGTAAAACCTTAGACTTAGGAGCATTAATTTTCATTTCATTTTCACAAAGGTATTGATAGAAGCACAGGAGTCTTCGCTGCAGAACTATTGGCGTCAGATCGATAAAAACAATGTTGTCCACATAAAGAATCCATGGGATTAGTTTACCATTTATTCTTGGAGGAAATGCATGGATTTTACTTCGCAAATTTCCCAAATCTGAGATGTATAAGCTGAACAGAAAAGCATCTGAAGCGCGACCCTGTTTTAGGCCGTGGTCAGTTGGAATTTTCTTTGATAGTGCTCCCATGTTAGTGAGTCTAATTTGGACCAAAGTATTAGAATATAGGGCCTGCATTGCTTCAATTAGATCACAGGGACAGTTTCAGTTCTTAAGCTTCGCCCATAACTTGTTACGGTTCACACGGTCGAAAGCTTTTTCGAGATCTAAAAAGGCTGTGTATATTCTGGAATTGGTTTCAAGCACCTTAATTTTCAGGATTCCCAATAAAAAGATTTTAAGTGAGGTTCCTATGCCCTTGACAAAACCTGTTTGATGGTTATCCAAGATTTGTGCACTATTAGCCCAAGCTGTTAGATAGCAATATAGCGGCAAATAGTTTCCCCATCGAGTCAAGGAGCACAAAAGGACAATAATTATTGGGATCCACTCAATCACCTTTTTTGTGAATTGGCACTACCAATGCTTTGTGCCAAGAATCTGGTACACATTTTGTGCTTAGCACCTGTTAGAATATTCAAAATATCACCTTACTCCACCTTTCTGGATCTTTTTTCAGAAGAAAATTTGAGATCCCATCAGGTCCTGCAGCTCTAGATGTGCTTAGTTGGTTTATTCTTGACCTGATGTCATCCTGATCAATAAATAAATAGAAAAATGTTCACACCATCGCTGTTCTCTTATAAGACTTGTCATGGAGTCTGATTTAAATGTTCCTCCATTATTTAGTAATGTCCAGATATCTCTGGCGTTATTCCCCCTGATCGCATTTAGCATTTCTTCACCTTCTGTTTGGAATCTTTGTGAACGAGTGGCAATTAGCCAGTCTTTATATCTCTGTCTCCTTAGGCATCTTAATTCTCGCCAATTGACAAGTCCTTCTTTATTTAGTTTTCGCATCTCAACCTGCATTACCTTTTTTTGATTATAGACCATATAATCAATACACGTCTTGCCAGTTGTTCCTTTCGATTTATAGGTTTTTGAGAAATCTTTTAATATCCAGGTATAATCAACTTGATTTTGATTGTTTCCAAGAGCTTGTTTAAACATGTGGTCGATCAGCATGTGGTTGACGTGTGCCCCAATTACCTACTTGATTCCTAAATCAGCCACCCCCACTAAGCAGACGATTACTTAGGCACCACTTAAATGCTACTGCATGCTAATATTGGTGCTACCACACTATTTCTACCTACTGACCCTGTTATCAGACATAACTCCCAGCAAATGTGTACTAGAGGTACCAAGGCTAGGTACCAAGGCTCCTGCTTAGCACCAACTGCTATGTTAGTCGCACTCATTCTAACATACTCTCTCCAACATTTACTCCTGCTCAACAGTCTTAGCATCAAACGTACACACCCCTACCTATCAACCATGTCCCGTCATCAGAATACCAGCTCTTCAGACACCAGAGTATGCTCCAAGGGTGCCTTCATTTACCTAGGCTCAGGCCTAGTTCGCATCCACTGCCCTAGACACCACCCACTCCCGTGCCCCACTCCATTTCTGCTCAGTATAGCAGCCTTTCTACCCACACAACTTAAGAGCACCTACAAATCACAACACACCGTACCCTACCTAGGCACCACACGCCATTTACGCCTTCACTCAAGAACCCAAAACACCATGATCGCACTCACAAGACCCATACTGGGACCAACAAGGAGAGCAGGACTCTCCTCCTGCACCCACCAATGCCCCATAGCAACCAGGATTCAGACTATTCTTCCCTCAAGTCACACAACTACCACCAATAGCAACACACATGTGCAGCCTACACCCAAAAGCCAACCACCACTACTGCCTCATCACAACCCAATCACCTGAACTCACATCATAAAACACAGTGTGACACTACAGCCCACCCACCAGCTCCACCAGCCCAAGCACCCCATACTTCATCATCCAAAGCTCCCCTAAAAGGCGCTTTACTGAATGTAAGATTCTTAGGCGCACATGCCATCGATGTGCATGACCTAATCCTAGAATTCCAATGAGACTTCCTAGTAATGACTGAAACGTGGCTCCACCCATCCTCTGGTCCACTACTCACACTAGCCATCCCTCCTGAATACACTATTCTTAGAGCGGACCGTCATGATGCCGCCTGAGGAGATGTTACCATCATTGCTAAAACTGCCTTGCAGCTCAGAGAATGTAAAACAGAGACTTTAATAGGATGCAATCTCCAATCCCTCATAAGGATGTAACGGTATACCGGTATACCATTATAGATACCGTGAACAACTTAATTCAACTATAATAACAGTCACATTGTTTATACTGGCATACCGTTTTGGGGCCTGCAGCTATTAAGTGAGCTTTTCAATCTCATTTGGAAAGGCTGCAGTAAGCAAGTGCTGTGCAGTCTGGATCTTTCACTGTGGGATGTGGCGTCTGCCAAGGCGGGCTTGTTTGGCAGACAGGAACATAGAGAAAGTGAGGCCACATTAGTAAATGCAGCTTTGATGCTGTGACTGCTCTTTCTCTGTGATCAGTAGAGTCAGGTTAAAGATCAGCCAATTTGTAGTTTTCCCACGAATTTAAAAGATGGGGAACTACACATCCCAGAATTCAAAGGGGGAAAGTACTGGATGTCCGTCTGACGCATGTCCACAAAAAATGTTCGCTCTCTAGACTGTATGAACACTGGGCCTATCAGTGCTTTGTACTAGTATATAAACTGCCCTCCCGCCCCCACTGTCCTCCATGTAGATTTGTACATTGGCACTAGAGTTGTTGCTTCGCTTAGGGGACAGATTCTACATTCAATTTGAAGTATCCAGAGCAATGGGGGTGAGATATTTCTCAGGTTTATCCTCAATTTGTGACACCACCC
Organism: Ambystoma mexicanum; assembly: GCF_040938575.1. NCBI lineage: Eukaryota > Metazoa > Chordata > Amphibia > Caudata > Ambystomatidae > Ambystoma > Ambystoma mexicanum. Next base: position 977,056,553 of record NC_090935.1, read on the forward strand.
ATGAAAGCATTCCTCCATCTCAACTCACATGACAAGGATCCTAATGAGCTCAGACATAGGGAAAATGGTATTGATGGGGCTGTGGTGAGGTGGTGGTAGTCCAGGCCATATTTGTGCTGATATGTATTTTAACCTTGTCATTTTCAAAAGGTTTTTGTGCCAATATCTTTAAGAAGGTAAATGAACATGTATTGCAAGAATCAAGAAAGAAATCAACAGTGCCCACTGAATGCTTTCCTGTTAGGATTACATGGGCAGTGGTGACTCCAACATCAGACCTTTATACTACACCAGGCAGATGTTAAACAAGCTATAGTAATTTGATCAATATGCAACCTTTCAGTGAGTGTGTTTTGGCTATGACATTTTGACAAAAGAAGCACAATGACATGGGCTTTCAGACATCACATGAGTGACTTTTCTCCCTTTAATGGGATAAAGCGTTATCAAAAAAACTTTTATGACTGGTCACAGCGAGGGGTCATGATGTCTTTGCCACGTGGTTCCAAAGTAATGCAGGTCGTGACCAATTTTCAAAGCGATGACCTATGACTGAGCAGCAAGCTCATTGCTCAAAATGTGCATTTTAACACTTCCACTAGTCACCCTTTCATTCAAGGCGATCAACGAGTGAACGCCATGAAAGGCCAAATCTGCAGCCGCCTTAGATTCCTGACGGATCAGCTAAAAATGTGCAGAGACAAGTTTCAAAATGCTGACATTTTTATGACCTTTAAGAAAATATTTGTTAAGATTAGTTAACTCCACCTGCTATACTGTGATAACCATGATATACTGTCATTTGGCAAGAAGGTTATCATACCACCATAAAACCAATACCGTGACACCCCTCAAACTAGCTACTGACCCCAAAAACACTATCAATGTACTAATAGTGTAGAGAGCTCCCAGTTCCTCCAATAACCCAGACATTGACTTACCATTCCTAATCACCCACTCCTCAAACACAAAAGAAATTCATTCTCTTAGGAGACATTAATCTGGGCTTCAACGATGTATCTTATCACAAAGCCACTGCCTTCCATATTGCTTTTCTAGAAATGCAATTCACTCAATCGTCAACACTCCAACCCATTTAAAAGGCAGAATCCTAGATTGGATCCTTACCTTGAACACCACAGTCACCCTAGAAGACATCCTAGAGATATCCTGGACTGATCACTTTCTAATTCGATTCAACATAATCATGACCAACGGTCTAGACTCACCCACAACTCCTCTCATCCCTATCTTTGTGAAAAATACACCCAAACCTGACCCCCATTTTGAACAAATTACTCAATTCACAGTTCACATTTGATGCTAACCCTGACAACATCTCACTGCTCTACCATACTTACCTGAAAACAGACATTGATGAAGTAGCCCCTCACAAATCTAAACTTCCAAGATCCAAACGCAGTAACGCCTGGTTCAATGACAAACTCATTGAGCTCAGAAGAAAAAAAACAGCCCTAGAACACTTAACCAGAAACAAACCCTTCCAGTGAATCTAACAAAGAACTCGACTCAATATCCAAACATAAAACTCACAGTGATCACCCATAAAGCAAACTCCCTGCACCAACGCATCACCAACATGGCTTCTAATAGTAAAGTACTGTTCTCAATCATCAGAGAACTCGAAACACCCATCCCACGTCCTAATCCAGCTACCGCGTGTAAAGCTTGGTGCACCACCATCCAACACGCCCTAGCTTCCATAATAAATACACTTCAAGATAAAATCGTGCTGCAAAGAAAGCTACTGGCACACTCCGCTGAGCTTGCCCCCACGCTATTGACAGAGTGTACTGCGACTATACCTCAATTTCACTTCACCGCAGTTACCCCAACCCAGGTACTTGAGACTATAGCTTCTCTCAAACCCTCCAATTGTAAAGGTGATAGTTTTCCTGCTAGGTTAGTTAAGGCCTGTTCCCCCACCCTAGTGCCCATCATCACCAACTTCATAAATTCCTCGTTCAGCTCCCACACCATCCCCGCTAACATCAAAGAAGCCTGGGTAACACACCTTCTCAAAAAACCCACTCAAGATCCCACTATTAATTACAGACCCATCACTACAGCCCCCTTTCTCCTTCAAGTCACAGATAAAATCACCTATACCCAAGTACAGAACCACCTTGAAAATAATCATCTTCTAGGGGACAGACAATCTGGTTTCCATCCCAGACATACCACAGAGACAGCCTTACTGGATATAAAAAATCAGATGGATTCCATTAGAGACTCAGGGAACCTCGGCATCTTACTACTACTCGACCTGTCCGCTGCATTTGATTTAGTGGACCATGATAAACTAGGCCAAACATTAGCAAAGCATTTTAATTTCTCTAAGGAAGTAACCTCCTGGATCAAATCATTTTTGTCAGACCGCACCTCCAGAGTAGCCATTGACGAAGAGGTAGCTGATCCTATAACAGTACCACTGGGCGTCCCGCAAGGCTCTTGCCTGTCCCCACTCTCTACAATGCCTACACCAAACTCCTCTTCGCTGCTCCAGATGCCATGGGAGTAATATATACCAACTTTGCACGCAGATCCTCATCCCAATCTCAGACAACCTAGAACAGGACACCATCTGCGTAAATAAAATCTACTCCCTTATCCAGAACTGGATGACGACAAACAGCCTCTGCCTCAATGGAGAAAAAACAGAGATACTCATAGTGTGTGCCGCCGCCCATCTAAGCAGGCTACATCAAGATTATACATCCATTGTCATAGATGGCACCCCGATTACCATCTTAAACCAGGCCCAAACCCTAGGTGTCTACCTTGATGTGTAAACACATCAACTCACTTACCTCCTCCACTGCATACACAGCCAAACGTATTGCCCTGAGTCGATCCTTCCTCACACTCCAAAATGGCATAATTCTAGCAAGAGCCCTCATCTTGTCCAAGATAGACTACTGCAACGTACTCCTGCAGGGACCTGCAAAAACAAATAGCTAAAATGCAAATAATGCAGACCAAACCACTGAGAGCAGCGCTTGGGATTAATAAAAGGGACCACATATCACAGTACAGGAGAGAGGCACAGTGGCTGCCTATACAAGCCAGAATACTCCACAAAACACTCACCATCACACATAAATGCATCACTTCAAATGCCCCATCTCCCTCAATCAATGTCTCACACGCAAAGCGGCAACCAGAACTCTCAGATCCTATGCCAACACCCACCCACTTATCCACTGCTTCAAGAATTCCAGAACAGGTAGCTCCAGCTTCCCTGTAACAGCTCCCAAAATCTGGAATTCACTCCCATCCAACATCTGTAATGAACCCTCCCACCTGAAGTTTAAGAAACTATTAAAAACTTGTATCTTTAACAAATTCTAACTACACTGAGGACGTTGCATGGAACTACGGTCTGTTCCTCAAGGCTCCCAGCCCTGAACTTGTGTATGCTATTGTCAAATGTCGTATTGTCTATGTTCCAATCATGTCTACCTTGTCACCAACAAGCTTGTAAGTATTCTTGTAACCAATAAGCCTGAAAGCTTATGTTCCAACTATGTTTACCATGTCACCAACAAGCTTGTAAATGTTCTTGTAACCAATAAGCCAGAAAGCATTCTTGTAATTTAGAACGTGATACCCCTGGGTTTGGGCGTATAATCAAATGCAATAAACAAATAAAATAAATGAAAAATAAATAAATGCAGTGGCACTGTTGATGCAGGGGTTCTATGAACAGGGGTGTTATCTCTCACCTTATGAGACAATGTTCTAACTAATCTTGTTTTGTGGGAAATTGTATGTCTTGAAGCTATTATGACGTGCAGGTAAGGCTCTCTTATGCATTTTAAGTACATATTTCACCTGACATTAGTATGAGTCACTTTACAACTACATGGTAACGAAACAAATCGCAGAAAAATCAGAAATAGAGATACCCCAGCAGAAACCGATATAATGTAATAATGTGGTTTTGGAATACAGCTAAACCTTTTAGCCACAGATTTAGAGGAACACTTTTATATTACTGTAAAAAAGTAGAACATAGAAAAGTTGTGCATGACCTGGGTTTCTAAACCTATATTATAATATTACTGACTAATTCATGTTGTGGGACATTCTAAGTGCCAGAACTTTTATGGTGTATATATTTGGCACCCTCGTAAACCTTTGATTCATATTTCACATGAAGTTAGAATGGGTTGCCATACACCTGAATGGCAAAGGAATCAGTGACACGCAAATCAGATATGGAGATACCCTGTGTAGCATACTCCATGCCCTGACACCGGGACGCTGTAAAGTAATTACAAGTGTTTTTGCAATGAAAGCATATTTTTTATTTAAAAATATAGAAAACATATTTTTATATTACTATGATGTAGTAGAATAATACTCTGAAATGTATACATCTATTGGACAGCCTGAATTGCTTTTGCCCTGTTTTTCCAAAGCATCAGCTCATTGTTTATGGGAAATTCAATGTCCCAGAAGCAGTTACAGTGCTGGAATGTAACACATTTTTACATGGAATCTACACAGGGTTTCTGAGTTGTGAGGTATGTTGTACCTGCTAGTGTCCCACATTAGTCATATGTGCATGTTGTTTGCTTTTCCTCCTTTCTTTTTTTGCTCGTGTGACCCTTCCCAATGGAAAGAAGGGTGCAGAAATATGGCCCAAAACAGGCCATGCTCTTTTGATTTAAGGTCCACCTGGGCATTCAGTATTTTCTATTTGATCACATTGTTCAATAAGTACTTCCCCAGGTCTGGTGAGCAACACGCACCTATTTACTTTTGGAGCACAGGGCTTCCCATTGTGGATTGCACAATATCCAGATGATGAGTTTGGCAATCGCCACAATGGCCAGAAGATTCAAACAAGCATTGGCACCTGTAATGCAGCCATTAACCTTCGTCAGACTGACTACAAATAAGACTACCAGGACAATGTTTGAAGTTACTGCTTGATAGAGCTAGTTCAAGGAGATTCCAGGTGGATGTGTTTTGGGCAGGGAGGTAGAAGTAGTTGGTTGGAATGGCCAATGGGATTAGGATGTTCATGGGCAGTCAATGTGCAGGAAAATAACTGAACAACACCTACAAGCTGTGTGTCATTCCTAACACGCTTTTTTCCTATTTGTACTCCAATGCAATAGTTTTGGCTTATATGTCACACTTTGCCAAAACTAAAAACGGACACCGGCCTCCTTGCATGCCTACATGCACATTAAGCGGTAGAGGATTTCTACACCACTCTTCGATGCATTGCTGTGCAATATAATGGTGTAATGTGATGTTTGGCTTTTTCTGATCTCCTTCAACTTCTACATTGTACATTGATGATACGGCAATCCTCAGCCTTCCCCCTTTTTTTAGCATGGGATACAATAGCAGAGGGTCCCCCAAATCCAAATAAATAATCCAAACAAATAGGACAGTGGTTTCCTGCTTGGGTGGCATAATTTCCAGCCTGACAGTGCCCACATATGTCATGTCTTTGGACATCAAATATTCACCCAGCTCCACCCTAGTGAAACAAATGTAACTAATAACATTTCTGCCTCTGTTCCACTACAGCTCCAAAATGTGCTTCACCGCACCCATGCCTACATTGATCTGTCTTGGGGCTACAGTTTGCTTCCCAAAATGAACATCACAACCCTGTGTATCAGAGGTGGTGGCATCACAACACCACTGTACATTGATGCCGTAATTTGTTGGTTTACTGTGCTACACTAATGGCAGGGACAGTGACCTCTGAAGCCCACCAGCTGTTCAACTGTCAGGTGTGTCCTAGGAGCACAGCCTATCTGAGCTCTGCCACAATCATAGTTCAAGTGTTGCTATTTGGTGCCAGCTTGTACCTTTGACTTCTTTCCTGGTGTGTGGCTTTGTCTTTAAAGCACAGCAACCTTGCTATGCTCTCAAACCTTTGGAGACTTGTCATGACTCAGAAATATGGGCATCACAGCATTGACCATAATTCCATGAGGCCGTTTTTGGATGGCATGGAACACGCCAGGCACGATTCTAGTGCTAATGCATCCAGTTTCTTCCAAGTGTGCTGTTTCCCTGGGTGACTGTCATTCTAATGAAATACACACTCAGCCTCACGTTGGTTTCTCTCCGGATTATGCACAGGACTTCTGTGAAGAGAAGCAGTGAGATGTGTTCATTTGTTTCACTCCTTGTGTCATGTATTCCCATCCATGTCGGTTGATGCACAATGTCTGCTGAGGACCTTTGATAGATTGTTGGTGGCTTGGTGACCATATTCTTCTATTCTTGCTACTCATGTAGCAGGTTTCTTCTATTTCAGGAAAAAGAAGCTGCTGACTGTGAGGTGGCACACATGCATCATCTCATCCTTCCTCCTATCCTATCATGGCGGCCCATCTGGGAGGCGCCTCAGGTTCTTCCACATCAGGCAGCTAATTAGAAATTGTGGTTATTGATGATCCTTCTGACACATGATCCTCTGCTGATGAGCTGTTCTTCATAGTTAGTGTTGGGGCATCACTCTTGTTCCATCTGGTGCAGGATCACCAAATGTTTCACTTTCAGAATTAGTGTTTCGGACATTCTGAATAATCTCTTCTAATGTCATATATCTCATGTTCTTATCCATTCTTGACTACATAACAACCATAATAGCAATGAATCTCTAAGTGAGGTGCAAACAACCTACACTTCCAGCACCCGCCAATCACGTCAGAGATCTACAAACCACATCCCTCAGTGTCCCCAAAAGCCTGCATGCTGGTAGAACATAAACCACTACCCCTCTACTTCCAAACACACTCCAGCATAAGCAACAACCCCAGCTCTCAACCTCTGGAAACAAGCTCGGTGCCACCCCTTTCTTTGGCTCTGACCCATGAGGAGGAGCGAGGAAAGATAAACTACTTATGGATGAAGGTTTATCCATAGGTTTGGTGCTGCAGAAATCGCTCAAATTCTTTAGAGAACAATAATTGGCAAAGGTTCAGCACCAAGCGTTTCCTCTTCCCACAATGCACTGCTCAGTCAGGATTTGCTCCATGTCCCACGCCCCAGTGCTATCACATTGCGTGGTGTTCCTCATGTAAGCCTTTGTATGTTCAGATGACTTGAAGTGTCCGGTATAACATTTTTAAAAATGTTTTTTTGACAATTTTTGTCCCGGTGTACAAAAAAGATCTTCTGACGGCCAGTGACTGAATGTGGTACTACGGTACCCGTGTGTATCTGTGACCGAATTATAAAAGGGCAGTTCACAATTCTAAAGGTTCTGGCGTTAAAGCACGAGATGGACACCCAGGCGAGGTGCTTTCAGTGTTAAGATTGTGCATGGCTTTACACGTTTTTCACTACCCCGCCAACACTGTACATTGTAGCATGCTGAAATTGCTACTCTTGGGTGTCTGTGACAATACTTTAAAAGAGCAAAGAGAGAAAAGAGTGGGCACCACTTGGTAATAAATCCACTTATATCAGGTATACAAAATTGTGAAAAAAGGGGGAAATCTTGTTCAAGATAGTTTGTTCCAAAAATTCAAAAGGAGCTGGCTGCGATGAGTCTGGAGACACCCTGACTCAAAATATATGTGTAGCAGGAGACCGAGTAAAGATACTAAGTCACGCAGCCGCTCTCCGTAGGACCCAACCTGGGTATGTGATTAGTCAAAGTTAAAGTCAATTAAATCACGTAGCAACAGTAATGCATTTGGTTACAAAAGAAAAAAGTCTTTCGTTGTTTCTTAGAATTGATTTTATCAAAAGCTGTCTCAAGGTAGAGAAGTCACTAATATTTTCATAGTGAGGAAGCAATTGCCACAACTTATTCATAAATCAGACCATAACTGCCAATGCATTTCGGAAAACAATTTCCTTCATCAGGGCCAATCTGCAAGTAATTCGTTGAAGGTATTAATCTAAGTAAAACAAATCCATGTCATGCAGCATAATCATGCATAAACATAAAGCATAAAGCAAGAGTGTCATACAACATAATAGTGAAACAAAAAACATACCATCTGTTTGTAGTTTCAAAAGAAGGTAAATTGGAAAGGAGAAAAATAAACAAATAAACAAGGAACAAAACGTAAGTGGCTTGTCCAGTATTGATATAAAATTAAAATAAAATAGTCTAATGTAGAAAGGCTGATTACCTGAGTGTGGTAACTTGCAAGGTAAATGACATGGAAGCCATAGGATATTCGTAATAGCTACCCGACGTATAATCAGGGCAGAAAAAAAGCCTTCGTTGCTGTGGCTGAGGGCAAAAGAAAACCGTTATCAAAATGGGTAGAAGCCTGGTCCGTGCGAAGGAACCCCGAAGTATTAGAAAACATACCGTATGTCACACGGGTAAGGTGTAGTCCTTCTGCTGCCGGCAAGTGAAGACTTTGGCTGCCGCATCGAATCGTTGCCTTAGCAACGCTTCCTTTTTTCAGCACGTGAAATAAATATAGAGGCTCCCACCATTTCCAAATCACAATCCTGCATGTCTGTGGGCATTCCAAATTAAATGAACAAGCCTGTGAGAGCAGAGGGCAGTCTCATCTTAATTAAAAGATAGTTATCGTACCACTTGATACATTATTTTTTCACACAATGGAAAAACTTAAAAAAGAGGGAGCTGTTGTTTGAAAAAGAAATGACCAGCAGTTCAACAGACTACTTAAAAATAGTTAGAAATGCACATTGAAGTTACCATTCCGAGAAAGGGGGTGTGCAGCAATTGACATTTGACCAATCGTATCACAGAAAGGGGCACATTAATGCCATGTCCAACATTACAAATGTCAATGACTAGTGCTGTGAGAAGGTTTCTAAGTTGGACATTTGTTCGTGTTTAATATCTTAGTCAGAAACAGAATAAGATATGTTTTCAAACACGCCATAAAACACGCCATTTTCTTCAAGGTAGTAAAGTTACTGAAAACTGCCCTCAAAATATTTCCGGGGAACACAAGACACAAGTAAAAAAAGTATTTGCAAAGCCTTCCATTTCAGGGTTTGCCATGCCTCCATCACTGTTTCCAGTCGCGCGCGCGCGCGCGTGTGTGTGCGCACGCGCACGAAGATGTGGTTATTTATAGTGGGTGGCATGTTGGACGGGTGACGGGGTGCTTCATACCGTCGATTTAAAATATTTGCCATAGAGTTGCTCATTCCAGATTCCTCCAACTTCTAAACAGTGTAGCAATACCTGTTCGCACTACCCACTTTAGTCATGCTAATTTTATGCACACTGAAAGGCAGGCTGAGTCGCCTCTGGCAAGTACACACATGCCACATGTCAGGTGCAAGCACTTAACTCATGAAATACCTTACTGGATGAGTGAGAGGGTGGATGGTTGTGAGGGCATGAACATGCGTGTCGTCTGTAAAAGGTAGGTGCATGTAGGCACAGAAAGGTAGGTGAGTGAGTGGGTGGTAAATAAATAATGTATTGGTGGGTGAGAGAGCAAAGGCATGTAGTGTGGAAATGCAGGCACAGGAAAGCAGCACAAATATGTTTATCAAACTGAACACCGTACAACAACAGTACAATCTCCCGCAAATGCACAGAGGCGGTACAGAAAGAATGCTCAACAACAGAGCACGCCTACTCCACACACACACACACACACACACACACAAGCACACACACATAAAAGCACAACACACTCACACACATGTACACACAACCCCCCACAAGTACGGATTGGTGCAGAATCGGAATCCACATTGTAAACCTGTCTGACACACAGATCAGGTTTTGTACAGATCATATATTTAGTGCAAACGTCTCTATTCACAATAAGCACCTGCAGAAAAGGTTCTTGAGCAAACATGGCCGGCACCGTATGCTCAAGCAGCAAGCATGTCCCCTCAACCACTATATGTGCGGCATGCATGGGGTTAAACGTTTGACACGCTTCCCTCATGAAAACAACGATTGGCCAAGCAAACGAATCAGCCTTTGTGAATATAAAAGGCACGTTTTCTTTTTTGGGAAGCCTCCAATGGACATACAAGTCTGACTTCCTGCCTAGAAACGTTTCGACTTTTCCAATGTTGGTTTTATGGCATGAATCTGCCATAGGTATGTGCCATAGAGCTTGACATGTCTGGTGGGCCAGGGCTCGCTTTCACAACCACAGTCCCATTCCATCAAGGTTTAGATGCAGCCTCCTCACCCCCTCCCTAATGAATGACAAAGGGAGGGTAGCATGGAGTCAGCATGCAAGGAGGATGAGCTAATTGCTCACTGGGGCTCCTAAATATCGCAATCAAGAGAAGATGTTCTGCGGATTGCTCTAATTAAGTGACGACAATACATTCCCAACTCTTTCCAACGTGCTTTTTGCAGATAACGTTGTCAGGTGCATTGTGGCTATCTGTGTTTCTTGAGAGGGCTCAGTATAGTATGGGGAGGTGATCTTTTCATGACAATCTCCCCCCACCCCCCAAGCAGTCGGAGTCATGAACCCATCTAAGTGAATCTTTCCAGCAGCTGCAGTGGCCTTTACCTTTGCAAGTGCAGTATGTACAGATACAAGACCTTGTTCAGTGTTCCCGAAGACTCTCCACTGCACAATATTCACACCCTGGACACTTGTCCTCACACCAAGCACCCTACCCTGCGAACGCTCTGCACAGTCCCCTCCCTGTAGTAGTCACGTGTCAATTGCATTTACCCAACTTCAGTCTGATTTTTTGTAAGGAGGTGGGTGATGAATGTGGTGATTGTTCCCCTCTTTAAGATGTATTGTTTAATTTGATGGAGGACATTGTTTTGGAATTTGTTTTAAGATGAGATTAAATGACTATAAAAAACGTGTTTTGAGTAGCAGGGATTGGACACAAGTAGTATTTGATGGCATTGTGTTGTTTGGAGGTTGCCCCAATGCGTGCCATAGCTTGCATGCCCTTCGAACCATCACCCCTCCTGATGTCACACCGTGATTTTGCTCCCTCGTTCCCAATGCAATTCGTGCCCGACTGCATTTTGCTCTCTCACCCCAATGTCATTCACGTGACTGAGATATAACACCATGCCCATGTAGCATGCTGAGGTGTTCCTGTTGAGCCCACCTCTACTCTGCCTTTTCTATAATCCCGACTCAGAACTCCCAATGCCAAGTGTTACCCGCTGCTGCACACTGCCTATGCCTTTCACCCCTCCCCATGTTCCCCCACTCTTATAACGGACCTGTCACTGCACACTGGCCACTGCTAGAAAGGCCAGAAATAACAGCCCACTCCTGGGTGTCGCAGGACATCTCCTCACAAGTACTTTATGAAAAGGGCCTCAGTACCAAGGGGTCAATCAGATGATGGGTGCTCCAAGTTGCCATCAGGCCCTCCACTGACCTCCCTGCACTAACCGTGTCAACCTCTATGCTCACATTTTGACATTCCAACTAAGCCACTTGTACACAACACTTGAAGAACCTCCCAACAGACTTCAAAGTACAGAGCGCTAAAACTCTACAATCAACGTGCACATCACAGTCCCACCCATTGCTACTTAGCAACATGCACACGCAATGCCCCCCCACTGAGCATAGACGCCACTATGCACTTGGCAGGGAGCGCTTAAAAACAGAGCCACTCACAGAGCTCAGGGTACCTACCTCCTGTCTTTATGCATCAACTCAACCGCATCACTAACTTGCATTCACCCCCCCTCCACCGCACTAAACTAGCCAAGCCCATCGCTTTCAGATCCACCATTGTGTGCTGTATAAATGACAATAACACAGCACAACCTATCATATAGTTGGTTATGAGCCTCCTGCTTTTTTATTGAAGTATTGCCAGTCGTGACCAATATTCAATTGCAGGTTACTCTGCTTGCTCTTTTCTAATTCAAGTTTAATTATTCATTTACTATAAAAAAAACACTGCATGAAACACAAAGCAGTATATGGCCGGAGAATACATGATACTATATTTTTTTTATTCTCTCTGATACATATATATTAAAGTTCTATTCGGAAGAGATATTAGATGTGGTATTTAGGTTCTTTGTTGTTTTTGTAATTACTGATGACATACTCTCATTGCAAGTGCAACATATCTGTTGGAACCGATATAACATTGACTTTTGATATCCCATTTGTGTCAACATTCTCCCCACTGTTCCACCATAACATCGCGTTTAATTACAAAATGCAATTTTAATAAGCCCTCCTGAGCGGTCACATGCCTGTGAGATGTAATAGGACGCCAAGCCTCTCATCGGGGGGCTGATTGCATAGCACAGAATCTGCTGGAAGCACACTACGCCTGCCGTTACGAGCGGGTCTGGAGCGAGACAGCACGCAACGTGATCTTTGTTCTTGGCGGCTGTTCAGGAGGGATTATTGTCACGTGCCTACCCTTGCACATTGTGCTTCAGCATAGCCTAGGAAAGCAAATGTTTCAACCTCCGAGCGGACATTCCATTGGAAACCAACCAGTCAATAGGGAAAGAAAAATACATGCTATAATAGACTTCACATGGATTTGTATTCAAGCGAAATTGGGGATTTCGATGATGATTTCAATGGAAGTAGTTTTTTTGATGGACATTAAATCCAATTAATGTTTGATTAAGTTCTTTGATACAAAGAAACATTTTGGGAAATATTCAGATTTCCATACTTACATACTTAACACCTGTGAGAATTTCTGTGGAAACTGGTGTAGGTGTACAATTATTTAAAGATTACAATTGTCAAGTCGGAATTAATGCATTCGAGTGTAAATGCGTGCTGTAGATATTTCTTTCAACTAAAAGATTATGCCAGTGAGCATGAAGTGAACCCCCCAATTTTTTAAGGTGACGTGGTGTCAGTCACTGTTGGGTATTACTGCATATGAGACCTTGGTGTTGTAGGCATTCTCTTGAACATATATTTGCTGATGGATGATGGGGTGCGACGTCTGAGGTTGTTGGGTTGCTGGCCTACTAGTTTCTGAAATAGGACAGAATAAACATGATGTTAAAAGGTGCTAATGGAGGAAAGAAAGTTGTAAACAAGAAGGGGTCCTGCCTGCAGGGATACTATTTGGTTGCACACTAATTGACAGTGCAAATTTAATTACATGAACGGCACACTGGCAGCATATTATTTACTGACAAGTTGTGCAAGGCTGTGTCAAAAATGCAGTGCAAGCACTCAGAGTGAGTTACAATTTGTTTTACTGGTAGTGGACACATTCATTATTGAGAACATACAACAAAATTAAAAGCATTCTATGCGTGAATGTACATCAGAACCCAAGGGGGTTCATATAACAAGAAACAGGTTGTCTCATAATACACAGAGAGGTAGATATATCAGTAAGATTCCAACAAACTATATATTATGTACATGCCAGGGTGAGTTACCCAAGTACATGAATACTCAAGCCAGACATGGATCAGCATTGCTTCATGCTCAGTGTACATGTGACAATGAAATCTCAACAGTGTTAATTGTTCTCACATGTAGTGGAGGAAAGGAACAAAGAAATGTCCAACTACAAATGCATTACTTCATGCAGGATTGCAATTTCTTATGAACACTGTAGGTAAAATGTCGGAGATGAAAAAGGCGTCCCAGAAAATTGAGTCATTCAGGTACACACAATTCTGCACCTCGTGCTTAAGAAATGGACATCATGTGTAATGTTATTTTCAGGGGGATTTTTTCTCCTTTTTAGACCTTAGGAGGGTCTGTTCGAGCCAGGCTTTAAGGTGACCTTGTAGTAAGTCGACGTCTAGACTGTAAATAAAAAAACCCAAACGGGGTAGAAGCAGTCAGCAGCAACAAAAGGTTATGCTGATGTTCGCAGACGTTTCGGCAAATGTCATGGACAAGCCTTCTTCTGGAGCCAAGGCGCTGATCCCCAGGACTGGAGGTACGGATGGAGCGATCCGTTTATTCTTCCGTGTTGTACAGCTCTGCCGGCGGGAGACTGCTAGATGGAGGAAAGAAGGACAATTCTCTGCTCTATTGCATACCTTCACGGGGTGTGAATGCCCCGGATGAGAGAGGATTGGGCTTCTCTTCCCGTATGATGTAAGGTTCAGTGACGGTTGGGTTATCCAGGATAGAGCGAGCTTGGTTTGTTTGTTCGTTTATTCATTTATATAGCGCCCGATGTATCTGGGCGCGTTACAGGTTATTTGTAGCTTACAAGTTGTATATAGGGTCAAGCACATAGTAGAATAGTTGCAAGACATTTTACATTATTTACACACCCAGATTAACAATATTATACATCAGATCTATACAGAGCCAATTCACATAGATACCAGCAGTAGAGTGTGTTTTAGCTCGTAATAATAGTGGCATGATGGTGCTGGTCATGGATTCTTTGCCAGGAGCCAACCTTTGGTACTTTTCCTAAAGCTAATGAAGGACTGGTCATGTGTGGTGCATGGAGGATCCCAATAAAGACAGGAGGCTACTTCAAGTCTCCCTTTCCTGCCTCCTCCCGTGCACACATTTACCGATGGACAGAATTTTCCAGCATCAAGCAAATGCAATGTTGAAAGCTGCTTACAGAGGACAGGCAGAACCTCTGGTACGTATATGTACTAATAGAAAACAAACCTCTCAACACGGTGTTGAAGAAATATATGAGTGTTTTAGTACATTCCCCTGAAGAATGTTCTCCCTATTTTGGGCTTGATGAACAGAAACATGTCGGGTTCAAGATTTTATTGACACATTGAGAATGTTGGATGTTGTGATGTGATATCTTTTGTGTCCTGTTATATATTTATTAGTTGCCTTTGTAATTTTAATTCTTGTCATATGTTATAGGTTCCACAGTGTTATGTTAGGGATGCCATTTTTTGTTTTAGATACTTTAATTGAATTTAATAAAATACATTTTATGTTAAGGTATTTGTTATTGACTGCACACGGTCCATTTTTCCAGGACTCTTTTTGTGCCGGATGATCCAGCATTGCTGCTATTTGTGGGGTGTTGAGGTTAGAAGTATAGACAGTATCCACCTGACTCCTTATTGTATAATATTGCTTTCTCCCTGTTGGTGGAGTGAGATGTCAGAATTTAAATAGGGATTGTGTTTTTCCAACCTATTTGTGTCATACAGTACTCTAGTAGACACTTTACTTTTCACTGATTGAAAGTCTACTGTGAGCTACAAAAGATGCTGAAGAGCAGATGATGATGCTTACAGCGGTTTAATAGCAGTATTGGTTATCACAGCTAGAACAGATTCTGGAAAGTGTGGCTTTCCACTATCAGCTGAAGGAATTGTTGTGCTGATTTCTTGTGAACGATTGCCAACTGGTAAGTGTGTAGAAGCCCAGTTTTGTATGTTTTATTTATTATTACATGGTGTGGGTAATGCACATCAGGAAGGGTGGTCTGCTAACCTTTGTTTGGACTATAGAAGTTTTGCAGTAAGAATAACTCTGATGGCATATTTGAAGTGTATTACAAAAAGGGTGTTTTTAATATAGTTAGATACCTGTTGGCATATTCTAATTGTCTTGGATTGTTAAAGTACTATTATAGTATTTTAGTTGTAATGAGATACCAGTTGGCATATTTTAACTCTTTATTGTACCATACCTTAGTGAGTAAATTTGGGGTGAAAGAATATTAAGTAGGCACTTGTTAGATTTGGTGGTAACGTTGGCGTATTGTAATTATATTGGATTTTTTACAAGAAGAATTGCAGTAGCAAGAACTGTGATGGCATATTTGAAGCGTATTGCAATGCATAGTATGTGTGAAGTAGTTGTATACCTGTTGGTGTATTCTAACTGTCTTGGGTTTTAAAAGTACTATTTTAGTATTATAGATGTAGTTAGATACCTGTTGGCATATTCTAACTGTTAATTGTGCAATACTTTATTGACTACATTTGGGTTTAAGAAATAATAAGTAGGCATTTGTTAGAATTTCCAGTAACCTATGTTTTGGAGTAACGGAAGTGTTGTTACATTCAAACCAACCACTTCCTTTTTGACATATGCAGTATGGTGGCCTGAAGTGGTTGTGGCACCAGTGTGGTAGATTATGCCCACTGTTGTGAAGGTTTTCTTGCCAAGATATACTTGCCCCTGTGTGAAGCTAATAAGTTTACACTAGTTTTTGGTACCATCTGCATTGTACCTTAGAAGCATTAGTATCACATGTTGGCCATGTGAGTTTATTTTTTTGCTGGAACGATTGTCTGAATTACAGAAAGGCATACTATGCTATAATTTGCATTCTGTGGAAGCTGGTGAAATGGAATCGATTCAGAATTTGGTATGGATACATACACAAATAGTTCATTAGGATTGTGCTGTTGTGAAACATGGTTGCAGAGAGTGCATGTCTGTTTCTACTTGTATGAAAATATGGAAGATTTCATTTATTGGAATGTTTTTGGTTTCCAGTAATTGTAGTAAGTATATTATGAATTATTGTGGATTTTCCTGTGTGTTTATGGTGAATTCTACCATTCATGTACAGCAGTCCAAATCTTGCCTTATACTTGAGACACTGTAAGTGCTGTCAGGATTATTTGTGGCATTTCTATGAAGGACAAGCATTTGCAAACACAACTGGTTTGATCCGTTTAAGTAAATGTTGTGAACAATTGGTGGAAATCGGAAGAAAAAATTAATTGCTACATTTGCATATCAATTTACTCCAGCTGTGTTGCAAAATTTCAATGGACCAGAGAGTTGTGCATTTGTTTCCTTTGATCAGCCTGCAGCAGTTTTTTGAGAAAAGAGATTTGTCTCTTTGTCATCTGATGGATGTGCAGTTGTTTTGTGAATAGAAAGTTTTGTGGTTGTATTATTTGATTGAGCAGGTTGAGGTACAGAGTACATATCTAGATGGGCGTTGTACCGTTCATGTAGCCTGTTGTATTCTAGGATGCAAGGAATGTCTGCATTGACTTTGCTTTCATCAGTGATAACTAGGAATAGACCATTGAGTGTACACAGATACAAAAGTGCTATGTAGCTCATATCTTCTTTAAAGACTGTGCTGCCGATGTCAATCAATGCGTGATCTAGGGTTATACCTTGCAATTTGTGAAAAGTGACAGCATATGCAGGAGATAGAGAGAATTGTTCTCTGCGTACATGCATGTCTTTGAAAACAAGGAAACATACTATTGTTCAGCCTATTATTTTAACTTCTGCAAGTTTGCAAAAGTAGATGCTGTCAAGCTGAATGTTGTTCTCATGTGGATAGGCTTGGAAGACAACAGCTGTACCAATTGCTGCATTGACTAAACCTTGTTCAAGGTCAAAGTTATGTTTTAGAATGTATCTGCAGTTTAGACATAGAGTTAATACTTTTTCTAATCCAGCTGTGAAGGAGATACATTGTTCTAAGCTACTTAGTCGTGATGTTGCATGTTGACAGATAAGGAGTGTCATGCCATGCACTTTTACTTTTTCTGTGGAGCTGATATGCAGTGTTTCTCCCAGTATGAAAGGTGGGGACTACACGGTCTGTCGGCAGCTCCATGATAATTGTGTGGTGGGGGGTGAGCCTGCTTGCCTGTTTGACATTCAAGTGAGTATAAGAGCTAGGAACTAGCACTGCACTCTTCATTAACAGGCTAAATTCATCAGGTCTCCCTAAGGCACCCGCCCTACTGGCTAATTCTAACAACACCAGTCACAACAGTCTGAATCACTGCGTTGAGTCTACGCCGAACCCAGCTACAATGAACGTTTTAGAATGCCACGCAAATTCACAGAGGGGGGTTGTTCAATCTTTGACAACACAGGCCAATTCAACTGGGACAAAGGGCTCTCACCTTGACCCCCACTTACAAGCGACAACCATAGCTGGCGTGGAGTTTATCACTCTCTTTGAATTATCAATGCTAAACCAGGAGAGTATACCCTCACCTAATTCTACGTGAAGGAAAGACCGAAAGTCCCCCGAGTGGGATGGAATGAGTTCATCAAGCCGAATAAAAGTAGGACTGCATCGCCACATCGTGCCACGTTCTACATATCCAATCCAGCAAGTAGAGTCCCTAATGCTGCAGAACCTGGCTCGGTACTAACTAACTGTGAGGTCCAGAGGGACTCCACCAATAGATCTTTACTGCCGAAAACTTTTAAACGCCTATACAAACCTTTGCAACCATCAGCTAATCAGAAGGCAATGGGAAGATCGGGGCAGAGTGGAGAAATGAAAAACTTAAGCTCCCAACCAGTAAAGAACATTTGGAAACTGGCAGAATCGACAACTACAAGCCTATTAGTGCTTTACAGGAAACCACCAGTGAGAAATCACCAAGAACAGCTCGCCCATTGTAAGAGCACAAGTGAGATCTCTGAACTATGGGGCGGGGTCTCAGATCAAGCTCTCCTGGAGAGTACTATCCCTATTGATCTGGGATTGGTCGTGCCCAGGTATCCTAGCCTCAAAGAAGACAAGAAAACCATGTTGGCATACCCTGAGGCAACAGGGGTAACTGATAAAGCTGTAATTATTGGTGAACAGCCTTAAAAATACAGCTGAGAGAACAGGGCAAGGTACGTTTGAATGAACCGTGGTGCGAGACAATCTAAACATGCAGCTTCATGGCAATTCATCTTGGCATGAAAAATGGGAAGACAGCCACAAGGTGGACAAGTAGCATTAGGCCTAGAGGATCTTCAAAAAGATTGAGGACTTCATCAGCCAGTGAGGAATCCGTCATTCTTTCACCAAGTACTGCAAATTGCGCTACGATGACTGAGCCTAAGAGGCCACCAGAGATTGCCCCAGTCCTAACACCTGGTAACCTCCTTACCCAACCGGGATTGGAGATCCATACAATTGCTGCCCTAACCACTAAAATGGAGACTTTCATGATACTTTATGAGAATATAGGCGACCAATCAAAGGACCAAACTACTATCATTGCTATTATGCATGCTAAAATGGTGTTTGTGGAAGGATTTATTACTGCCATTCAAAACAACTTAGACAACAGCTCGGCTCTGGTCTCTAACCGTCTCCATGCGATACTAGAGCCCTTCATCAAAGACAAAAACAAAAAGAGGAATTCTAGGGTGCCACAGGAGCAAGTAAATTCTTCAGTTGAGCGATTGGCCGACAC
The DNA here is from genome assembly GCF_040938575.1 of Ambystoma mexicanum. Lineage (NCBI taxonomy): Eukaryota > Metazoa > Chordata > Amphibia > Caudata > Ambystomatidae > Ambystoma > Ambystoma mexicanum. The sequence continues at coordinate 977,075,598 of NC_090935.1, forward strand.
AGCAGATGTCACCAGTACTTTACCTGCTGAAATGTCGTCGCTTCTGGAAACCAATAAAGAAGATTAGTCAATCTCAAGAAGACCTGGTTCAACCAATCTGCCACAATTCTTGACCAAAGTATTGAGCCCAGTGATGACTGTAAACCCACAGGATTCAGGAACCATGATATTGCATCAGATAGACTGGAACACAGGCGGCACGCATGAAGACTGAGCCAAATCCCCCAGACAATCCCACCAACACTTTCGCCCGTCCATTAGTTACCGCCAGGTACCATAGTGGTGTAGAATTGTCGAGATATTGGAAATCACCACTCTACCTGAGAGGTTGACATTGGCAGGTGCACTAGCCACAGGAGTAAGGATAAGGGGAGCTATGAGAGAGCATGTTAGAGGTGGGCACCAGAGGAGTAAGGAACCTTGTATGCCAGTCGCACCCAGATCAGGACAGAGCCGCACCAGGGAGACTGCGCAAGCCGAGCACCTGAATTCAGCATAGAGACGCAAACTAACCAACCCTACGAACAATTTCCCTTTCTGCATACACCTCTCAAACTCCAAACCAAACACAACCAAAATCTACAGCACAACAAACCGCACAAACGTCACTACATTGCAACATCAAAACAAAAACACGCACAGTCTTGCACAACATTACACGACGACTACCGGCCGCAAACACCCCAGGCCCAGCCAACGGACCCACCGGGCTGAGGCCGCCAACAGCACATCACTGCTCTCTTGCACTTTTCCTGCCTCCTCCCACTAACTCAACCTCCCCTCCTCTTTCAGAGCCGCCAGAGCGCCAGGGGACCACTCCGGTGGTGATAGTGCGCGGTACAAATGTCCTTTAACATTTACATTAACATAGTAGCTGATAGATCTGAGAACTTACTATCGCGAGTTGAAGGTACTGGGAGACCACAAGAGAAACTAACCAGCTGCCAGAACTCGAAGCTAGGGGTACAGAACAAGGCAACACCCGGTCAGAACAACAAATCCCAACAAAAAGACTTTGATATCTTCAAGAAGAAAAATCAGGAAGGGTCAAGAAACATGAAAGGAGCATCAACACAATTAGCACCCAAGTCAAGGAACCCAGCGAAGAAACATTGAAGGCTACTACAAATTTAAGAAGCTCCCCAGAAAAAGAAAACAAATATAAGTACTCCACCAAAGCCCAGATCTAATGGAAGCCACTCCTTTATTAAAATGTTTACACGACTGCAACAAAAAGAACTGGACCTGCAGCACGTGAGCATAAGGAGCTAAGTAGTAACGAGATGGTGTTAATAATGACTGATGTAAAATCAAGGTCAGAGGAAGCCAGCAAAGAGGATCTGCTGGAACTCTCTACATATACAGTGACTGAAGGAGAATCGACGGAAGAATCAATAAATCCAGAAAACGATTTCACAAGATTGACTTGGATAGTATGGGAGTTGATGAGAGATTAGTGAGGGAAAGGGAAGTAGGCCGTGAAGAAAGTCTAGAAGCCACCACTCATTCCACATTCGAACCTCGAGACCATAGTAGAACAATTCTAATGGTGAAAACTAGAACTGAGATCCCTTGTTTATCCTTCAACCTGGAGGGAATCAATAAATTGTGCCTCGGGTGAAGTGGGTAGACTCGCAAAAAGATGCCCCCCGCTATGTGGACTCTGGCCGTATTACTACCAGGCCAATCGGGCTGAACACTATGGAGATCAAGAGAACATGGCCCACTGATCAAAGAAGTATAGACTTTCATGAGTCAGCCAATCAAGACAAGCCAGTGGGCATTGAAGGAAGAGGGGTGGATAATCAGGAGGCAGTCACTCATTCAAGATGGGGAAGCCAGGAATTGGCGAGGAGGGAGAAAGACATTGAAAAGGATATAAGAGAACCTGAATCCCTCACGTTTTAAAAATATGGCGCAAAGAAGATAGGAAGTGCTGCAGAGAGATAAAACTGAGACATATGTCGATAGCAATGGGACGAAAAAACAGCAATTGATTATAAATCCTAGACAGGTCTCTCTAAGAGACCCCACCACAAACGTGTAACAGTTTGTTACTAGAAAGAATATTACACCTGAATTATGGGTAGATTTTGAATCGGGCTAATGTCCTGCGCCCCTTCAATCATGTCCCAAGTCTAAGGCTGTTGACAACGAATTACCTAGACATTATTGAGTTCCCTGAGGCTAGGCAAGGTGATACTCTACCTCTCTTAATCAATACTAAAACAACTTTTGCTGAAAGAGGTTCCACGCGTGCATCCAATGGGTTTCGACTTGATGACATTTTGAAACTTTACCAGCACTGATACAAGAAGATCGAAGTCAAAGTCATGTACCATCGGGGACCAAAAACTAAAATCAGTAATGGCTATGACCGAGGGCAGGATCATAAAAGCAACAACCATCCAACAATGAAAATTACGGTGGGGGCCACAGGATGGAGACTGATTCCCTGCGCTGACAATACAACAAATATCAAGAAGGGAGATGAAGGAAACTGGAAGTGGCTGCCTGGGATTTTGGCAGAGAAAATCAGTCATAACGCCAAGAACCTACCTCGCTGAATGAATTTGTCAGCTGGAATACCAGAGGATTTGCTCATTTGTTTAGCAGAGATGAATTACATTTTGAAACCTTTGATATGATCTGCCTTCAAGAAACATGGCTCCAGCATACCCCCGTACTAGAAGTCTATACCATTTATCTAAATCCGGCGGTGAAAGGTCTGAAATGGAGACCTGTGTAAGGTCTGCTACTTGCCATAAGAAACAGGGTTAAATTTACACCTTTGCGAATAGAGAACCATTACCCCTACATCCAGGTGTTAACGCTAGAGGTGGGCCAGGGAGAGAAAAAAAGTCGAACAGTACTGATTGTATTCAATCTATATTGGAACCCCAAAATAATGGAAAAACGTGATCTATCAGAAATAATACCAGATCTTCTTGACCAGCAAAATGAGAGGTGGCAAGATCCCTGGATCATTATTAGTGGAGATCTGAAATTTTACTGCTTCGACAAAAATAAACTACTCATCCAGAGTGCAGTTGTGTCGGCGAGTCCAGCAGAAAAAAAGGCTTCAATTGGTGACACAATTTTGCCCTAAGAAACATCGACATCTTGAATAGGCACATTGATGGTGACATCCCGGTGCAAGTTACTAGCAAAGGGAAAAAGGGTGGACAAGTTCAGGATTACATCTTTATGTCCCGAAACATGAACCCTTTAGAAAAATGGATGGAAGTCGAAGATAGGACTGCAAGTGATCATAATCTGTTAAGACTAACCTGAGCAAACCTAAAAGGGACTTCCATTGGTGGGGCACTGGGAGTTGCGCCAGGATTGGCCTGCTCACCAATAAACTAAGATCTAAAATAGGGTATGTAAGTGATTATTCCATCATGCTGAAGGATTTTGTGGTAAATAAGAACAGCAGCAAGAAAAACATAATTTGCCATCACCAGAATTATGTCCTGAAGTTAGCTAAAAGGAAGAAGTTCCTTAACTCCAACCATGCACCCTGAAAAAGGGCTACACACTTTAAGTGAAGCTTCTTACAAAAAAATAAAACAACAACATCATAATTGAGTGCATTCAGAAAAGAAGTGGCTGCTTCAACATTATTCTGAAGCCATGCTGCATAAGATCACCTCCTAAAAATTCAGCGGAAATCTGTCAAATAATCAACTCAATGCATTCCTCACAAGACGCCCTAATCATAAATGCCATATCAGCCAGTACCTGGGTATCCCATTTTCCAGGCTTTTTGAATGTAAAGAAGAGGTCCTGAACCAAGAGCTACCAATGAACACTACTCCATAGAGTTTTTCTACAGAAATGGAAGACATTTCGTAACTTATAGCAAAGACTAGCAATTCTAGAGCGCCAGGCCCAGATGGGATGACTAACGCCATGTTGAAGAAAGATCCAGAATTGTGGGCCACCTTTTCACACAATATTTTTGCACGCTTTAATAAATCAAAACGAATTCCAACGTAATGGAAAACAGCAGTGGTGATTCCCATCTACAAGAAGGGGATAGGTCAAACCCTAAGAACTATCGGCTGGATGTGGCTGGTAAATTATTTGCATCCCTTATCTTGAAGGCTTTGACAAAATGGAGTGTTTCCACTGGCCATAGAGATGAATGGCAGTCTGTTTTTGTTAAGGGGGGCGGTACCTCTCTTAATTGTCTTTTTGATAAACATCTTAAAAGCCTGTACAGAGCGAAGATAGAAACGAAGATCTATATGGCTTTCATCGACCTCACACAAGCTTTTGACACTATAAGCCGGCCAAGCTTATGGAGAAAATTGGATGAATGGGGATGCCCTAAGGATATTGGTGACACAATAAAAGATCTTTATTCCGAGTCAACTTTAAGGGTCAGGTTGGATAAAACTGGCCTTTTATTGGACCCCATTGCAAACAACAAAGGCCTAAAGCAAGACTGCCCCTTCGCACTGGAACTGTTTAACTTGGTCATCTTTGAGGCAAAGGAAGCTTTTATCAACACCAGATGCTTTCCACCTAACCTAGCCGGGGAATCTATTGACCGATTGTTGTATGCAGATGATGTAGTACTAAAGGTCCAATCACCAATAGGCCTACGACAGCTTAATATTCTTCTAGACTTTGTAGAGAGAAATGGCATTAAAATCAACCCCAAAAAATCTCTGATTTTGATATTCGGTAGGAAACAAGGAGAGAAACAATTAAACCAAAATCTATGGTACCTCAGTGGTGAAAAAGTAACTGAGGTAAGTTTAATCACCTACCTGGGTATTTTGAATACCAGCAGCATAGATGCCCGAGAGAGATCAGCGTAAGAAATAAAGCAAAATCCTTAGCTCCACAGGGAGGACTTCTCTTCAACAAGTATTGAGGCTTTTCACTGGTGCCCATGGTCTCTTTCTACTGCATGATGGTAATACTAATCCTGCTTTATGGAGCCGAAACATCAATTTCACTACCATCAGAGACTTGGCCAAAAATAGAAGGGCTCTGTTGGAAGAGTTTCTTGGGGCTACCGAAAAGCCTTCCTGTCCAGTAATTCAAGATGGAACTCGGGTTAACATCAATGTATACAAAAGTGGAGAATCAGAGAAATGCTTGATTGGGAACCGGAACAGGACCAAATGGAAGCTATATTTACTAGACTGGATTAACACTCAGCAAGAGAGACACTCATATAAACTGTACGGAAAACCCCTACGGGAGGCCAGGAGATTGAACACATTACCAAAATACCATAATGTCCCAATCGTTACTTCAGAGCCCAGTTCATGCGCTTTCGTCTAAACCTGTTTCCCACAAAAGAAATTTTGAGACCAAGTGCACTGACAAGTGTGTTCGAGATGTCATGCAGACTGTGTCAAACAAAAGAATTGAAAGAAACCTGGAAGCTCTTCATACTATCCTGCCCAGCCATGAGAGATGCAAGAACTAATGTTCTGGGTGGCGAGATCAATAAACGCGATTCAATGATGGCGGAAGACTGGTGGCTGGTGTTCACCCAGGGTGAATAGATTTCTGTGACCTCACCACTAGTCAAGTTCTTGAAAGTGATTTTTAGTAGGATTGAAGATGACAAACCAAAGACTGTCGAGGTGCCAAGTGGACACATGATAACCACAACGGACCTCAGATTTTAATTCTAATAAACTCAAGCCCATTCAAACTGGTCTGTAAAACAGCAGTGGAAATGCTCATGAATGTATTTTTTCTTTAAAGTTATGTTTGCTACTCAGGCAAAGGGGTTTTCTCAGTAAAACCAAAATACCTAATAATTAAAAAAAGAAAATGATATGCAATATTTGTTACATTCTTTTTTCAACATTGTATCGTTGAATTGACAACAGCTTGCAAAGGCTGGCATTAAGGACATGCAAATTATATTTTGTTGAGTTAATTGTTCCATAACATCAGCAGCAGATGTGTTTTGCCCATATAGCTCAGGGATTAGTCGAGTATTTAAGATGGATTTTGGAACTTTAGTAAGCAGACCAGTTCTAATGCTATTTAAAATGCTAGCATAGGTGAGATCTACAGCCTGACGCATGTTTTCAGTTAGTTCTCTGTAGCAAAAATGTTGCTAGAGATTTACATTTCCAATGCTGCTCAGTGATTTAAAGCATTGTTTGTGTTATAATGATTTGAAAATTGGTTGATATTTTACTGGTGTTAATTGTAAGAGGTCTCTGAAAACAATAATGTGTTTTCCTCCAAACAGTTCTTTGTAGACGGTTGTTAGGACATCTTGCATTCTGAGATGAATTAAAGCCAAAATTAGGTTGGAAACCATGCTTACTTCATCTATCAGGAGCACTTTCATTTGTTTTAGAATTTTGCGTACTTCAGTAGCAGTTTCTGCTGATAATTTGTAGTTTTCAAATTTGTTTTAGTGTTCTACTGGGAGGAGCAGTAGTCTTTGTAAAGTTACACCTCCTATGCTTTAGGTAGTTAAACCTGTGGGGACTGTTACAACAGATGAAAGGTTGTGGTTTTTTAAGTCTTGTCGAAATTTACTGATTATTTTAATTAAAAGGTTTTACCAGAACCAGCTTCACTACTTACATACAGGAGCAGAGGTTTATAACGTTTACAGCTACAAGTTTTAGTGGCTGATTCATGGAACAAAAGTGCACCGAAAATCTTGGCGCAAGCCGGCGCAAGCATGAAAAAGCAAGCGCACGCGTGCGGTTCATGGAAGGGCCTGCGCGTGTTTACTGCGGGATGTGCGCCAAATTGGAGCGTGGCACACATGGGCGCACACGTCATTGCAACATCCAGAAAGCCGTGCGCAAGGCGCAGAGCGAAAGCGCACAACGTTAGCGCACACACCAAAAAGGGGGCGGAACACGGGCTGTAACGTGCGGAATGGGGACCAACGCGTTAGAATAAGGGCGTAAGTGGGGATGTACTGCTGTGAAGCACACGGAACACCCACACGCAAATGAACCTCACGTATTCATGGAATCGAATAGGGGAAACCCGTGCACGGCCAAAGACACGCACAGGCCTAAACACGTCCGCCACACGAAGGCAGGCGGTAGCGTCCCTGCGCATTACAAAAGCGTGCGCAAACAAAAAACACGAATATACAGCTACGATGAATGTCCCATTCTGTGCCCCCCTAGGAGAAATAATGTGTCACACAATGCACATGCATCCCAGAAAAGCAAGAAAAAGAGATAAGCGACCCCTGTTGCCCACGTGCGTGTAAAAAAACACATGCAGTATGGTGTGGCAGCCAGGAACACAAAAAATACATATGCAATCAACACGCAGGCTAGTATGGCTGTAAAAAAGGGGTACGCGACAAACATGGACACCCGCAGTTGGAAAAATAGCGTGTGCGACTCACTGTCTGCCTTGCATGTAGAAGAAGAACGCATAGCCAACATCCACCCGCTGTGAAGTAATCTCATGTGAACCCCAATGCCTGGAAAACACACGCACCGCTTCCCACGAAAAGCACATACAGAGCAATGCAAACCCACGTGGGATCTTCAACCCGTGCCAGGGGAATGCCCACGCATGTTACGTCACAGGCGTGCTTACGCCCTAAGGGCCTTTCCTCGAATTACATGCTGACGTGCTGTTTTTTCACGTGCCTATTCACTCTGTATCAAGCTGGCCACGCAACAAGAAGGCCCGGCGCCTCTTAGATGCAGCGGATAAAGTGGGGCGCTGGGGCCAGCTTAACAACCAGCAGATGAGGGTCCTGGAGCGCATTCACCCAGTGCTTCACTACCAGATCCTCAGGATGCAAGCCTGTCTGGAGTTGAGCGGTAAGTGGCCATGCATTGCTGTGTGAAACAGGGCATGTTGCAGTGTGCTGGTAGTTAGCTACTTGCCTGTATGTGTGACATGGGCCATGTATGGATGTGTGTGTGCAGGGACATGATGGTGCTGCATGTGAGACCAGTCATGCGTGAACCACATGGATGGTGTATGTGTTACAATGCAACATGCGGCGCAGCATGCGGAATGCACACATGAATGCATGCCTGCCTCTGTCCTTGGTGCTGCAGTCATGGACATGTATGGTGTACATGTCTGTGTGTCTGAGTAGCGTGTGTGTGACTTGTAAACATCATGGATGCATGACACATGTCCGTGACGATGTGTTGATTCACTGATGCAGACTAGTCATCCTTCTATCCACTGTGTGTGGGGTGTACGAGACCAGATGCATGCAACTACAGTTATGTGCGTGCATGTGATCCGTATGAACCATGATGCATATGAGTTTCAACCCACCATTGTATGTTTAAACAGTTCCTTGGACATGTATGCAAATGTTGATTGCATGCGCCATGCCTGTTTCCACATGTGTGTTGCCTGCACTGACCCATGTGTTGTGGAGGGACATGATGGAAGTGACGTTTGAAAGTGCCACTCTTGTGCTATTGCTTCCTGTCTAGCGGACTATTGTACAGTACCCTGATGCTTGTGTGCTATGTCTCCCTCTACACAGTGGTGAGTGAAGAAGAGGGCGTAGATGGCGCTGTGGAGCAAAGCGGTGGGGATGCCTCCACCGGCCGGCGATGCACGGCCCAGTCACCCTCCCAGGAATTACCATCATCTGGGAGCAAGGGGACTGGTGCCGCGTCTGTCACTACGGCTGCAGCGGAAGGGGCGGGTGAGCCCCCACAGGGGCTTGCGATGGTGGAAGACGGTGTGGAGCCATCCAGGTTGGTGGTGTGCACAGAGGAGGAGGAGGCCGCTACTGAGCCGCACATGGGGCCTGGTGGGGGTGGTACCACTGGTGCAAGTGGTGCAGGTCAGGTGCAGGAGGCAGCACAGGTTGCCATGGAGGGGCCTGTGCATGTCACTGTCCCTGACACTGTGACTGCACCAGCAGGGATGCCCTATCCCAGGCCCGTCTGCAGGTAGGGGGGAGGTCCACGTCATCTGACACTCCTCCACCTGCAGAAGAGGGGACCCGTGAATGTATGGAGACCGTCCTGATTGGTGTCGCGTTGTGACATTCGTGATGATGTGCGTGCTTCCTGGGGGGACCACGCATGTCATCACGAAGAGCTGCGTGCCAACATGGCCCAGTTGGGAGGGGCCATGGTCGGGGGTTTCCTACATGTGTCGGGCACTCTGGCGGCCCTCTCCTCCTCTGTGCAGACTATGCGCCAGTCATTCTCCATGCCGTCTTCCGGCCCAGATGCCACCATCAGCCCGGATGCCGTCATGCTGGCAGAGGCTGTTGCGTCGAAGGCAGTGGCAGGCTCAACGTGGGAGGCAACATGGCTTGGGGCCATCAACATCAGAGGGGCAGGCTTCGGCCGGAGGGCAGGAGGAGCCTGGAATGGGAGTGTCTTCCCTGTGGCAGCAGCTGGGTCAGCGGATAGATGCGGAGCGGTGGCAGGCGGAGGAGGCATGGCTCACTATGGTCAGGGCGGAGAACTCCATGCATAGGGCATTGAGGCGGGCTGAGTGCCTCGAGGCAACTCGCAGGGAGTTGGAACAGGCCATGACTGCATCCCTGCGAGACCTCAGGGACAGGGAAGAGGCCCGCCTCTGGACATCATCATGGAGTTCGATGATGCCCTGGCCCAGAACATCACAGAGTGAGCCGTAGGACTTGCCTGCCACCATTGTATATAGTTCATTAGTTTCCTTTGGTTTTCTTTTATTTTGGAATTAATGGACATTGCTCCACTTCGTGTATATAGTTTTTTATTCATAGGAGTTTTTGGTAGGTTTCCTTTTGTTTTTGGATCATGGACCATTTGGACTTCCATTGTATATAGATTCAGACTTGTACATACTTTCTTTTTCTATATTCCCATGGATCAATGTTTTTTTTTAAAATTTGGATTATGTTTTTATCATGGACATGGCAATGGACCACTTTTTTATTGGACATGCTTTTTCTTATTTTTTACTTCATTGGATTATTTGAAATGTATTTTTTCAAAATCTGTCATTGCTCATTGGTTTTCTGTTTACAATTCCTCCCACTCAGTTCATTATGTTTTAATACATTTTTCATAAATTCTCAATTGGTGTTGTGTTCTTTCATTGGTTTTGTGCATGTCTCATTGAACATTTCCTCTGTCATGTGTTGCCACTGTGTGGCTCCGTTTTGCATTCCTGCATGGGCATTTAGACTATCATGGCATGGGTAATTTGGGAGTGGGTCCTGCGGATGGTTGCATGCTTGGGTTGGGGGCAATGGGGATTAGGGTTGGCTTTAGGGATATGCCTCTGTTTTGTTGGGACATGTTGTTTGTTGGGACATGAGTTGGGGCCTGCTGGCAGGTGCCCGTCACTGCTGGGTGGTTGGGCGTGCAGGGGGACATGAGTCGGGGCCTCTTGGCAGGTGCCCATCAATGGTGGGTGGGACATGTGTTGGGGCTCACAGGTGCATGGTGCCATGTGGGCTGCCTGCGGGGCATGGCCAGGGGTGTAGGGTAGTCCCCTGTGGTGTGGGCTGCCTGCAGGGCCTGGGGAGGAGGGAGGGGGCACACCCAGAAGGACCCACACTGGCAAATCGTGTATAAAACTCCCCGCGCACCCCTCATAATACATGTACCCCTTTCGCGCTAGCAAAAACATGTGTAAAACTCCCCACGCACCCCTCATAAGACATGTACACCTTTCGCGCTAGCGAAAATGCGTGTAAAAGAAGAGAAGGGTACGTGTATTCTGAGGGGTGCGCGGGGAGTTTTACACGCGATTACGCTAGCTTTTGCAAGCAGTTCCTGAAATGCAGGCTAATGAGTGTCCTCATAGTCCAGTGTGGCAGTGCACTGGGCAGGAGTTTATGGTTTGTAAAGTTTTCATTTCATTTTTGTCCTTTAGTTAGATTGAGTAATTGTCGTAAAGATTTGAAGGGTTGTTGGCGTATGTTACATATTGAGCTGCATGTCCATTCGTACACTGGACAGTTTGATTTGATGAACATTTGGTTGAAAGTTTGCTGGGGACGTTTTTTTCTATATGGGTTTCTTTTGCCATAATGGTGTCACCAAGCATTTTTTTTCTTCTTGTTTATAATCCTCTTCATTGAATTATGGTTCTGTGTTGCTTGTGTGAATCCATTCACCTTCACAGAAGTTTAGAAATGTATCTATATTGACATTTCACATGTTTAGAATTACTTTTTGTAATTTATTGATTACTTTAGTTAGTGGTTTCATTCTGTTAAAAATCAATATAAACAACTCTCTTTAGTAGAAATGTGCTGTCAATTAGAGCTTCGAAGATTAGTCTTCTGCAGTAGTTTTTAAGGGTAGATCGTGACTTTTTGCTGTCTTCATCAGATTGTGAAGAACACTATCGTGGACTTTTTTTGTAAAATAATGTTTTGAGAATGCGTTCTTGTGGCTACCTTAACATTGGTATATATAGTGCTAGGTTCATTAGTAGGTGTGCTTTTGTTTGTACATCTTTTTTTACTTTTAGTTTTTGCAAGAGAGGCCTTAATGTTTAAGTGGTGGCTGGTTTAGTTTTGTTAAGTGAGGTTACTAGCTGTTTTGTTTTAATGTTTTCTATACATTGTTTTAGAGGTGGGTGCATATATGGCTTGCTTTTATTCTTATCGGCTCTATTTATTGTGTGTTTTCTACAGAGTTACTTTTTAGTAGGCATTCTGTTCTGTCTGTTGGGAATAAAGACAGTTTGGGTTTGAAAGGTGCGGAATGTATGTGCATGTATTGTTCATTGGTGTGTGGATGTGATTGTAGAGATGAATAGAGTGCTGTGTGACTGTGCAGTGGGATGATATGTATGGTTGGGAAATATATGTATAATGGACTTGGGTTAGTGAGTAAGGGAGTGGGGTTTTGATTGAATAAGTAGGGACATTATGATGTTTTGAGGGAAACAGTGGTTGTTATAATGGTATGATCTAATGCATAGGTATGAAGGTTGTGTGGGTGTAATGGAAAATGGAGGAGGAAATGTGTGTATGTGTGGTAATGTGTGATAGTGATTTGGAATAAAGTGAGTGTGAAACTTGTTGGGTTGGAATTGAACCTCGTATGGATAGGGGTATGCGATAGTAATGGAGTACAATTGTGGTATAGAGTTGATGAGGGATGGGTGTGTTGTTAGCCAGTAAATAATGGGTGGTGTATTGAATAAAGAATAATGTTTAGATGCAAAAAAAAGAGTGTGAATGTTGCAATATAATGAGTAAGAGCGAAATAAATGTTGTTGTCTAGAAATAAATATTGTAAGCTAATATATAGTGAAAGTAAATTGTTACAATTAGAGAAATATACATGCCATATTAATGTACTTACTTTATAGGATGTGAAGATTTTTTTTTTTCATTAGCTGTCTTCGACAATCTTCTCTTTTCCTGTAATTGTAAAAGAAAGTTAGTGGGTATATGTAGTAATGCTGAAGTACTTTTAGTTCAAGAGGTTGTTACTTATGAAGGTAGGAGGAGTTGTTGAGTAAAAGAGCTTTTTGTATTTTTTGTATTTTATTGCTTTCATTTAGTACAAAATGTTTTAAGCAAATACAAAATTAGAGAAGAGAAATGGAAAAACCCTCTGAAGCATGGCTTTGGTAGTTTGTAATCTACCTGTATTGAACCTCCTGATATCGAGCCACCAACTACAATGAAGGTCAGTGGAAATGCCTGCCCATTTACAGAACAAGAGATACAACTTGCATTATACTGTGAAAAAGCTCCTGTACTCGATAGAATCTGATAGATTGAGCTGGAGATCAATGGAAATTCTTCCGATTTTAAGAGAGGGGTCGCTTGAGAACTATCTTCCAATATCACTTTTATATAGCTCATTAAAATGTATGGCAATGATGTATTTGAGTGGCTAGAAGATTGGGAGGAGAATGGTCATGTTTATCAACTTTACAGGGTGCTTTTCAGAGAAAGCATGGCATGGTACAAAATGTTTTTATTCAAACTGCCCTCATTCAAAAATATGTTACTGAGAAGAAAACGTGAGTCTACATGCTTTTTATATATTCCAATACTGCATTTGACTATGCGAATAGAAGGGAATAATGGGCAATGTTGGATTCTTCAGATGTTCCACCAGCTCTTACAGAAGCAATATAAATATTAGGCAGTGTTAACACAGCAATGCTTCAATATGACCAAGAAGGTGAATGTACACAACTTTTATTTCTGTTAACATGGGGTTCAGACAGTGCGGCTTTCTTGCCCTTATCATTGCTATACTGAGCAAATGGTTGTAAACACTGTTAAAATTGTATGTATGGTATGCGATAAGTATAGAGCAGTTATAGTACCTTTAAAGTTTATGGGAGAAACCATTAGGTAAGTAAATGATTTTGATTACCTAGGTATAAGGTTATCTGCGTCAGGCCAATGGCCAATGAATTCATCATATTGAGATATTGAGCCCATTCAAAGTGTTTGGTGGTAAGGCAATCCATCCTGCTATATAAGTGTATAAGGTGCAAGCTAGTTTGGGGCCAGACATTGGGGACACATTCCCCATTCCAATATAGAAGAGAAAGAAAGGAGGGTTTTTAATAACAGTTTGCTATTGTTATCCAAGAGTGCCCAAATCATCCCATTATTCCCCAAACTTACAATGATTCTCTTATGAAGCCCAGTGTAGGCCCATTATGTTTTGGTTACCTCTGCACAATACTGAGGAACTTTTTGTCTGTAAGAAAATAATGCAAGATGTGTATCCTAACGAAGGCGAAGCACAATGGAAATGATTGCCACACATAAATGTGTTAAATATTGGAGGTGTTGGTTACTTATGGAAAGAATATTGGTCCCCCGTCTACAAACTGCATGTGGTAAACCTGGCCTATTATGATTTTTCCTAGATGTCTTGCAGTTCAATTGTATTTTAACTGGATCATGGATGCAGAGAAAATGTTAGTATGTTTTAAAATGTCTATTAAATATAATTTCATTAACCATTATCACTCCTAAATGCTATGCTCATCTTCCTAAGAGCTACCTTGTGTGCAGAAAGACATGTTGCAGAAACAGTAACTTATTTTATTATGTTATGCTCACTATATAAAGAAATGAGGAGAACATAGATTTCACTATATCTCAGAATAGAACATTTAATGGAGACTGTAGTGCCCATTCATAATAATAATAATAATAATTTGGCATTTATATAGCGCTACAAACCCTCAGGTATCTGAGCGCTGCTTATTATTACCCACGGTGTGTGGTGCTCATTTATCGACCTCGGAAGGATGAAAGGCTGAGTTTGGCCCCGCCGGGATTCGAACCTGCGTTAGCAGGCTCTGCACGGATGTCAAAGCGAGCGCTCTACTCGCTGTGCCACTTGACCGGCTTATAAATGTAAATGTAAAACTTTAATTTCACAGGACGTGGTCAATTATTTGGATGGAACATGTTTTCTGCTTAATAGACACTCAAACTTAAATGCAAAAAAACTATCCAACTAATCTCAAAAGAGTTACAACATGATTTCTGATGAACTCCACAGTAGGTTTAACTGACTTCAACATGAGATCCATCCAGAAGAGGATTATATTTATTTATTGGAAAATGGTATGGCGCCTATACATAGCTTTTTCCAGGCACAACAAGACACAAGGTGGGCGGAGCATGGGAAATCATAAGAACACAACAACAAAGACACAGTTATATTGTTCATGAGACAATCCTACCATGCAAGTGCAAGAACAAGGTAGGGGCGGGGGTAGGAGGGAGAAGTGCAGAAGTGATGTACCCCCATGGGTGGGAGCAGGGAAATACTGGTTGGGCTAAGGCGGCTATTGCCAGGGGAAAGAGGGGGCAGGGGAGGAGGAGTGCAGTGCACAGAAGGACTAGGTTGGGATAGTCTGGCAAAGGGAGTCCAAGGGCAAATGCTGGCAGAGGATGTGGGGGGACTGGTGGGAGGTGGTCTGGTCCTTTTATGACTCTGAAAGTAACAGGCCCCAGATTCTCCTGTCCCTTAGTCTGGGAGGGACGAGTGTTAGGTAAGATTTTAATCTTTCTTTATAACTGGGTTAACATTTACAGTTGAATCATGTGCATTGGACCTTCTAAGATTCCATGTAACTGTTTGTAACAGTGCCTTGAAGCCTCCAGGTTTAGTGCTCTCTATAAATAAAAAGATAAAATAAATAAATAAAAATAGATGTTGTCTCCCTAATATACAATTATTGAACATAAAATGGGAAAGCCTGAATGTATTAGTTAAAAAGCAGATCTGTAAGCCTCAAACTACACAGAGAACATGCAAATGTTTGTATAAATAATCGTTTTCTATTCACTGGCAAACATTACATTCTTTTTTATTAACTTGTATTTGGCGTACATCAAAAAGGAAGTTTAAACACAAGATAAAATCAACTGTACATGAGGCATGGTATGGTAGGATCCTAGAACTCATAGAGTGCAGACTATCACCTAGAAAAGGCATCTAGGCTATACAATATCTAAAAGCTGTGAAATGTACTTTCCATTCACCATCCTGTGCTAAAAGTGTTTGGTATTTAAGACATGCTCTGAATAATCAAATGCTCCAAGATGTTTTAAATGCAATGGTAATATCCCAGTACATTCAATTATTAGTTGCTTGAGGGTTTCAATTCTCAGAGATTATTTTCACAATCTACAGGTTCAACCTATTTTCTCAACCACTTGATAACTGCCTGTTATTTCACACATGGGTTGGTGGTTGTCTCTTATGTCTGTTTGGAAAATGACACACATATTTCTAAGGTTCAGTCCACTTAATTGTCCTATGCTGAAAACATGTTGGTTTCTAGATATTTAACTTATCTGTACCAATAGATGTGACATGCATTCCACTTTATTTCTTACATATTCACCCCTTTGCCAGTCTGCTTTCACACCAATATCAGTCACAACCATTTCAGTATAAAACTTGAATCCTCACAATTTACCATTGTCATTGAGAATGAATACATCTCTTAAAAATGTAGAATGTTATTAGGGGAGATTGTGTGATATTTAGGTATAACAATAATTTATTTATCTTAAATAAAGTTTCAAATGAGATCATACCCAGTTCAGCACATAGTAGCGGGATCGGTGTGCCTAGAGGAAGGCCTAATAAAGGATGCTATACATAGACTTCTAAGGTGAAAAATGAACTACCAGCTCTTCTACTTGCACCTTAATTCCATAGAAAACCTGTGAATATGTTTTTGTTTATAACCTTTAATAAATGGGAGAAGAGAAAAAGCTGTTGTTGTTTGTCAAAAGGGTCCCACAGTGCAATTATACAAAGAGACCAAGACTTAATTTTATCCAGTTTAACAATTCTCAGTTTATCATTAACATATGCTCCTCAATATTGAAAGTCCTGAACTTCCTCTATTAGCAGCATAAGTTAAACCCAGCTCATACACCAATTTTAGTTGATGACAAGGCAAACATAAACAACTTTATTTTGGACTTGCAAGACAAGAACTCCAATAACTAATGCAAAAGGTAACTTTCCACAACAACCCAAGCCCCGCCCAGAACCCTTACATTAAAAGGACACCAGTCAGCTGACAGATTCAAAACTGAGAACGTTGTGGAAACTTACGATAGGCCTTCTGGTGTAAGAGAATTCCAGTTATGCTGTCACATTCCAGGGTTTCCTAATAAGCTTTCTCGCTGAGTGCTGTATTCTGCACCCCTCCCATTACACCACTGTCCGCGTTCTCTAAGTGATTCTTTGTTTGAACTGGACAAACCATGGGCCCAAAAGTTCTTGGCACATATTTCTGAAAGAAAGCACTTTTGGTCCTAAACTCTGCACATGCACATGACCTTCATAAAGAGCAAGCATTACCCCAAGCAAACATAATGGAAAATACGTAGCTGTCTGCTGAAAGAAAACCTAATAGGACACAGAAAAGACTGACAATTCAGCGCAGCAGTGAACAGCTCAAAGATGTTTTCTATTCCCTGAAGGAAGCTTGTTTAATCTCCAGGTTAGCACTATTCTGTATAAACATAAAGCTCAGCACCTTGGTGTTGCTATAACTATTTTCCAACAGGTTATCTGTTCATTCTGCACGTACAGTGTCTAAACTGTACTTTTAGCCAACTTTGGCGACATCCAGTAAAATAAAGTCATCAGTGTCGGCCAAGTATGCAATATGCTCTTTACTCAATTTTGGTGGAAAACTATAACAAGGCAACATGGCCCTTTTTATTATCAGCCATGTAAAGATTCATTGGAAGCAGGGCAATACACACCCTAGCTTAAGACCTCACTCAGTTCTTATTGGTTCAGTAAGTGTGCCACCATAGTCAAGCTTTAATTTAACTGTTACCTTCTTCTGTTGTAACATTATGAGTTTAGGTAAACCTTTGCCAATCCCCCAATCAAACAACTCTCTCCAAAACCTGTTCCTATTGACAAAGTCAAATGAGTTAGCTAGTCAAGAAAAGCCATGAACAGGGGAACACAATAATTTTGTAAAGGTCTATCTGCTCATCTTCTCAGCAGTAATTCAGTATATGATGTCAACATGCCCTACGTAACTTCTGTTGGTTTATGGGAAGGATGTTAGATTTATTTTCCCATTCATGCAAAGATTTTAAAATTAGTGAAAAAAGAGTTTACTAAAAACAGAGAGAAGGGGAATGAATCAATCATTTTGGCAATATTGTCTTTTTGACTTTTCATAACTATGCAAGAGGTTGTTGCGAGGAGGACACAATGTTCTTGAACAGCGAGCACAAAATATCTGCCCAATGCTTCAGTTGTCTTTTCTTTGCAATATTCACCAGGTCCACCGGGCCCATGGCTTGAGAAGGATTAACAGACATTATGTTCTCCATATCTATACTTGTAAACTCACTATGCCATGGGTAAAAGCTTTCACATGCTAATAAACTTGCCAGAATGTTCTGAGACCCAAACACCTCTTTGAGTCGCTGTTCCCAATATTTAGCACTAATAGGAATAAACTGGGACATCTCTGAAGCTAAAACCTGAACCAAATCTCTGTGCTGTTTCTTGATGCAATTGATTCTTAGGACCCCACAATATGCTTACTTTGACACGTTTTTTATAATTCTATTTGAATCTTCTGCTTTCACCAATGTGACAATTAGCTTTGTTATTGATTAACTCGGATTATACATTAGAACTCCTCATACAAAATCTAACAAAAGTAAAAGAGTGGATGAAAAGCTGGGATAGGTAAGAAACAGAAGAAAAGATGAGGAGGGCCAAGTTGTCAATATCATTCTCCACTATAGGTAAAAAGAGGGCGATTTTACCCCCCTATCTGACCAAATCTCCAGACTCGAGATCAAGGGATCTCTTTCTAAGACTCAGATTGAACATACTCCCTACTTTAGAAATTTGATCTGTTAGAGACAAAGTTGTTTTTGATGACTGGTGTGATAAATGTGATGCTAAAGAACACCAAGCGATTTGTTATCTAAGTGTTTAGGTACCTGGGATGTGAGAGTGGCTAGATTTAAAAGATTTGTTCATGATGTTCAGTAGTTAGATACAGATGAATTTTGGCTCAGATTATCATCTGGTAATGAAATATTCTTGACCACAGAAGTGGTCAGATTTTTAAGAGATTTAAATTTGGACGGTTATTAGAAAAGGTTATTAAGAAATGTGATTTGTTAGTAGTTGTAACTATATTGTTTATTCTTTTTTTTATTTTTTCCCTTTTTTTCTCCTTATTTCTACTTCAATGTTTATGTTGTAAATTGTTTTAAATTGCTTTCCTTTTATTTTGTCTTCTGTGATAAAATGTGTAAAAAGTAAAAAAATATTGGGTAATGCACAATAGATAAATAATAAAAACAAACAATTAGCTTTGCCATTGGAAAGTGCAGAATTATTAGGGTGTTTCCGAAGTTTGCATCTGTTGTTTACTCATCATTGATAGAAAACGTTTTGCAATTTTAAGCTCATGGTGTTCTTTACCAAATGTTTATTTTGACAAGGAGCCTGTTAAAGAATCAGCTAGATCAGTAGGTAGAATACCTCAACTCTGTTATCATATGTCCCGATATATTATTGCTATGGGAACTCTGATGCCACATAACCATAATAGACACAAAGAAATATATGCTTTTTGAAATGTGTGGGTAATCAGAAAAGAGTGCAGGTCTTGCACACATTAACTGTAGATGATGGTGAGCATTCATTATACAGATATCACAGAACATACTATGATCTTGTGCTTTTGGTTCAAACGAGAGTGGCTTTGATGTTGGTGGAAGGCCAAATGATATTCAATGCTGTATACACATCATTAACCCATCATGGAGTGCGCCATGTATAGCTTTTTCATTCACCAGAAGATTGGACTTTGTGTTCTACAAAGTCTCCCCATGATCAGGATGATTTGTTAGTGAAGCTGCCAATAAACAATGTCAAATTGGAGCCATGTCACAAGACTCCATCTAGATTATAAAGAGGAGGATTGTTTATCATTAAAATAGAATTATCCCAAATGCAATGGTACTCGGATATAAAATGCATCATATGGTACAAGTGTGGAATTTTAAAGATATGCCATTTATTGCATTATATTTAAGTGCTTATCTACCTGATGTGTGAGAACATCAGTTGAATGTTACCCTCTTCCCATACTTAGATTTGTTATGTTTTGTTGGTGTATTACAGTTAATTTTAAAATATGGCAGAGTGTGGCAGCAGAGTGAAGGCTGACTATGCAGACCGAACTTCCTGCAGTCTTTCTACTGTTTTTTTCTTCCCTTGCTGGAGGTGGAACCTGCAACCAGCAACCAGCTTATAGCGTAGCGGGCTGCGGAGTGCGGCAGCAGAGTGAAGGCAGACTGCGCAGGCCACGCGGGGAGGAGACACCTTGATGGATGCCGCTTCTAGATTGACTGCGATCGACCTTTCCAGCGCCGGCTCTGGCGCTGGCGTGGACCACGATGGCAACCAAGCCTTCACGGCGGATCAAGACCAAGTTCGAGACTCCGTGAAGGCTGCCCCCGATGGAAAATGGGGTGAGCTTCTCCCGTGGGCAGAGCCAGCAGGACATGGGGGTAGGTAGGAGCAATTCCGGGAATTTTACCGACTGACTCTCCACTTCCGACACCCCCCCTTCCCACACCCCCTCTACCCTCCCTGCCCTGCTCACCGCAAGGTAAAGGTTCGCCGGATAAGGTCAAAAACGCTTTTAAACCTGGGTTTTCAGACCATCAAAGGACGCACAGCAGTCCAAAATAAAATGGACCACTGCAAAGCATCCAGAGCGTTCTAGTATCCTTAGGCCGCCTGAAATTGTGATTGAGTCAGAGGGTAAAGAGGCGGGGCCGCCAGGGGCCACAGGACTACAGCAGCGAAGGTCCCTAAAAGGTATAAACCAAGTAAGAACTCGGTCTTTATATCAACGTAGACGGTGAGCCTGCTGGCAACGAGCAATCCATCAGCCAACATGAGAATTCAGCAGGGGTGATGAATATAGAGGTTACCACTGAGCCCTCCCATCCACTTGATGACTGACAATGTACTCTTGGCTGGGAGGGGAAGGGCCACAAGCCACAGGTCCTGATAGAAGTTGAGACGGCGCGAGGGACGCTATCCTTGCTGCGCATGTGAACCAGCAGAATCAACTGAGCAAGCACGGGGGAGGGGTGGTCTAATAGACACACCATCAAACGTTGCCCCATGCCCAGAGAAAAGCATAAACGGTCCCCAGCATATGGAGAGGAAGCTGCTCACGGTAGAAATCCACCCAACACTGTTGCACTGCACTTCCCTCAATCTGAGTAAAACACTAGCTGGAAAAGACAAAATAGCAGAGGAGGTTCCCCTAATAGAAAAAACTATGAACTTGGACGACAAAGATGGAAACACCAACGCAGCATTATATGATCATCTCCACCGACTTCTGAAAGACAAGTTTGATGAAACAGGAGAATTAAACTCGATGCCACCAGAAATGATCATAGAGAAAAACGTGGTTTTGGGGACTGACTTGATAGCCGCCACTCAAGGAAGCCCTCCTAAGGTCCAGAGTGAGCAAGATGATAATTCTTCAGACCAGACAAACAATAAAAAGAGCCCCATGACGGGTAACAAGGGTTTCAGGGCAAAGCAGGGATTCAAACCTAAAAAGCATCAGCCCAGAAAAATATCCATGCTTAACCTTATTAAATTCAAAGGCCAAAATAAAAAAACGGCCTACAAAATGACATTGATGAACTTGGCAAAGGCAGACCGCTTAAAAAGCTTTTTTGGAACGAAAAAAGCAATGGAATCACCTAGAGTGGAAGAAATCTCGGATGCAGAACTATTAGATAGTGTGTCGCACATTGGCGAGTTCCCTCAAACACTACTTAGCGAGCCAGAGAACAAACAAGCCCACACAGCGTCATCTCTAGTAACGTTGGAAGAACTAAGCTCTACGCCAGTTAGATGGCACTTCAAGAAAGCCTCATACACACAGGGAACATCAATTGAGAACCAAATATCACCTATTCCCTGTAGAGTCTTTTCACCACGACAGTTGGAAAAACAGACTGAACCGGGCCCTACATTGGTAAAATCGCAGTCACCCACAGCTGCAAGCAGGACAATAGATAAAGAACACAAAATACGTGATTGCAGTCAAGTGCATGGTATGTGATTCCAAGAAGTGGATACCAGAAACAATCTCAATTGACACCCAGACAAAACTAACAGAACCAACAGCAATAAAAAGAACGTCACTAGAGACTCAGACGAATACAAAACTTACAAAGGATGATTTAAAAGACTCCATGAAAAAAAAACAAATAAAAACGACAGCACTTTGCTGATAAAAACGCCTCTGTCATTTAGCACGCCGATTGCAAGAAGAAGAAGCAGCAACGCCACTTCAATACCTTTGAAAGAAATACCACAAAAAAATGGATTTAATGTCCATAATGTCCACAGTGACCATTGCTTTAGCTCCCTTCAATAAGCTATATGAGGCACTAAATGATACAGCACGGGAGCAGACCTCCCTGATTGCCTTGATGCATACTAAGCTAACATACTTAGAGGGCTATATCTTAGAAAAAGAGGAGAATTCCAAAAAAACAAATGAGAAGGAAACAGAGACAGTGAACCTGAAGCCCCCATCTTCGAACTTTAACTCAGGGCTATTAAAAGAACCAGATCGCACAAAAAACTCATCCTTAACACAAGCAAATCAAACTACTAATACAGAGGAAAAGGAGACGCAAGTGTGGATGGAAACAAAGTACAATGAGTCTTTGCTGCAGAAAGACAAAGTGCCCAACAGACAGATCATGGAAATGAAAGATGATGGCAAGAAAAACAGTTTCACATTCGGCATATTCAAAAACCAAAAATCAATTTTGAGCAATCAACTTTCTTCATTAAGAGCTAAGAACTCCTAGGACAACATCAAGCCACAAACAAAGAAGACCTCCCCAGAGACAATGGCCCCAACGAAAGCAAGAAAGACCATCAACAATTGCAGCCAACCAGCAGATGATACAATAGATTCAGAAAGTGACATAAGAGAATGGAGTGTGTACACAGTTGATGAATCTGAAACAGAAGTTAATTCAACTCCAAGCTACAAAAGGAAAGCAGTGATATTAGATCTAACTAACTTGGAGCTGGAACGAAAGAAGAAGGTGCGCATCATAGAAAAGGAAGTCTCGCTCGACCGACAGGCTCAAAACAGTCAAAAAAACAGGAAACAAAAACTGTAAAAGAAAGTTCAATGCAGTCGGACAAGAGAAAGTGAGTTTTCCTGGAAAAAAAACAATGCAGACAAATATGAGCCAGCCAACAAAGGAGCCCACGGGCAAACCAGGGAGCAGACGGAGAATCTGCCAAACACCTCTCCACAACAGAAGACCAGGAATAACTTCATGAGAGATCCCCCACTTAGATGTCGTAGAACTTTGAGGAATAAAGATCTAAAGCAAATGCCTCAGAAAAAGGAGCAAAAACAAAAACCTTTATCATTAAGAATTAAAAGTTCCTGTGCATTTTGATTGGAACAAACACACTGGACACAAGATGACCTGATTTTAAATAGGAATACCATCATCGACCTATTTAAACAGATACCAAGGTTACGATACATATGATCTATCGATGGTAGAACCATGTGATACAGGAAGAAAACACTGTTCGTACCTGCACATCAGGTCGGAAGTAATAAGAGCTATGCTCCAGCAAGAAGCAGAACATTTTACCATCCTGGGATATAAATTGACAGAATCCCAGACCTATTGTGAGAAACAAGAGGAAGAGAGAAACCAACCAGGAAAAATTCAGAAAGAACACCATGAGACAATTCCAGAATAAGACCGTGGAGAAACGTGCAAGAACCGGAACAAAAGGATGAAATAACCAGGGAAAAACAGATGGAAAATTTACAAAGAAAAGGGGCTAGAAAAGACACCTAATAAGCGAAATCACTGGACACACTATCCTCAGAGGAACTCCAATTACCCTAAAGAAAAGACAGGGACAGCAAGGAGCCGGAACACGTTTCACTGAAAAATCCATCTACGGGAGGGATCAAAACCACGTTAATAGTTCAAGAAAAGAACCCAGAGTAGAAAAACACAAAAACGGAGAGTCGACTCGTTCTCCGGAAACTCCCAGGAAATCACCCTCGAAATCATCGGCCTCTCATTTGAAGAAACAGAATTAGCAACTACAAAGGCCAAATAGGTCCTTGCTGGAGGAACAAGTCCGAAAACAATGTGCTTTACCAACACGGGAAAAAAAATTCATTGATATGGCCTGGTGGAATACGGGAGGCTTTACCCACCTGACAGTAAAAATTGACATCAATCTGGGTCGTTGGTACATTATTTGCCTCCAGGAGACATGGCTATTATCTAAGCCAGAAATGGGCAGATAGTCAACATACGCTATACCTGCAAAAAAGGGGATGGCGGGCGGCCCAACTGCCATATTACTTATAGCAATACGTGCAGGTATCGGAATGGAGATGATTGAACAGATTGACTCTCCGGATTTATTCCAAGTGCTCTTAATATCTTGGAAACACTTAGATACATCAGCTTTACAAAAGGAAGAAAAGATATTACTGATTAACACGTATTTGAATCCTTGAAACAATACTGGACGGAAAATACCTGGAAAACATGAACTCTATCCTAGATGAAGCAACAGGAAATTCTTCCTGTAGCCATATAATAATTACAGGTGATTTCAACGCTATTTGCAAGGACATTGGAAACCAGAGAACGCACTTACTGAAATCCGCATCAATCCTGAAAAGAAGAAGGAACCTCGAAAAATTATTGGAGAAAAGAGACCTACATAATTTGCATTGGTTGAGAACAAAAGCCAATTTGGAGACACCTTCATGGCAAAGAGCGGAACAGTAAGGAACAATTGACCAGACATACGTGTCAAAAGAGCTACTGGGATCGATCGTTCGTTTTTCAATAGTAGAGACTTTAAACAGTGATCATAATCTCCTACATACAAGATGGGTCAGTTCACAGAAATCACAACAGCACTTCAATCACAAATTAGAAGTGAATGGAAATGGGACCCGGTTAAAACTGACGGCGAACACGATTAAGCAAATCGCTGAAAGATACTCCAAGCTACCAAGAATTCAAGATAACAAAGCAAAAAACACAGAGATGAGGGCGGATTATACTCTGTTGTTAAAAAAAACATATGCAGACTACTAAAAAGACTAACATGATCGGCAAAAATTACCTGCATACTTACAACCAGGAACTAGTAGCGAGAAGAAGAACCCTACGAAAATTTAAAAGATTATCAAACGCATCAGGAACGCAACAATCTCTAGAAAATTGGAAACGTGCACAAAAGGAATATAAATCCTGGATAACACAAAAAAAGGCATTCCCTATGCCAAGCAGATTGTGAAATAATGTTGAAAACATTATGTGGAAGGAAAACTAAAGAGTTTTGGTCGCTAATAAGAGGTACTACGACGTCCACTAACTACATACTACAAAACAATGTGGGAGAAGCATCCTGGATGTCTCATTTCACAAATTTATACGCACCTCTCTCCGTAAGTGGGAGAGTCGTACCACATAAAAAACAAGTCGGCACTAATTCTACATGGAGCATCACAACAAATGAAGAAGAGATCCTAAATAAAATCAAAAGACTTAACAACTCAAGGGCCCCGGGACACGATGGGATCTCGAATAGGGACTTGACACAACACCAGGTTCTATGGGCTCCACTCATTAGCAAAATCTTCAAGAACTGTAACCAGGAACAAAATAAACCATCTTCCTGGAGAAAAGCTATAGTGGTTCCAATTTTCAAAGGTGGAAACAGAGAGGACCTGTGCCACTACCGTCCCATATCCCTATTGAATGGCATCGAGAAAATCATCGGCGGGCTCGCCTTGGAAGCATTTCAAGCTTGGCTCAAATCGGAATCTCGTGGCGATCCATTCCAGATGGGACTTGTTAAGAACGCCGGAACATCGATTAACATCCTAACGCTGACTACAATCAAAGCCAAAGCCAGGCAAGAAGGACAACCTGTATACATGGCATTTGTTGACCTGGTCCAGGCTTTCGACTACGTCAATAGAGACTTGCTGTGGGGAGAACTGGAAGCCATGAAATGCCCCGGCTCAATACTGGGCCCGATCCAATCCTTATACCAGAAAACCTCGATACAAATAAGACTGGGACAAGAGGGGTTGTTGTCAAAGGAAATATCTACCACCAGGGGAGTGAAGCAGGGCTGCCCCCTGACACCTGCATTATATAATGCTTACATCGCTGACTACGTGGATTACGAATCTGATGTAAGGAGTTTTCCACCAACGATCGGGGGCGCAAAGATATCGTGCCTCTTATACGCAGATGATATTATCCTGCTCGACAAGACTCCAATTGGACTCCAAAGACAACTATCAAACTTGATCAGATACTTGAAGTTGAACAACCTATGGCTGAACACCGAAAAAACCAAGGTAATGTCCCGGGAGGGACTCGGAAAGAAGAAGCACAGTGAACTGAATTGGTTCGCAGAAGGTTCAAAACTGGAAAAGGTAAATACCTTTAAATACTTGGGAGTTATGATGTGTACTACCCCAGTGGAAACATCTTCAAAACTTACTATGGACAAAAGTGAAAACGCTAACTACGCAAGCGAGGTTAGGTGACAAAAAGTATGGAAAATTCTAGCTACTGGCAGTCATTAGCTTCTATAGATCAAAGGTGGTGCCGTAGATTCTATATGGAGCTGATGCAATGTTCCTAGTTCCGGAATCACTCTGGAACAAACTAGACAGCTTCTTTTGGAAGAACGTTCGCAACTTGGCTCAATCTACACCGATGCCACTTTTAAGGAGTGAACTATGTCTGTCATTGTTGAAGGCTGTTATGGAGAGAAACATGTTAATGCTGTACCGTAAAGTTTTACTGGACAACAAACCAATAGCTCTGGATTTGGTGAACAGAGAAATGATATCTGGTAACATCTAGGCACTGAAAAACTGGAAGCTGAGAAACACAAGCCGCTTGGAGGAACTAGATGTCACGGAAGAACTACTTAAATCAAATCCAGACAAAGTATCCAAGAAACTCTTTGAGTCAGACAGGATTCGGACTGAGGATACGGCGCACACTTACAGTCTGACTAAACACTTTGCACCTAAAAAACTAAACAATACGAGAGGCTACCTGAAAAAGTTCCCGGATAAAGGCTTAGGTAGATCATTCCTGAGATTCCGTTTGAACCAACTGAAAACGATCGAAATTCAGTTCATAAGGAAGCGTTCAACAACGAACATATGTCGATATTGCAAATCCTTGGGGAAAGTGGAAACAAGTCGCCACCTTATCTTGGAATGTGAAGGAACACAGCGTGCAAGATCAGTTTTCCTAGGAAAAATAATGCAAACATTCACTACTTTAACTGAGAACAACTGGTGGACGGCCTTTAATGAAGGAGAGGACACAAGAAGCGTGTTGGCGGTCGCCTCTTTCTTCAAAAACATCGATCTGGATAACAAAACTAATTGAGCATCTGGAAGAGCCAACTCTTATTGACCATAAATACACAGTCGAAGAGTCCTAACATGAATTTTTCAAAGCAAGAAACTCAATGGATTCGCAAAGACTGGTTTCTTAAAAATGCGCAAGGACAATAATTTGCGCTGGGAACATTCTTACTTTTATTTACTTTGAAAAAATCATAGATACAATTAAATCAAATTAAAAAAAAATATGGCAGATTTGGAGCATCAGTCAGAGGTGGACATTAACCTCCCACTCAGGCGTTCACCATTGAATGGAGTGGTACAGACATTGGATTCTTTTCTCAGCCTTTCATAAGAAAAATGTGCATTTGATTATTCAACCTAAGCAGTCTCTTGATCTAACAAAATGACTGAGAATGAGATTTGGAATGGGATTGACAATGGGTTTGAGAATAGAGTTTATGGGGTCTACAGAGGTGGGCATGGCCGCAAATACGAGTTGCCAGGCTAGATGGAGTCTGTTAAAGAGCTGAAGCTTGATCAGCATCAGGTGTAACCACTTGAGTAGGAGGTAGGAGATGCTGATCCTACAGTGAAACACATGAATCCCTCAGGAATCTACATCAGACCAATAAGAACCCCAACTTTGCTTATTATGTGATCATGCTGTCACTATTTTAAGATTCCTGAGAAGAGTTCAGTATCCGATCTGGGAATGTTTGAATACATAAGGTGCAAGATATCATTTTGGATTGGCAAAAATTACACTTCAAATTGGGGCTTGAGCAATTGCTTTATATACTGCCACCATGGACTGTCAATATGGTAATTTCCATCCCTGCTTTGTGAAGGACAGATCAAAATAATGAGGAGGAAGTTAGTGCCAGACCATCTGACACACAGGAATTTTGGACAACATTATGCAAAAGGGTTACATTGTGCCAGTAAACGCCATTATACCTATTGATTGTTTATCCATTGTGTCATCAAGTAGCACTGTGCCATTGACTTGAACATTGCTTTGCCCCTCCGTTGTGCCTGGACTGTCTCTGTGTTCACTGACTCCTTCACCAAAATGCCTCTATGTGAGCATCCTACCTGTACAGCATATTAATGCCTTAGTAATTGCTATCTCAATCTCCATCGTCCCTGATCATTGTGCCCTACATCCATATAAAAGACCATTGGGATTCTCCATGAAATATCAAACATGGGAACAGTCCACTCAAGATTGACAAGATAATGTCTACAAATGCACTTATCTAGATCATTATTTAATATGTTATGTCTGGAAAAACAAACATCTCATTTTCAGCTACAATCAGCCCTCCTGGTATAATGCCTACAGATCTTCTCTTACTCTCTCATTTTCACATGGCATTCCTAGGTGGACAAATTCAAATAGAAAATACCCCTGGGTGAGTGTACTCTTTCTTTTTTTTAAACTTTGGTTTTATTGGCATTTTCTTATTGTTACAGAAAGGGAACAGTGCAAAATCAAAATGAATACATTCAACCGATCCAGTAACCCCTACCTGACCTCCCCCATCCCCCACCCCAACACCGACCCTCCCCCCATCCCCATGTCCAAACAGGAGCTTTCGTCTAGGGAGACTTAGAATGTTCTCTTCATACCTTATGTTTAGGAGTTGATGATGCTGATGGCCATATCATCGGCTGTCTTGCGGCTGCCGTTCCCTGGGCCGTGGGCGCCAGGTTCGTTCGTAACATGTCTCCAATCCCGTCCCGCCCCCCTCATGCCACGGCATTGCCCATGGGTCAGTGAACGTTCCATCCCCAGGACTGCTGCACCCCATACCAGTTCCCAAGGAATGTACCAGAGTCGTTATTCACCATGGCAGTCAATTTGTCCATCAGGAACATATTCTTCACCTTCTTCAGCCAGTCCTCCTTGGAGGGGGTCTCCGGGCTCTTCCATTTATGCGCCAGGGCCACCCTGCCCGCTCTCAACATTGTTTCCCACATTCTCGGGTATCTGTGTATCTCTGTTTCCTCCGGGGGGAGCCCCGGCAGCATCGTTAGAGGGTTTAGTGGGAAAAGTTCGTCTGATACTTCTGCAATCCAGTCCCTCACTTTCCCCCAGAAGACTTGGACTTTCGGACAGTGCCATCACATGTGGCTTCTGGTACCTGTCTGGCCGCATCCCCTAGGGCAATTCGGAGACACCCCCGGGAACATCTTTGATAGTTTCACTCGGTCTCTGTGCCACCCCTGCAGAATTTTAAAGTTATGCTCCATGTCCTAGGTGAATACGTTCCCATTGAATGCTGTTTTGAATATTTTTGACCAAGCGTCCTCTGAACTTTCCTCTCCTGCCAGGTTGTTCCAGAATGAGCGGAAACTCCTCCTGCCCTGGAGATTGTTGGTGTTTAAGATTTTGTACATTCTGGACACTGCCCCCTTCCTTGAGGTCGCCGTGTCCAGGAGCTTCTCAAAGGGGGTCAATTGTCTCCTCAGATTTTGGCCCCATGACTGATCGCAAAGGATGGCTTTGAGGTGGAGGTATTCGAAGAAGGAGAGAGACCCATGTCCGAGGGCGTCCCTCAGTTCCTCATATGTCAGGAATTCGCCCTCTCTTAACATCTGCCCCGCCCACTCCATTCCCATGTCAGACCAGGTCTGAGATTTCCGGAACCCCTTACTACCAAGTCTGAGCGGGTGGCCCCAGAGAGAAGTCATCGGGGATGGCCATGAGGTGAGGTAAGCAGTGTGGGGGCCCTCTCTCCAGATTTCCCAGAGAACTCCCAAGGTCGGGTGGGATTTCAGGTTCCTCGGGATTGTCTTGCACAGGGCCCACAGGAGGTCGCAAACCTTTAGAGGGTGGGCATCCATGTCCTCCAAACATGACCAGTATGTCCCCAGGCCTTCCTTCATATGTTCCAGGAGGACACGCAGCTGGGCGGCGCGGAAGTAAAGGTGAAAGTCCGGCAACCCGAATCCCCCCTTCTCCCGTGGAAGCGTCAGGATGGCCCTTCTGGTCCTCAGGGTTTTTCCTTGCCATATAAAGTCTTGTACCGTGTTCTGTAGATCTCTAAAAGTGCGTTTGGGGACACTGGTTGGGAGTGCAGTGAAGAGGTACAGAAGCCGTGGCAGTACGTTCATCTTTACCGCTGTCATCCGGCCGTACGAGGACAAGATCATTTTACCCCATCTCCTCAGGTCTGATGTGATCCCTGCCATTATGGGGTCATAGTTGGTGGTGGCGAGTTTCGACATGGCCCTGGTAAGGAGGACGCCAAGATACCATATGGAGTCCTTTCCCACTGCGATCCCATGGAACCTATCTAGGGGGTCAAGCTCCGGATCTCGTGTTCTCATTGGGAGCAATACTGATTTCATCGTGTTGATTTTCAGACCCGAGAAACGGCCAAACGCGGCCACCAGGGACAAGAAGGGGGGGGAGCGAGGAGCTCGGTTCCACCAGGTATGCTAGAATGTCATCCGCAAACAGGGAAGCTTGAATTCCACCTCACCTCTACTGATCCCCCTGATGTCCGGGTGTGCTCTGACTGCTATGGCCAGTGGTTCCATCGTGAGGACGTATATAAGGGGGGAGAGTGGGCACCCCTGCCTTGTCCCCCGGGAGAGGGGGAAGGACTCCGACAGCTTCCCGTTCACTTGGACCCTCGCTGTGGGGGCTCTATACAGTGCGGATATCCAGTTCCTAATATGTGCCCCGAAGCCCATTTTCTGGAGGAGGAGTTTCATGTATCTCCATTCGACCCTGTCTTTTTCTGAGTCTAAAGAGAGGACACATGCATCGAGCTCCAATGTTTGGGCAAAATGAAGCAGGTCTATTGTCTTGCGGATGTTGCCTGACCCCTGCCTACCCCTAATGAAGCCAACCTGGTCTCCGTGGACCAGTTTCGGCATTATCCCCTCCATCCGCCTCCCCACCACCTTGGCCAAGATCTTTACGTCTATGTTCAACAGCGATATAGGGCGGTAGGAAGAGCATTCTGCGGGATCCTTGCCCTCCTTGGGTAGCATTGCTATTATGGCCCCCCCTCATGGATTCAGGGAGAATTTCCCCCTCCAGCACGGAATTGAAAACCCTCACCAGGTGCGAGTCAGGGTAGAGCAGAACCGTTTGAAGAAGTACACTGTAGAGCCATCCTCCCTGGGGGAAGTTCCCACCTTCATCCCACTGATTATCTTCTCTACCTCATCCTCGGTAACCGGGCCCTCCAACCCCTCCGCCATCTCCTTCGACAGGGACAGAACTTGGATCGAGCTCAGGAAGTCTTCGATCCGTGCATCGCCCCCTTCATATTCTGAGGAATATAGTTTTTCATAGTATTGGCGGAAGGCCTCTCCTATATGGGGAGAGTCATATCCTATGGACCCCTGAGCATTCCTAACTGCCTTCACCATTCTACTTCTCTGGACTTCTCTCAGCTTCCAGGCTAGGGCCTTGTCCCCCTTATCGTAGTATTTTTGCTTAACCAGCTGGAGACTCCTCTCCATCTTGTGAAGGAGAAGGTCCTTTAGCTGAAGGCTATTGTCCTCCAGGGTGGCCATGCGGTCGCGCTCGAGGGGCTAATCGGGGGGCCCCCCGGCTGGAGACGGGCTATTTTCTCTCTCAAGGCTATCTCCCGGGCCTCCCTCTCCCTTTTTTTCTGGGCTCCTATCTTGATGAGAACTCCACGTAGGGTTGCCTTGAAGGCGTCCCACAATGTATGTGTGCCCACCTCGCCGTTATCATTTAGCTCGAAAAAATCTATTAAGGCGTCCAACACTTCCTGGGCGTGGACCTCATCCTTTAATAGGGTATTGTTGCATTTCCAGCGTCCACTGCAGTCTTTACGCCATCCCTCTGCTATGGTGACTCGGACCATGTCGTGGTCCGACCAGGGGACAGGGTCGACCCTGTGGCCCGTGACATATGGTCAGAGGGTCTCGTCGGCCAGGATGTAGTCTATCCTAGAGTACGAGGAATGGATGGCCAAGTAATACGTAAATGAGGGGTCGCCGGACCTACGGGTCGGGATTGTATCCACCAGACCCAGTTCCGTATTCACCCTTGGGAAGGTTTGTGCCATGGCCTCACGTGGGTCTGACGCTTTGGGGACCTACCCGCTTCCTATCTGTGGATGGGTCCAGAACCATGTTGAAATCCCCACCCACCACCGTGCCTTGTACAAATAGTTTGAGCCTATCTTTCACCTCTTGCCAGAATTGGGCTTGGCCTTCGTTCGGACCATATACTACAGCAAGGGTTAGGAGGGAGCCCTCTAGGGAATCCTTTACCAGCCGGTAGCGGCCCTCGATGTCCTTCAGTGTGGCCTCTGTGTTGAAGCCTACATCTCTTGCTAGAAGAATGGCCACCCCCCTTTTCTTTGTGTTGTGAGATGCGTAGAGAACCCCTCCAATTCCCCCCCGCATTTTGGGTTCTTTCCCCCGTGCCAAGTGTGTCTCCTGCACGAAAAGCAGGTCCAGTTTCGCCCTCCTGAATTCTCTGCAAACCAGAGACCTTTTGGTGGGGGTATTCAGGCCCCTCACATTCAAGGTACCCACTCCCAGGGCTGGCAGGCTATCAGCCATGAACTAGATCTCCCTCTCTTTTGGTCAACAGCATCACCCCGTTACCCCCTTCACGCTCCCTTTGTTTCACTTCTTGATCATCCCCGTTCCCCCTAGCTCCCCCTCGGGTGGGCCTTGAACTTTCCCCCAACTGCCCCCCAGATGCTAACAAAACAACCCCAACTAACTTGTGATCCCCCTCCCCCCAACCAGGCGTGCAGCCAGTTAGTTCCGCCATTGCTGGCATTTGGCCAGACCACCAGCCTGCCCTCCTTGGCCAGGCATTCAGTGAAACGCTTCTTTCTATGAGCCCCCCCACTGCTTAGACCCCTCGATTGACCCTCCTTTACTTGCTGTTCAAGGGGACTCTGCTTGTGGCATAACCTCTCGGACTGCCATTCCCCATTCTCGGTCGGTCGGGACACCCCGATCTTCAGCCATCCGAGTCGTTGCAACTCTCCTTCCCTTACGGACTGCGGTGTGTTCAGATTTCTGTACTTCCTTGAACTGGTTTTCCTTCTTCTGGCACCCGACAGGCCCGAGGCACCCTCGCTGATCGCCGCCGGCCCAACTGGGCCCCTCTGGGGGGTCGGGTCCGACACATAGTCCTGGATGGCCCCCCTTATGTCCTCTTCTGTGACAGGCATTGTCCGTTGCCCCATATATTTGAAGGCCAGGGAGAAGGGGTATCCCCACCTGTAGCGCACACCCTTCTCCTTTAGGAGTTGTGCTAGGGGGCGGCACATTCTGCGTTTGGCCAGTGTAAAGGTGGAGAGGTCCTGAAAAATTGTGATCTGCGCATTGTTATAGGTGATCACACCCGCCTTCCTTGCTTCTACCAGTACCTTCGCCTTCTCAGTGTAGTAGTGAAACTGGGCCAAGACCGACCGAGGGCTCCCTGCCTTTCCCCCCGCCCTGTGAACCCGGTCAAACGTGAGTTCTGTGGTCATCTCTTCTGCGAACAGGAGGGTGATAATGTCTCTGACCACTCGGATTAGAACTCTCTCCGTTTGCACCTCCTGGGTTGCCGAGGTCGACTAGTTGGTCTCCACCTGAAGAAGCCTGTCCTCGACCTTGTCCACCCTATGGTCCATTTTTTCAAATTTTTGAGGGATATCTGAGCGCATGCCCCTGATTTCCTGAAAGATGGAGGCGAAGCCCCTTTCCATCGCTGTAGTGGACTGCATCAAGGCTTCTGGGTGGGACATGTCCCCTGCTCGGGTGGGTCGTTAGTATTGCTCCCTGTCACCTTATAATGGTAAGCCTGTTATAACCCACCACGGAGACCGCCGCTGTCCGGGGGTGTTGGTGTCCAAGTTGGGGCGTCTCGGGGGGAAGGCAGCTGCTTGGCGGGCACACGCTCCACCGTTTCCAGGTAGGGGCCTCACACCAAGGTCTCCCCCCGAGGTTGGCGGTGTAGTCCTGTTTGTCCCCAGGGGAGAGAGGAGAATTTTGTCGGGACCCGTGGGGGGAAATATCTGGGGTCACTCACCCTGAGCTGGGAGGCCTCCGCCGCCCTCACCCGCCGCCTCCGTACCTCTTCTCTGGTAATGCTAGATGGGCACACACCCTGGGAGAGAGCCCAGGGGCCACCATCTGCCGTACTCTGGTGCCACAGATGCCTGTCCCTTCACCTGTCTGCCCAGTAGGTGCAGGCCGTATTAGCCCTAAGGCCCCTCAGGCCCAGCCGTGTTGCAGAGGCCTTCAGCAAGCTCGTGGTATGCGCTGTTAGGGGCCTGTGTTTGCCAGGGTGCGGCCGTCCTGGATCTGCTGCGGGGAGGAACGTGGGGGGCCTCTGCTCCCGGGCCAGCCCCACTACAGCCGAGCACTCCTGCAGGCCCCGGGGGTTGCTGGAATTGCTTGGCTCCGATGACTGTGCCTCCAAGATCTGGATGCCACGTCCGGGTGTTGCGTGGGGTCACTGTCCGCTTGCCTGCATTCGCCGTAATACACACTCTGATTCAGGGGGGGAGGCGACAGGAGCCCACACCCAGCCTCGGTCCTGCTGTCTCTCGTTCACGGATTCCACCTACGGGGCGGGGGAGCGGATCCGCGGCGAGGGCCTGGCTCTCCGCTGAGGATCCCCCTACCAGATGGGCAGCACCTCCTCTGCTGAAGCCGCGGCCACAGGATCTTCCCGCCGCTCTGCCATTGTGGGCCACAAGGCCCGTTCTCCGTCAATCCGGGGTCCCCGCGGTCCACTCTTTTTCGGTCAGGGGAGGCTCGTGGGGGTCGCCGAGACGGTCCGACCCCATAAATTCGCCTGGAGGGTCCGGGGGGGGGCTCAATCCCCTATAGTGGCCCAGCTTCAGCGGGAGCACGGCGTTCAGGCAGCCATTACCTGTGCGCCCCCTGGTGGCCTCCAGTGTACTCTTTCTTAAATGTAATCTGTACAACAATGGGAAAGTAAAGGTACAACTTGACGGCCTTCAATGACAAATATAAAACACTCAAAATTAATATTAAGCAAGCACATCTCTCTCTTAAATCAATCACTATATCTATCAAGCAGGTCTTAAACTATTGGGCTCAAAATCCAGTAGCAGTGCTCTCACCACCACCTCTGCATGTTAATGCCTATAATCTCATAACAAACTATCCGAGGTTGCTGCATTCCTCCAGACCTGTGTTGATCTGGCTCTGTGGGCTTGCAGAAACTTCAATTCTGCACATACCCACCTTTATGAGAGCCTAGTCTATGCAATATATGCAATCCAGAACTCCACCCAAGTCAAATAAGGCATACACTGGTCACCCTCCATCCCTCAATGAATCTTTGTTTCTCCAGCTCTGTGATCCGTGCAATGATCTCCTATCTGCTAGCTACAACATCCTTCCCAAGAGTCAAAGAATAGGATGTGGTCGTGGTTGTGAGATTGGAGTCAGACTTGTCTCTGCAAGGTACACACTGCCCCCTCATTTGAGTCCTTTAAATGCCAAAATCTCATATGCAACACTGGACATACAGCCTTCTCCAAAAACAACATAAACTTTTATCAAACCAATAAAACTGGAACCTCTTTCTCTTCTGAAATTGCTAATTTTGTACATCACTTTATAATGATACTAACACAACCATTTCTCTGCAGAGAGTTTAACATCTTCACAGAACATTCAACAGAATCCCATGCAAATGCATGCCTAGGATCGTGCCCACACTAGGTTTAGCTATACTA
Source organism: Ambystoma mexicanum (assembly GCF_040938575.1). Classification (NCBI taxonomy): domain Eukaryota; kingdom Metazoa; phylum Chordata; class Amphibia; order Caudata; family Ambystomatidae; genus Ambystoma; species Ambystoma mexicanum. The sequence goes on from NC_090935.1 coordinate 977,111,237, forward strand.
AACACTGGCACAACAAATGAAGCAGCACAAAACTAAGATCACTTTCCTTCTTTGATCTCTAGCCTCAATGTGTTTGAGCAATTGCATATTGTGTGGCAAGAATACTTTCTAAATCTTCACAGGTCTTTCCCCTCATGAATATCTATCCATTCCCCTTGCCTTAAAACTGCTGGAACATTGGAGCTTCCAACCTTCTAGAAGCTCTCCCATGTATGTTCCTTCTCACTGAAATGCTGTCTTTCTACTCAGTAAATTGAGTGATTCTCCTTTGGGGTACTGCCACCAAATATAATGAGGGGTGCAGTATCCAACTTCTGCTGAAGTGCAGCTAAAATGTGGGTCATTGTGACAGTCCCGGGTTGCGTAACGCACAAGCTTCTCACAAATAATCCAGTGTGCAAGAGACCCCCATTCCAGAAAAGTAAACATTTTCAAACACATCTATTGTGCATGCACCCAGATGCGCATTGCAGTGAGGCCCAAGGGGAAATGGAGGATAGCATAAGGGGGAGTGTTGGGCGTGAAAGCTGAAGAGAAAGGGAGCTACAGGGATTTCCTCAAATTTAAGAAGGCATGTCTTGATATTGGAGAGCTGGGGGAAATGGAGTCGGAAACACAGAGTACAGTATGCAAACGGGATTTAGTGGGTGAGGTGTGGGAATAGTCAGAGAAATAATGATTTCAGGGGCTTGTCCTGAGATAAGGGAGATTAAACCAGTTAATATTGAAGCCGTGATTTATTTTGCTACGCATTTTTGTTAGTAGAAGTGGACATATATCCCAGCCAGGTGCTTAGAAGTCTAAATAGAATTTTAAAAAAATGTTGCATGCGTGCCATTTCACCACTCAATATTTAATAATAGTAGTAGTATTTGTGCTTTAATCAGTGTTGGAGCAGATAATAATTGTGGCACCGAGCCCCTCCATGCACAGCACTGCTTTATCTACTCTGTTCTGCATTAGGAAATCCATTGTTCTCTTAGATGCACGCACATTTGTGAGCTCCGGGCATAGTCACTCGCCAACTCTAGTGACTTTCATAGTCTATTGGAATGTGGTGTTCAGTCATTATGATGAACATTAGTTTTTCTGCATGGGCCGGAAAGATATTTTTCCTCTTTTCCAACCCACAAGCGTGAGAAACTCTTGTTCTGATTAGACACTGATGAGTGGTTGGTTTTAATACCCACTATAAAAAGTGATACTGGGCATTGAAACTGCTAGAAGAACCAATACTTCGTTGGATCATCTTTATCCTTACCTTGCTGTCATTTCTACTGAAGATATGTATCTTCCATCTGTGCAACTATAGTGTCACCATGTTCCAAACTCACACACTGAGCAGCCTAGAGCCTGTAGTAAGTACCAGGCATACGTACCTGGCAGTCAGACATGCAACATACAACATGCATTCCCACTGCATCTGGCTCAGTAAAGAGGAGAAGAGTGAACCGGCATTGAGTGGCTTCTTGTGCTATGATTATTTGATTTTCCTGGAACACTGGTGTTATGACTGATAGAGACTAATGAGGTTAAGATATTGCAATGCAATGAATTACATCTCGATTACAGGGAATCTCAGTGACCTAAGGGTTACATGGATGGCTGCATCAACCATTAAGAGCCTGTAGAAAGGTTTCTTCTGGGCTAGGTGGTGCTTCAATTCTGAGATGTTTGGCTGTGAGGATGGCACGCCAAGCTTGAGCTGCCACTGAACTTTGAGGGTGGCACGCCAAGCCTGATCTGCCACTGAACTGTGAAGGTGGCATGCCAAGCCAGAGCTGGCACTGAACTGTGCGGGTGGCACACCAACTAAGTTGCCACTGAAGTGTGAAGGTGGCATCCCAAACCTGAGATGTTCATGGACTGTGGGAATGCGTGTGGCCCTGGGAGAAGGGCTTAGCAGGATGACTGTATATGCGAATAAGACCCTGAAAGTTGAGTGGGACACATAGCACCAGACTGTGGGCCTCATTACAAGTGAGGCGGAACAGGTTAACGGGACCTGCTAAAGGAGGCGGACCCGTTAAACCCGTTCCTCCTAATTACAAGCTCCCCTCGCGGGACCCTGTAAGTAACGCCTGGTCAAACCAGGCGTGCTTACCGGGTCCCGCAAGGGGAAGAGGGAGCAAACAACGGGCCGCTCATAATCGGCCCAGTGTTTGCTCCCTCCCCCATTCCCAATCAGCCCTATGGAGGCTGTAATGGGAATTGGGAAGGTCCGGGCCCGGGTTCCTGGAGGGAGGAATTACCGGGCCATCCGAACTCAGAATGGCCCGGTAATTTCCTATTCTGGGAACCCGGACACGATTTTGGCGGCAGGCTACCGCCAAAATCGTAATGAGGCCCTGTGTTCTCTATTATGGGGGAGCTTGTCTGGGGTCCTCCCCCTATGTCTTGAGGGAGGGCTCATAAATTCTGCCCTCCACTGACATTGGACTGCACATCTCTGCTGAGACAGGTACAAGCCTTTCAGAAAGAGAAACTGGGTTCATTTAAGGATGATCAAAGAGCCTCTATTTATTTATGTATTTATTTTTACATTTATTTCAGCACACTAAAAACCAAAGGCGTCTAGGCGCTAGTTAGAGCAAGTGCATAGTACAATTCATAAAAGTGCAAGAACATGCATATTGGTTAGAGATTACATACGAGTGTGTGTGAAAACTGGCAAAGATTCACTGCAAGTGAGACAAAGGAGATATGAGTGAATGCATACTGGCAAAGACTCGCCTCATGGTATGTTAGGCTACATCAGGTATGCAGACAAGCAAATGGAACAAATTAGGTAGGCGTGAACGCAGGCTAGCAAAGTCGCATCGCATGGTACGGGGGCTACATCAGGCATGCAGACAAATGAATGAGACAATGCAGTTAAGAGTTTCAGTTTGAATATATACAAAAATAGGGGTGGGAGGCACAACTATGTTGATGTAGCCTTCCAACAATCGGGGTAATTTCAAAGGTTAAACACAATACTTAAAAGACTTGCTAGTGTTTAAAGTTATTTCGCTTTCCGAAAGGGGAGAGTCTCAAGGCCACCCGAGACTTGGAGAAAAGCACAAAGAAAAACCTGTTGATGTCAACTTGTAACCCTTATGTGCACTCCCAGGGGACATTGGGCCTCATTACGAGAGTGGAGGTAATGAAAAAAGGAAGGCGGAATGGTAATATCAGCATCGTTAACTGGTCTGGGGCATTCTGACCCGACAACCCGCCAATACCGGCACCGCCCGTAACGTGCCCCCTCATACCGGCATGGGCACGTACAGGCGCCCCTTCCGGGAGCAAATACCGGCATGCCGGTGATAGGAGGAAATCACAACCCATAGAGGCATGTAAATACCGGCATCCCGAAGCCGGTAATCAGGGCCTGCACGATGGCGGCCATACAGGCATCGCAGACCACCCGTAAACTGCAATCAGCAATCAAGCCAACTGCCACAGGTGCACACAATCACCACAGGTGGACTCAATGGAGTCTGGCCCAGTATAAAAGGAGTACACTCACACACCACACCCCTTTCTACACCAAAATGCTACCACTAGCTGTTGCAATCATGGCGCTGGAGGACATGCCTATACTGCTACAACTACAGCAACAACAGAAACTACAACAACTACAGCAGCAACAACAGGCAGCACAGAGGAGACACAGGAGGAGAATGAGGGTGAGACAGGCCCAGCAATTACCACCAGTGCAGCCAGTAGTACCTCGTAGGCAGCCACCAATCCCTCACATCAGACCCAGCCCATTCAATCTAACCCCTGACCAGATCCACACCCTGTACCAGTTGGACTGGGGCACCATCACCACCATAGTGGACATGATAGGCAACGACATTGCCAGCCTCATAGAAATACGCACTGCCATCCCCCCGCTACTAAAGGTGGAGTCTGTGCTCCACTTCCTGGCCACAGGCACCTACCAGCACACAGCGGGCCAACTGCATGGCATTTCACAACCACTATTTTCACGCATGCTGACCCAAGTGCTGGATGCCCTCCTGAAGCACGCTAGCACCCACATATCCCTACCACGGACTGCCCAGGAGATAGCCAACATCAAAGTAGGCTTCCATGCACTGGCAGGCATGCCCAATTGTGTTGGTGCCCTGGACTGCACCCATGTAGAATTGGTAGTCCCCCATGATGTAGAGGCGGTGTACCGCAATCGAAAGCTATACCACTCCATCAATGTGCAGATGGTATGTGACTCCAGCAAGATCATCACACATTGCTGCGCCCGATTTCCCGGATCAACACATGATGCCATGGTGCTGCGTAACTCCACGCTACCCTGTCACATGGAGCGACATGCTGGACCATGTGCCTGGCTGCTGGGTGAGTTGCCTGATTGGCCCATGGCAGTGCATCAGGGTAGTGATGTGTTGGGATGCATACTACATCTGGGTGGGAATGGGGGGGATGCATACTCCACCTGGGTGGGAATGGGGGGTGCATTCTCCACCTGGTTGGGAATGGGGGGTGCATACTCCACCTGGGTGGGAATGGGGGAGATGCATACTCCACCGGGGTGGGAATGGGGGGGATGCATACTCCACCTGGGTGGGAATGGGGGGATGCATACTCCACTGGGTGGGAATGGACGGTGATTGGAGAATGCACGCAGAGCTCATGACTCCTGACCTGAACCCCCCAACCCTAACATGACACATCACTGGCACACATCTGACCATTAACGTATATAAATGACCACATGTAAGACGCACAACCTGGCCACCATGTGTATGTCAAGCAATGCATGACTAAATAGGATCGCATCTGGGCCAATGTGGCTAGTGTGACCATGCACAGTGTAGTATACACAGCAAAAATGGGAGGTAAAACATTTTCGTACAACCACAGTAGATTCGCCTCAGCATGCATTATTTCACCCTGCATCATCTATTCAACGCCATCCAGACTACCACACCTCATAGCAGTATAGAATGCATCTAGATAATATTTGTGCATACGTACAGGGACATGTGCATGTCCACACCAAATAGCTGCGGGCATGACTGTGAATCCTGAAGGTGGCAGCTCAGAGTGACACACACCTATTTGTATTTGCCTGCAGGTGATGTAGGATATCCCTTGAAGCCGTGGCTACTTACCCCTGTGCGGAACCCACGGAACAGCCATGAAGAGGAGTACAATTGGGTTCACACCCGTACCCGTGTTGTGATTGAGCAGACCTTTGGCCTGTTGAAGGCGCGGTTCCGCTGCCTAATCAGGTCTGGTGGAGCACTCCTTTATAGGCCTGAGAAGGTGGCAAAGATCACCGTGGCCTGTGTCATGCTGCACAAGATGTGCGTCCGGAGAAATGTACCACTGCCACCTGACATTGACATGCATGCACTGGGTGAGGATGATGAGGATGGAGACGGAGGTGAAGCAGCACCCCTGCCAGTACGAGATGCACCGGATTGCCATGCAGTACCTCAATCACTGATTCACAAATACTTATGAACCACAGGGACTTTGATAGATATGTGTCAGTAACACACTGGGTCCATGTGGACATGCACACAGGGAATGTTGGGAGTTGGGCACTGAACACCATCATACATTAAATGGATACAAATGAAATGAACAATGTCCAGGCATTGAATGTTTTTTCACACAACGGGTGTATTGATTCAAACTGCAAAAATGTGACAACCCCCCCAAACCCCCAGTGAACTCCCAAACCCCCCCCAGTAAACTCCCAAACCCCCTCAGTGAACTCCCAAAACCCCCAAGTAAACTCCACCCCCCAGTGAACTCCCAACCCCCCAGTGAACTCCCAAACCCCCCCAGTAAACTCCCAAACCCCCCTCCAGTGAACTTCCCCTAATGCTCCCATTCACCCCCAACACCACCTGAGCCGCTCCCATAGTTCTCCCACACTATTTGAGAGACTTCTTGCTGTGCGGGGGCAGCATTTCAGGGTGACTCTCACTCCTTCTCGTAGGACGCACATGGCTGGGGGGTCCAGAGGAAGTGGGGACAGAGGAAGCAGGTGTGGTGGCTGGTGAGGAGTCGGTGGGGATTTCTACACCTGCTGCAAGTCGTGGCAACTGCATATACAGCAGAATGGATGTCAGGACCTGTGTGATGGCCCGTAGACAGTCTCTCATCAGCACTGCTGAGGCATTGACTCTGGCTGTGTTGGCCGTTATGGTGGCTGTGGTCCCCGCTATGGCTGTGGCTATCTCCCGCCTGGTGTCCTCGCCATCCGCAATGTATTGGCGCAGCAGGTCCAACATCGACTCCTGTCTGGCGTCCACCCTCGCCAGCCGTACCTCAAGGCTTTTGGTGGGTGCAGCAGTGGTCGAGGGTGCTGTCATGGGGCCTGCATTATCAGTGCTGTCCTTGTGGATGGGGCTCAGGTCGGAATCGTGCAGGCAGGGATCGGCACTGCTGCAGGTGGGTGAGGGCTGAGCTTGGGGCGGATGGTGGAAACGGGGCATGGGGAGGGTGGACATCCCACATGCGTCACTCCTTCCTGGTCCACATACTCCTCCACATCATCTTCGGTGGTGGCCAATGGTTGTAGGGCCTCGCCTTCCACTGGGTGGGTGTGGGCAGCTGGGTGTCCACAGTGTCAGGCGCACTGGGTGTAGGTGTGGCCAGCTGGGTGTCCACAGTGTCCCCAGAGGTGGTGGTGTCAGTTGCCCTTTTCTGTGTCCGGGATGTGGATGCCCTTGTGGTGGTATCCTGACTGGCATCTTCTCCATCGGTGCCTGGGGGGGTAGAAGAGATGCAGGGCATCAGTGATGGTGTTACATGCCAGATGCATTCTATGGTGCTGTGGAGTATCTCATTAATCACGAATTCATGTCTTACAGGTGTGTCACACAGGGTAGTGTGAGGGGGCATTTTGGCATTTGCTGCATGGCAGGTGGCATGCCGTTGTATTGGGGTTTGTGTGATGTATTACATGGGCAAGTTCCGTGTCTGTTGGATGTGTGTTGGTAATGGGATTTGCACTCAGCATGCATTTCAGTGTGGCAGGGTTTGCCCCTCCATCTGGACAAGAATATGTTCATGTGTGTGTTGGGACATGCATTGCCTTGCCTAGACTCTCTTCCACATCACTTGTGTTATGTCATGGTTTCCCCTGCAGGAATCTACAGGGTCACTCGCCGCCATCTGCTGATGTTGTCGCACCTGTCTCCATTTCCCCAAATCTCTCGATGGACTCCAGATTGATGAAGGTGCTTGCCGTCTCCTCCCAGGTGGTCTGTTTGGCAGGAGAGTGGGGACACCCGCCTGTAGCCATGGCCTCCCTCCTGTTGCTTGCAAGGATACTGCGGACCCTGAGGGGGAGGTCATCCTACCTCTTCTTGCAATCCCTCACTGTCCGTGGGGTGGTTCCAACAGTAGAGACCTTGCGGGCTACTTCTTGCCAGATCTCCTTCTTGCGCTGCTGCACCTCACACTTCAGGTTCTGGTCTTTTATCACATCAGCATGTGCGGCAAGGGTGTCTAAAGCATGTTCAACTCTGCATCAGAAAAGTGTTTTTTCCGCAGGCGAGGCGTAGTCCTCCGGGTTGCCTTCGACATGGTGTATGTATTGCCACTGGTCTCTCCTGTAAACAACTGTTGGTTTGGGAGGATTGCAATGGATTGTGTTTTTAAAGATGACCGCCGGCGCATTTCCCGTTCCGACACGATGACCTTACTTCCGGGTCCGGTATTACAAGCCCGGTATTAGCATGTTGTTATTACCGAGTCGGTATTATTACCTAGGCGGTATCGGCGGGTCCCGTGATGGCACTATTGGGGGGTTGTAGGGCCTTTAGCGGCATGCCGATATGGCCATTACTGGCATGGGCGTTCGCGCGTGTTCGCACACTTGTAATCACCCACTATTAGCGGTGTCATACGAGCACGGACCCGCTCTTACCTCCATGCCGGTAATGACCCCGTTTTTACTGCGCTACTCGTAATGAGGCCCATTGAGTCCCAAATTGTTTCAAAGCGTTGATGAGTGATATCCAGATATCCAGTAGCTGGACATCAATTGTACACTTCTATAGAAAAACACTTAATCAATAGAAATTTCAGCATAACCACATAGCCACAGTTATATATACAATTGATCAATATTCATTATTCGTTAGACTCTGAAGGCAGAGATTTCACATCATATTCATACATCAGCAAAGAATACCATCTTTCATTGAGTTTCCAAGAATAATAGTAATACATATAAGGATTTGTGTGAAGAAAACAATGGTTTACAAATCGAAAGGTAAATACATAAAATTGTAATGTACATCAACTCATGCTCGGACAATCAATTGGTTGTGTTAAATTTTTCACACCATGTTGTTTGAAAACATCAAACCTCAAACATAAAAGTAATTTTAATCCTTCTATAGGCTCCACTTCAGATCACAGTCGCCAATGCGTTTCGGATTATTAGAAATCCATCTTCAGGGCTTGGGAGCCCAACAACTTAAAGGGTAATAGAAAAACTAAATTAGCCCATTGCAAACTCCATGTCAGTATGTAGCTATATTAATTCTATACGGTGAAGCACTGCCCTTAATTCAACTAGTGGAATAGAGGTAACCACAAAACCCTGTATATCAAGAACACAGATGTCAGTAACCCTAAATATAGGTCCATTTTACACTCATTGAACCATACATGAAATGTATGGGCTAAACACAAATGTTAAAATGTTAAAGATGTGTCCACTCACCCAGCTGTCCCCTATACGGTGCTTGCCGGGGGAGGAGATGTATCGGCTGCTAAGTGGAAAGCAGCAGACAGTGCTGCCTTGTCAAAGAAAAGTAACAAGAATAATGAGGAGACATCCTTACGCGAACCATGTTGAAAGAAATCAAGTATATATCACTCCCGGTATATCAGAAATTCCAAACACCAGGCGCACTATGAAATCATATTGCAATGCTCTTGAGTAAAGTGTGGCCACAATAATGTAGTAACTCCGCGTGCATGATGGGGGGTCCTAAATATGTCCGTAATACCACTTTTCAGATGACTAATTGTCAATGGGCCTCATTCTAAGTTTGGCGGTAGCCGTGCCCTTATTAAGGGCACGGCTACCGCCAAACTCGCTACCGGCCCCAGCACCCGCGAATGGGCCATTACCGGCCCATTACGAGATGAATGGGCCAGTAATTGACCATTCGCGGGTGCCGCTATGGCTGGCCTCCCAATCCCCATTCTGCCCCTCACCGTTAATAACGGTGCCGGTGCAATCACGAGTTCTGCTTGTGGGTGCCGGTCTGCACACCTGGTCAGACCACTCGTGCAGTCTGGCACCCCCAAGCAGAACTCATAATGTGGCGGAAAGGTAACGACGGCGACGGTAGCACTACCGGCGCAATTGTTGCCTTTCCGCCACATTTGTAATGAGGCCCAATGTCTAAAAGATATCAGACACTCACACTCGCTCGATTAATAAGTCCATCCTCTACTTGCTCAACAACGTCTGTGCTGGCTGTATATTTCAGGAGCAATCCCAAAACCTCACGCCCATGCAGGGATTTGTTAAGAATTTCAATCAGGCGATAAACTCTGCTCTCGGCCTATTGTACCGCGCAATGGAAACACTTATTTGATATATGGATTCAATTATTTGAAAGATGTACCACTCGTATCACACCTCTTACTTTAAAAATTCCCCGGGTCATGCTGGACCAGGAATCAGGCTGGTTTTTAAAAGGTATTATTTATTTATTTATTTAAGATCAAAATCGCAATATATATTTTAATAGGTTAACCACAATCACCAGTGGGGTGACAGAACACAGAATAATATCGTTAATACGCTAGAAATAAGTAATGAGCAAAACAAATGCAGCACAGAAAATAATACTTTTGTGTTGGTTCAGATCAGATAGCACTATGGTTAGAGGTTCCCCCTGCAACACCCCTCACCCCCAATAGGCAATGCAAAGTGATGGAAGAAAAGAGCAGGTATTCAGGAATAGTACAGATCCAACAGTGTCTCACTTCCCCCTTCCCCCTTAAACCCCTTATGTTTGTAATTTGCTTCTGTTGTTATGTTAAATGTACCCTGTTGTTGTAACTGTACAGCGCTTTGGTATAAAGCGCTTTATAAGAATAAATACAATACAATACAATACAATACACAGAAAGAGAAAAACGAAGTGGGCTTTTCAACTGTCAGGATGACTTTTAAAGTGGCTGACCAAGAACTCTAAATGTGTGGAAAAATGTTAAAATTGTTCTAAATTCCTACGGGGCTGCTTTGAACAGCTGCACACAATCACTGGCAATGATTTAGTCAAAAGAAAACATTTGAAATCTTAAAATCCAGGTCGGAAACAAATGGAAGCTATTTCACATGTGTAAACATTTCTTACAATGTCAATTCACGAAATGGGTTTTATGGATAGCTATGGATGTTAGGTACAAGTAGGAGTTGAAATGTTGTTTCTATCACAAAAACTGAGGGAGTTATAGAGGTTTTAGTAGAGGTCGTTTTTCAAAACTATAGGCGTGGATTTGGACAGAGGCTTTAGTTTTAAAATCAGAAAAATATTAACTATTGACTATAGCATCCAAGCTAAGCCACCAGGACGGCACAGGTAAGAGTCAGGGGTGATTTGCGACTCAGTCCTGGTTCCTCGTTGTCCACCTTGGAGCGCTAGGCTGGTCACTCAAATGAAATTAATAGATCAAAGTTGACAAAGATGACTAGGAAAAAGGGTGCTTTTACAGATAGACAGAATAAGGTTTCACTATGGATTCAGACAATGTTACTGATTATGGAAGTAAGGATAGTTCAGAGGTTAGGATGGGACAAGATAATACATGTGAATCAACAGTTTCTAGAATTCTGTTAATACTCACAAAACAATGGATTTAAGATTTTGGACCGTCAGGATTCTGGACCATCAGGATTCTGGACCGTCAGTATTCTGGACCATTGAATTGGATCTATGAGGGACTGACAGTTGGGCACATCAGACTGGACAAGGTCAGCAAGTCTGTCTGGTCACAGCATGGCACAGGACTGGATGGAATCTGCCCTTCTTGGTTCTGAGGATATTTCAATTCAGCAGGCAAGCATTAACAGCACGACCGGCCGTATTATGATGCTTCCCCTAGGCTTTTGGGGCTCTGTTGTAGAGTTTAAGGCCTAGCTGAGAATGGTTCAGCTATGCATGAGCCTTTGCTTTGCCAAGTTTCTGGAGTCTGGAACAAGGAAGATGTAGATTTCAGCATCAGGGCGCTCCGCCAGCACCAGGAAAGTGAGTGGATCTGCCTATCTTTATGTGCTGTCAGCTGTCTCTATTTATGCTCTAAAATGACATCATAAAGGGGGTGTGTGGGCCCGCTTAGCTAAGCTTGCACCGTTGAGCTGGGATAGACTCAACACTTCATCTCCGCCTTGCATTTGGGGTGATTGGATCAAGGCTGGCTGATGTCACATTTTATGATTTGCTTTATAGTCCTCAGAGACCTCCCTTTAGCCACTGGTCTCAAAATCGGATTTTACACTAAACACACATTTCTACATTAGTCATTTTTATATAAATCACACACAAAGATGCCATATTTTGTGTGGCATTTTTTCATCAAAATCTCGCAGCTGTAGAATATTGTTTTAACTTTCTACAGAATTTTGTCCTTTTCGGTATGCACACAGTTTCCAAATTGTATGCAACTTTGCACAAATGTCTGTGTTTAACACAGGGATACGCATGTACATTTTCACAATTCTAACACTAATACATTTTGCATAAAATCACATATCTTGCCATTCCTGTCCAGAACATGTCACACAGTTCTGCCGCCTCTTCACACGTGCAACCAGAAATTAAACTAACAACTCTGTCATTTTTATATTTTTCACCATTTTGAATAGCAAGTTATAAGTCTTTTAAAATGTGTTCTTTGTTCATGTTTAGCAACAGATGGTCGTTTGGCTCTGCCTCTTTTTGTCTCACTGCAGTCCGAGGCATCCCCCTCCTGGCTTGTTCCTTCCAAGAGAGTTTATGACTGCTTTCACACCTCCAGTTTCCTGGGCTGCAACTTTGTCATTGTTCCTTTGCCTTCTGTAGACAAGATTCTGCTCGAACCTGCAATTAACACCTCCCCATGAGTTTCTGCTGAGAGGAAGACCCCCCTTCTGGGAGAAAAACCTGCTTTCCAGTTTTTATTGCAGTTTCAGCCAAAATGATTAACTTTTAAACCTAGCAAAAGCCACATTTGTTGCATCACATACAAATACATTTCTTTCTTGGCCTTCAAATCTGTGGAATCAAAAACACAACTAAAATCTGTGTTCCTTTTTGGCAACAGTCCTTTTTCTGTTTGCTAATCCAGCAGGCTTTTGAATTCAAGCTCACTTTTAAAGTTTTATCTGTCTCCTCTGACAGCTGTCATTCAAGTGGCCGAGGGTACTTCACCCAGATTTTGGCATAGAGGCTGTCAGTTTTCAGACTTTGTATGTTTCACAATGCTTCATTTGATAATTGAATTTTAGCACCAGGCAAGATTTTATATGTTGAAAAGTGTTGTCTTACAGGCATTTTGGATTTTTTAGCAACAAAGCAACTGACGTTTGTAGGCACATTTTGGGGTTTCCTTTGCAAAGTGCTGCTTCTCTGTCAGCACTCTGTTTGCTGGTCATGGGACCCACTGGCACATTTCTGCAGGGTGTGCTCTATTCCACCGCACATGCACCATGGGTGGCAGGTTGTGCATCCCTCTTTTTGTGTGCTGAAGAACATGGTTTCGGTAGGTTTTTGTAGGTTTTTGGCGCGCACAAGGGTTTTGCCACCATTGTTGCTGTTTCTTTCCCCATAACTGGCAGGGTGATGCCGCATAGCACAGCAAATGGGTCAATTCATCCCACAGAGCCCCCCCCTGACTTGTTTTTGACCGCCGATCAAGGGGAAGTCAGGTGATTGGGATGTTCTTTTCTTTTGTCCATGTGGAGAAAGTCAGCTGCTTCTCCCGTCAGTGCTGGAGGCGACCCGCTCTCCTCGCCGGTTCAGGTCAGGAGTATTGCTGGTTCTGGTTGGGTATATGGAGTGGCACGCCGGGCTCCTTGGGCCTTTCCTCACAGTCCCCGAGTGGTCCTCCTTGGTAATCCCTTTGGACGATTCTTAGTCCAGATGCTAGAAGATAGAACATAGCATGGTTATGTATATTTTCCCACTCTGGTGTCCACACATCATTTGGGGATGACAGCAGTGGGAAAGACACTTGCATTGGTTTTAAGTGTCACTATTCCCCTTCTAGGTTTCCGGTTGGTTCCTCTATTTGCCGCAAAGTATGCCTGGGATCTCAACTCTCCAGCTGGTTTATGTGGACCCACTTGTCTTCCCCTTCTGCCAAACTGCCCTTGGGGATGCAGATTCTGACTGGTGAGATTCTGTCCACAATTTCAAAAGGACCCCGGCAACTTTAGAGGAATATGCACTCTTTGGCTTGGTTCCTTTGGAAATTGCACAAGTAGACCCGGTCTCCTACTTGGTATTCCTTTTAGTTGTCTTAATATCATAGTGGATCTTCATTCTGTCTGCGGATCTTTCTAGATGAGCATAGGCAAAAGCATGTTGAAGGTGTTTTCTCAGATTCTCAACATACTCATGAGTTGTGGAGGCATTTATCAAGGTCTGCTCTTGTGTTCAGTAGAGCAGATGCTGTGGTAGCACCATCCTTCGTCCAGTCATCAGCTCAAATGGAGACATTTTTGTTGCAGAAGAAGGGGTAGATCTGATGGCCCTCAGGACAAGGGGTAATCGAATGTCCCAACTGGGCCCAGAATCTGTCACAAACTTTTTTAATATGCTCACAATAGTTTTGTTGTACCTCTTAACTCCACCACTAGAGGACCGCCTGTAGGCAATGTGAAGTTTCCTTTTAACCCCAAATATCTCTCACATCTTTGTCATCACTTCGCTAGTGAAGTGGCTACCTCAGTCTGACTCAATCCTTTGGGGTAATCCAAAAAACGAGAAGATGTGATTGATCATCAGGGCAGCTGCTATTTCTGCCTTGCAATTTGGGGCCGGGAAACATTCCACCCATTTAGTGAACAAGCATGTTACGGTCAACATGCACTTGTTCCCCCTAGAGCAGCGAATCATGGGCCCGATAAAATCGACTTGCAAATCTGACCAAGGCAGTGTCATCCCCCTCTTTTGCAGGGGAGCACAGTGTGTGAGTGATGTTGGCTGAAACTGTACACACACAAGACACCCCTTCAAGTACTGGTCGAGGTCCTGCCCCATGTGCGGCCAGTATGCAACCTCTCGCAAGATTTCTAATGTCGTATGAAACCCCCGATGACCGGCTGTGGCCGCATAATGGGTGTGACTTAGCACCAGGCTTCGGAATGAGGTAGGGACCACCCTCTGGTCATGGCCAGATATGGATTTCCTCACCAACAAACCATCTTGGATTCGGAACATTTTTGGACATTTCATAAACACTCTGCGGTCCTCTTTCCCATTGTAATTGGTATCCGTCAGAGGAAAGTTCTCAGGGTCCTCAATGTGTTGATAAAACTTACCAATTATTGGATCCCCTTTTTGAGCCATAATCAAATCAGCATCTGGGGTCTCCTTACTCCATTGTGCAGTTGAGAGTTCATTGTGAGCATTTGTCTAGGACCTAGTGATACCAGTGACCTGGATTTCCCCCAACAGGGACTCGATCTCAAGTAGATCCCCTTGGATGGCTTTGGTTTTGGCCAGCTGATCAGCTATGTCATTTCCAGTTTTGTCTGGTCCCTCTACTTTGGAATGACCCTTGATCTTTTTCCAGTAGATGGTCATCCCATTCGAGGTGACCAGATCATCAATATTTTCTATTAATTTTCCATGTTTTAAAGGTGTATTATTAGCACATAGCATGCCTCTGGTTTTCCTGTTAACCAGGTGCTCCACAAACCCGTTCCGTACATAATCTGAATCAGTGATTATGACCAGTTTGTGGAGTTGGTGTTGGAATGCAGTGAGGATGGCTTGATGCACAGCCATCAACTCTGCCACTTGACTACTTCGGGGACCGATATTTTGTACCCAGCGGAGGGTTCTGGGGCATCATTCACCCACGCATTCCCCACGCTGGCCACAAGTTCCTTTTCCCTGTTGTTGTCAACATGGTAGGAGCACCCATCCACATAGACAGTGGGCATTCCCTCACACTGGTCTTCTTCATAGACTTTGTGTGGGGAATTAAGGTATGCCTCCATGTTGTCCTTGATTTTAAGACTTTCGTCCTCGAGGCAGTTTTCTCTGGCTCAATCATGCAAATCCACCAGACCTTGTGCCAGGGGACTCTTCTTGTTTTGGCCATATCTGACCTCCACAGGAAAGCCTTGGATTGACAGGATCCCGGAAGTAATTCGGGAATTGCTCACATTTCCGGGCCGGATTATGTCACTTTGAAGATATTGCAGAGGCTGGTCTCCACTATAATGTGTTCCCCCTGGATAAACGGGCGGTAATTCTTCAATGCCCACACCGTTGCAAGGAGTGCCTTCTCTCAATCGTTGAATTTTTCCTCCACAGAGGATAAAGTCTTACTCGCATAGGAGATTACTTTATTGCCCTTGTCATGCTTTTGGTATAATTCTGCAGGTAAGCATGTATTTGAGAACCCTGTCTCCAAGAAGAACTACTTGTTTTTGACAGGGTAAGCTAGGCAAGGCGCTTGTGAGAGGCTTCCTTAGAGTTGTCTTACTGCCTCGGCTTGTTCTGGACGCCACTCCCACTTGACCCCCCCTTCAACAGATGGATCAGGGGTCTTGTGATCTCTGTGTAATCCTCAATGAACGTTCTGCTATAATTAGTTGGTCCAAGGAGGCTCCTTAGTTCCCGCAGAGTTGTGGGGTCTTTTATTTTCTGGAGTGCTTCTGCTTTCTTTTCCTGGGGACAGAGACCTTCACGAGTTATCTAACGCACCAAGAAATTGATACAGGTCGTACACCACTGTGCCTTTTGGATAGAGAGGTTTGCTCAGCAGCCGTCAACTGGGTCCGAACATAACGTATCTCTGCTATGTGTTGCTCCACAGTTGAGCTTTTGATTAGAACATCATCTATATAGGCCAGGTTACCCCTTTCACCCAAGTCGGGCATGGCCTTATGCAGAAAGATGTTAAATTCCTTGCCAGAGTTGATTTATCTGAAGGGAGTCCGGGTCCAAGTGTACTGCAGCCCACCAAAGGTAAAGGCCAGCTTGTATTGGTCCTCCCTACTGACAGGTACAGTCCAGTACCCATTGGTAAGGTCAATGGCGGTGAATACCTTTGACCCTTGGATATGGGCCATCCCTTGGTCAATATAGGGAAGAGGCCATCGGGAAGTATAGACCCGTTTGTTGGGCTCCCTTCGGTCAGCACAGAGTCTCCTCTGGCCGTTTGGTTTCAAAATCCCCAGCACCGGATTATTGAAGGTGCTGTGGACTGGACGAATTATCCCACGGGACTCAAGGTTCTTAATTATTTCAGTAGGGGACTCCATTGATGCGAGAGGCAAGCAATATTGCTTCACAAACACTGGAGTCATGCCAGGGTCTGTGGGAATTGTTGTTGTGTGGATGTCGGTGCGGCCACAGTCATATGAGTCCACCACAAAGAGATTTTGAAAATCTAAGAAAACTTGTTTCAATTTTTGCTTTTGCTCTAGAGTCTCACAGGCATCAACTAGGTTGACTCTCTCTTCAACCATCTGCCTGAAGCCCGGAAAGACTTTTGGTTTGGCTATCTCAGCGGCCTGCCTCCAGCTGGGTGGAGATGTCCCTGGTCAAAGTACTGATTTGGATTTATGGCTCCAGGTGGGGAAGGCAGTCCTTGTGGACTTGAAAGATCACCTCATCCCTCCTGAAGTCACAGGTCACATCTTCCTTACCATAAGGGCAGGAAGAGTACACCAGGAAATTTCCCCCATGCCGAGTGAAGATCCTGTCTCGTATTGTGTCATTGTTGCTATCACTGTGAAAACAGGCCTTGTGGATTGGTCCTAACAGTTCGTTAACTAAATCTATGGAAACATTTCGGTAATCAACCGCCATTCCAATAATGGTGCCTGCACCCAGAGTGATACTCTTTAGGACGCTATTATCCACCTCTATTGGAATGGTGTTGTGTTCTGTGTTGACTAGTGGTGTTGGGTTTACCCCCAACCCCTGTTGTTGGAAATGAGCATTGAGATGAACATAGGCGTCAAGATTTTTCAGTTTCTGTCCTCTTTTAATCTTTACTTCAAGTGAGAATTGTCAGGTCCATTCTGGGATAGTGACTTTCTCTCCAATCTGAATTTCAACTGCATATGGCAGCAGTTGAGCTGACTGAAATGCTTTCTCTGGGTCATCAAAGTCCATGGGATTACTCGCTAATTGGGACCAGGCTTTGAAGTTTATTAGGTCCAAACTAATGGCAAAGCTATTGAGAATGTCTCTGCCTAAATGAAATGCAGCAGGGACATTTCGCACTACCCAACAATTATGGATTATGCTCTTGTTACCTATGGACATTTTGAGCATACATCTGCTAGGCAGGAGCTGTTTGGAATTGGGTGTTTCCAGGTCCATTTCCCATTTGTGTTTGTGCCCTCCCTGTCTAACACGTGCAAGAAAATAAAACAGACACTCCCTGGACAGGGAATAAGGCAAAAGAGAGCAGGCTGCGAGAATTCAAGGAAAAGTTTATCTAGATCTCTGAGAGTGCTCTGACAAATTATCGTTACATTACATTTTTATACACTAGTATGATGTAATTAACATAGGATATTATGTCGATCCCAGATTGGTTAGTTGCACGCTGTCCCAGGTGTGGGTGGCATCTCTTCCTCCGAGATGGTTGCTTGGTTGGCGAGAGGATTGACGTCAGACATCTGTGCTCCGGATGGGTGAAGGTCAGGTCACTGTGAAACACGGTGGTCACTGTCTAAGCTAAGAAAATACATTTTAAATAATGCATGCCCTAAATAATGACGATTCAAAGGCTCTCAATAGTTGTCATGTCTCTATAAAAGTCACATCAAACAGGTACTTATATCATCTATAATCTTGGATTATACAAGTCATAGGTTAGGGGTCTTGACCACTCTAATACAATGTCCGGAGTTTAGGTTCTTTTTTTTTTTTAAATTTCTTTTATTGATTTTATACAAACAAAAAACAATGAAAACCAAACAAGCAGCATGATCATAATGGTTCAATGGCACATCGAGTGATCGTAGTCACTGCTCCCATTATCCCACCCTCCCCCCGTGAGCCTATTTGTCCATCTCTTACAGTGTTTGGCACATGCGGCTGAGTTTCGTCTTCTCTGGAGTCATTTGGGTTTGATGTTACTTCAAACAATTCTGTTATTAGCGCCTTCCAGGCCAATAGTGTGCCCACCTCCCCCTCATCAGCCCGGCTGCTCGCCTCCTGCCATGCCACCATTTCAGCCTCCGCCCATTTCTGTAGATCCTTCATGTCCGGAGTGTAGGTTCATGCTTACAAGAATCTAATGTATGTGGCATTTGTTAGTACTGGGCACGATATACTGCAGCAGAGGTCTAGTGTAAATAGGGGGTCTGCTGGGTGGGCATCATGGCATGGTCAATAATCTGGCACATGAACGGAATACCTTGCAGGGACACAGGGTCGGAATGGCAATAAGTTTCCGCTGGCGAGGGTAAGAGGGCAAGGACACTTTTCTGGAGATGGACGAGCTATGTGCTTAGCTCATGTTGGTTCACATGCAGGACAGTGATCTAAGAGGAAAAGAGATGTGTTACATTTATTATGTGTTGCAAGCACCTCCGGCTTCAGCGTGAGAATGGAGCTGTGGAGTTTTACAGTCAGAGTGGGAACAAAGGTGGGGGCCATGTGCTCCGAGCTGCTGCGAGGAAAGGGAGAGAAGCATTTTGTACTATCGCAGTGAGGCCTGGTCACCAAGATGGGGTCAAAAGGGGGTACAAAAATGGATGCCCTGTGTCCTGCTCAGTGGTCCCATCTACGCGAATGTAACCCAAAGTTAACATTGCATAAGGGCAAGGGGCGAACCCACTACTGGAGGCACTTGGTCCAAGTTTTGTACTGAGAAGTGTCGGCAGAGAGGGGCCTGTTGGCCCCTCGCTCCCACACATTTGTCTAACAGTTTAAATGTGGGAATGTCTGGATCTTTTGGGAGTTTGCGGAACATGGCCTCGCTGATGAAGCTCTTACTGTTTTTCACACACACTCGGACAAGAACAGAGTCCTTCCCTTCATTTAACTAAATAGGGATGAACAACTGCTCTCCAATTTTCTGAATATCAGCCAAGCTTTGAGCTGATTTCTCATCATTTTGGATTATAAGAGTAGGATTTTCTGATTGTGAATTTGTATAGAATTTCACAGTGTTCCCTCCCATTGTTGAATGCCACCTTAGACTGGAAGGAAGGTTGATTTTCAGAAATAGAGAGGACTCCCCTTCAGCAGTTTGCTGTCCTACTGCAATTACTGTCACATCCAGGACTCGGTTATTCTGGAAGTGGAATTCAATTTGGTCAGGTTTTTGTTCATCCATGTGGTATGTGCCATTTAAAGTAACATGGTTGACACTATGTTTTAATTTTATTGGTCGGTTAGTCTGAGTACAGAGGACCTTGTTTACACAATCTATGAGGGGCGACAATCTACACAGGATGTCATTCCCTATTAAACATGGTGTGCCCTCTGGAGTCACAACTATGACCTGGTGCTTCACCTTGTGTCGCCCAATTTTTATATCTAAATCTGCAGTCCCCCGACAGGAATTTCCTTCCCATCGAAGTTCTGAAGTTGTCCAGGAAGAGGGGTGAGAGGGATTTGGTATTTCTCCCCCCTTCCCGAATTCAGTTGATCAAAGGCCCTTTTTGACAGAAGGGTGGCTTGCGATCCAGTGTCCACCAGTGCCAAAATTGTACATTGCCCCTGTATTTGGATCGGGGCATAAAATCTTCCCTCCTTCTCCTCAAGGGGCAAAAGATAATGCACATTTTTGGCCAATTGGTGGGTTAATTTCTTTGCTTTGGATTCTGACAGAGGGGTGATTTGGGCAGGATCTTGTTTGGGATCTTGGGAACCTGTAAGAAAAAGGTGGCAATTGGATATGGGGAAAGTTTTGGGCTCCCCTGGTTCTGATTCTGGGCTGCCCCCCCACTTTTTGGAGGCAGTCACCAGAATTTGTTTGAACAAGGGGATCTTCTTGCTGGTCATTCTGGGGTTTGATGATGGGCGGTTTTAACTCGGTCCCCACATCTACCCAGTTTTGATCAGGATCTCTTGCGACCCATTTTTTTTGGGAGGAGGTCCCCCATCCCTGAAGGAGAAGACTCTTTTCCTAGAATCCTCTGAGGACCCCTCTCCTTCAAATTGGAAGATTCGCACCTCCTCCACAACATGGCCTTTTTCGGCTCTTTATTTGTCCTACCCGCCCTCTGTTCCTTAGGTTGCAGATTTTCAGGGGAAGGAGATTTTGATTGTGTTTCCTGGGTTTCCAGGGGCTGTTCACAGTGGGGAAGGAAGCTTCCTCTAAGGTTTTACACCCCCTTTCCCCCTGTACCTCCTTCCTGGGAACCGGTGGGTTGTCGGGGTTCTTCCCGCGTCATTGTTCTGGAGCACCAGACCATTGATTTGAGGAGTTGTGAGTCGCCATGCTCATCTGAGGGTTCTGTTGAGCCCTCAGCATGTGACCCAGATCCTGTGGCATGTTCTGGACCTGGTGCTCCAGTTGGGACACCCGCTCTGGCTGGTACAGGGTCCTCTGGTCTACCCTTGGTTGATCACGGGAAGGGTAACTGTCCCTTCTCCCATAATACCCCTGGTTGGGATAGTTTTGGTACCCCTCCACCCTTGGCCTCCCCTCTCCTGGATTGGGCTGTCTGGGCTCAGGAAAGTGGGGAAAGAAAGAAGGGTTGTTTTGGGTGTTGGTGTTTGGCGGTTACCAGGGAAAGAAATTCAACCAGCCTTTGAGGGATTACTGCCCTCCTGGCGAAAGTGAGGAGGGAAGTTCCCTGTGTTGGAAGCTGCCTGGTTGGATCCCCCTCCCTTGGGCTGGAGGAGACCACACATAGCCCAGGATGGGTCTGTTGCCCTTATAATGGGGGGCTGATGTAGTCAGAGGAGTTAGGGGTCTCATTTGTGGGGTTACCTGCCTGACTCCCTGTTTGGGATTGGCCCGAGGGCCTCCTGGGTCTGGGGTTGGTAGGATTCTGTGCGGGAATGGTTTTAGGCCCCCCCATCTCCAGATCTAAAATGGGGGCAACCTTCACCTCCGCCACCTTAGCAGCAGCAGGGGTGTTGGTTGGTTTTGGGCTTTTGTTAGTACTTTTACTTTCGAGTGGCTTCTGCACTTCATAGATACGAGTTGCTTGTTCAATGACCCAGTCTAGTGATCTTTTCTCATGACAGTCCCTCTCTAGCTGGGTCATAATGTATTTAGGGAGGGTATGAAAGAAGGTATTAATAAATTCCGATTCTAGTGGTCTGCGCAAAGGCACGTTTCAGTTCTTGGACAAATTCTTTTGGGGCCTGGTCTTCCCCACATTGCAGGTTGTAGGCTGCCTTGCGGGACTCTTGAGGGTTTCTATGAATGGAAAAATGCTTTGGGATGGCCACCCTATAGGTGGACCATCTTCAATGGTTCTGATCCTCCAGCCCCACAAAGAAGCTGGAATATTCAGGTGAAAATGTCCACTTGACATACTGGATACAGCTGTGGCTGTCCTTCAGGTGAAAAGTCTCCATCATTTGCTTAAACAATTCATGGTGCTCCCAAATGGAATAATTGCCATTTTTGTGGTAGGGTGTGATGACACTCCTAAGAGCTTTGAGTTGCTTCAGGGGATCATTCAGTAAAGCTCTCTTAACTTTGTTGGCCTTTTTAGTTCTGGTCACCCTAGTCCACTCATCCTCTGACTCGGAGGGACTGCTACCAGAGGTGTCTCTCTGTTCTTCTAGGCTCTCCCTTATTCTGTGAGCTTGGGAATGGCTGGCAGAATGTGGGGCCTAGTCTCTTGAGACCTGTGTCGCTCAGAAGAGTCTTCTGACTCTCCCTTGCTCCCAGGATTGGCTGAGTACCTCCCACCCCACTGTCCTAACTGGGAAGAGGTTTTCAAGATGCTCTTAGTGGGCCTGTTTTCATGGAATTCCCCACCAAATTTTACTGACTGATCTCTAGGTAGGTGATATTTCTGAGGATACAGTTCTCTGATTCTCCCCTCACTGAAGTCTCCCTGATCAGAGAGGCTGGCCCTAGCATTTGGGAACCTGTACATAGATGCCCGCCTATCCATTTCTGGGAGGTGCTGTGTTGAAGTCTACCATCCCTGTGGCCCTTGGCTCATATGAGCCAGTGGACATGGGGTTGGCAGAGTCCATGGAGTTGAAGGGATTAAAGTCCCTGATGCCAGGGTTCCTGAGGTGATGCACAGGGGTTTCTCTCTCCCATCTTATCTCATCTCTTTCAGCCCCTACTCCCTGATGACATGCCAGAATCAGATCCTTTTGTTCCTTTATTAAGGCCTTACTGGTCTCTATGAGTTGTTCTTGAATGGCTATCTGTCTATGGAGCCTGTCATTCTTTTCGCAGAGAGACTCATTGTCTCTCTGTATTTCCTGCCTGAATTGGGAGTATTGGGCCAATGCTTGCTGCAGGGGCTCACCTCCTGAGTTTGGTCCTTACTGGTCTGATTATTCTTTGCCAGAGCCTCCTCCACCTGCCTGGTGAGCTCTAACAGCTTTTCATAATCCATTTTGATTTCACCAAGTTCCTGAAGGGCCAGGTGATTTTCTTCTAACTTTGTTTTTAAATGGCTGACTTCCTGGCCTAAGGTGTCCCTTTCTTGAGTTAGAGTGCCCCTTTGTGCAGCCAGGTCATCCCTCTGTTTTTTGAATGCACCAGCTTTCTGGCGGTCCTCATCAAACTCTGCCTGGGATTCTAAATCTTTAATGATTAATTTATTATTTTCCCCTTTTAATTTGTCTATCTGGTCTTGTAAGACAACCATCTGTTCTACACAGATTCTATTAAAAGTTAATTGTTGGTCCAACTTTTGTTGACTCTGTTGTAGAGAGTCCAACCTTTCCTGACACTCTTTTTTGCAGTTTAAGTACCTGGGTGTCTTGTTCTGCATTCTTTTGCAGTAAGAGCGTCAGTTCTTCTTGCAGTTTGGTGGCATACTGGCTAGCCTCTGTTTCAGCTTCTTGGCTACTGTCGAGCCTTTGCTCTGCAGTGTCCAGATTAGTCTGGATTTTCTGCATTGCTTCCCCTTGCCTCTTTGTAAATTCTACATGGTCTGTATACTTTTCCTGTATGACTCCTATGTGGAGGTACAGGTAGGCTGCTATTTTGGCAATTTTGCATTGCTCCTCTTTTATTTTAGGGGTCATGTACATCTCACTGAGTGCTTGATGTAATGGCCCCTTGTCCTGCCAGATATTAAGGTTGGTTTCAGTGACTTCTTGTTTTATTCCCTGCAGCCGTACCTGTTTGTCCTGTTCTACCCATTCACCCCTGACAAACAATTTGTGCAGTGGTGTTCCCTTGCAATATTGATTTCCACTGGGGTCGCCATTCCGGAAATATTAATTTCCTTCTGGCTTAAATTCAGGGTAAATTTACTTTTTCAAACAGGCCTCATTTCTGGAGTATTTATTTTAGGGGCGCTTATAGAGTGTAGCACAGTACTCACACCACACAAAGTATTATTACTCTGCAGGTTAGACTGCTGTGTTAGACTGTCACGGGTGGCAATCAATCAAACCCCGGACTCGAGCCCCCAGATTTGTTAAGGATTTCAATAAGGTGATACACTCTGCTCTCGGCCTAGTGTACAGCGCAATGGAAAAATGTATTTGATATATGGATTCAATTATTTGAAAGATGTACCACTCGTATCACACCCCTTACTTTAAAAATACCATGGGTAAAACTGGACCAGGAATCAGGCTGGTTTGTAAAAAGTATTATTTATTTAAGATCAAAATCACAATATATATTTTAATAGGTAAACAACAATCACCAGTGGGGTGACAGAACACAGAATAATATCTTTATTGCACTAGAAATAATTAATGAGCAAAACAAATGCAGCACAGAAAAAAATACTTTTGTGTTGGTTCAGATCAGATTGCACTATGGTTAGAGGTTCCCCCTGCAACACCCTTCAAACCCCAATAGAAAATGCAAAGAGAAGGAAGGAAAGAGCAGGTATTCAGGAATAGTACAGATCCAACAGTGTCTTACTTCCCCCTCCCCCCTTTACACAGAAAGAGAAAAACGAAGTGGGCTTTTCAACTGTCAGGATGACTTTGAAAGTGGCGGTGCAAGAACTCTAAATGTTTGGAAAAATGTTAAAATTATTCTAAATTCCTACGGGGGCCACTTTGAACAGCTGCACACAATCACTGGCAATGATTTAGTCCAAAGAAAACATTTGAAATCTTAAAGTCCAGGTCGGAAACAAATGGAAGCTATTTCACACGTGCAAAAATGTCTCACAATGGGAATTTGCGGCAACATTTTCTGTGTGCGATATTCGCGATAACGGGAGAACCGCACTGTTTTGAAATGGGTTCTCTGGATTGCTATGGATGTTAGGTACAAGTAGGAGTTGAAATTTTGTTTCTATTACAAAAACTGAGGGAGTTATAGAGGTCTTAGTAAAGGTCGTTTTTCAAAAATATAGGCGCGGATTTGGACAGAGGCTTTAGTTTTAAAATCAGAAAAATATTGACTATGGACTAGAGCATCCAAGCTAAGCCACCAGGATGGCACAGGTAAGAGTCAGGAGTGATTTGCGACTCAGTCCTGGTTCCTCACTGTCCACCTTGGAGCGCTAGACTGGTCACTCGAATTAAATTAATAGATCAAAGTTGACAAAGATGACTAGGAAAAAGGATGCTTTTACAGATAGACAGAGTAAGATTTCACTACGGATTCAGACAATGTTACTGATTATGGAAGTAAGGATAGTTCAGAAGTTAGGAGGGAACAAGATAATACATGGGAATCAACAGTTTCTAGCTTTCTGTTAATACTGACAAAACTATGGATTTAAGATTTTGGACTGTCAGGATTCTGGACCGTCAGGATTCTGTACGTCAGGATTCTGGACCATTGAATTGGATCTATCAGGGACTGACAGCTGGGCACATCAGACTGGACAAGGTCAGCAAGGTTCTCTGGTCACAGCAGGGCACAGGACTGGACGGAATCTGCCCTTCTTGGTTCTGAGGATATTTCAATTCAGCAGGCAAGCATTAACAGCACGCCCGGTGGTATTATGATGCTTCCCCTAGGCTTTTGGGGTTCTGTTCTAGAGTTTAAGGCCTAGCTGAGAATGGTTCAGCTATGCATGGGCCTTTGCTTTGCCAAGTTTCTGGAGTCTGGAACAAGGAAGATGTAGATTTCAGCAGCAGGGCCCTCCGCCAGCATCAGGAAAGTGAGTGGACCTGTCTGTCTTTATGTGCTGTCAGCTGTCTCTACTTACGCTCTAAAATGACATGATAAAGGGGATGTGTGGGCCAGCTTAACTAAGCTTGGCCATTTGAGCTGGGATATGGTCAACACTACATTTCCGCCTTGCATTTGGGGTGATTGGATCAAGGCCGGCTGATGTCACATTTTATGATTTGCTTTATAGACCTCAGAGACCTCCCTTTAGCCACTATTCTCAAAATCGGATTTTACACTAAACACACATTTCTACATTAGTCATTTTTATATAAATCACACACAAAGATGTCATATTTTGTGTGGCATCTTTTTATCAAAATCTCACAGCGGTAGGATCTTGTTTTAACTTTCTACATAATTTTGTCCTTTTCGCTATGCACACAGTTTCCAAATTTTAGGCAACTTTCCACAAATGTGCGTGTTTAACATAGGGATAGGTGTGTACATTTTCACAATTCTAACAGTAATACATTTTGCATAAAATCACATATCTTGCCATTCCTGTCCAGAACATGTCACACAGTTCTGCCGCCTCTTCACACATGCAGCCAGAAATTAAATTAACAACTCTGTCATTTTTATATTTTTCACCATTTTGAATAGCAAGTTATAAGTCTTTTAAAATGTGTTCTTTGTTCATGTTTAACAACAGATGGTTGCTTGGCTCCGCCTATTTCTGTCTCCCTGCAGTCAAAGGCATCCCCCTCCTGGCTTGTTCCTTCCAAGAGAGTTTACGACTGTCTTCACACCTCCAGTTTCCTGGGCTGCAACTTTGTCATTGTTCCTTTGCCTTCTGTAGACAAGATTCTGCTCTAACCTGCAATTAACACCTCCCTGCGAGTTTCTGCTGAGAGGAAGGCCCCCTTTCTGGGAGAAAAACCTGCTTTTCCAGTTTTTTCTTTTTTGCAGCTTCAACCAAGCTGATTAACTTTTAAATCTAGCAAGAGCCACATTTGTTGCATCACATACAAATACATTTCTTTCTTGGCCTTAAAATCTGTGGAATCAAAAACACAACTAAAATCTGCATTCCTTTTTGGCAACAATACCTTTTCTGTTTGCTAATCCAGCAGGCTTTTGAATTCTAGCTCACTTTTAAAGTTTCATCAGTCTCGTCTGACAGCTGTCATTCAGGTGGCCCAGGGTACTTCACACAGATTTTAGCATAGAGGCTGTCAGTTTTCAGACTTTGTATGTTTCACAATGCTTCATTTGATACATGAATTTTAGCACCAGGCAAGATTTTAAATGTTGAAAAGTGTTGTATTATAGGCATTTTGGAGTTTTTAGCAACAAAGCAACTGACGTTTGTAGGCACATTTTGGGGTTTCCTTTGCAAAGTGCTGCTTCTCTGACTGCACTCTGTTGGCTGGTCATGGGACCCACTGGCACATTTCTGCAGGGTGTGCTCTATTCCATCGCACATGCACCATGGGTGGCAGGTTGTGCATCCCTCTTTTTGTGTGCTGAAGCACACGGTTTTGGTAGGTTTTTGGCGCGCACAAGGGTTTTGCCCCCATTGTTGCTGTTTCTTTCCCCATAACTGGCAGGGTGATGCCGCATAGCACAGCGGAGTGGGTCAATTCATCCCACAGTCTAGATTTAAGGATATTTATTGTTAGTATAAAATGCGTACTCAAAGCCGCGTACTCACCTGCTTTAGTACTGTACTGGATCAGGTTCGGCCGTCACCATGAACCATGGCCCGAACCTGTGTTGTACATGTAGTAACCATAGTAGCCGTGCATGCGCATCAGTGCCACGTGTAAACCTCCAACATCTTGGTATGGGAATGCCAAGAGAACCAGGGGGAACTGTAAATCAGCTCCAATGCGGTGTTTGCTGCACTGCTGTGATCTACTGCCCCACTATCAGGCGGGTTGTGCAGAACAATGAAAGGCAGGAAGAAGGGCACCTCAGCCGAAAAGGATTCAGTTGGGTGCCCCACCCTGGCCAATTACAAGAATATTCTAAGCGGTTTCTGTTAAGTAAGTGGTATGTGAAACAATCACAAGCAGGAGGAAGGGCACCACAGCCAAATATAATTCAGTTGGGTGCCCCTCACCTGCTGTTTTCAAAGAATATTTTGTGTGGGGCCAATGCTCCGCTATAACTGAATTAGATAAAGTCATTCACAGAGGGTGATAGACACTTAGTCAGTCAATGGCCGTGGAAAGATACAAACCCTAAACTAGAGGCCTGTCTAGAATAGTTCAGTACTCATTCTACTCATCGTATACAGCATGGTGGCATGTAGTGCATATATAGTGACTCACTGCCTTGGATCTTAAGAATTGGTCGTGCCTCACTGTATGTGGATGACCTCCTAAGAGGAGATAAGATAATGCTAATCATGGAGTGATGCTTTCTCATCCAGATGAGGTACCCAACTCTCTCAGATGTAGATCCGTTCACAACCTATATCAATGTGTTACAAAAAACAAGATTTAAGTTTTTAAGTTTTTAACGTGGTTCCATCTTTACACTGTAAAGTATCATGGGTTTCCACCTATACACTATCTTACATCACTGGTAACTGGACCATGTCAACTTATAACAAAACATAAAGGCACAATACATTCATTGCATAAATCACAGCTGACAATCAGTTACACTTCACATTGAAGAAAATAGAGCATTGTTCCACAGCATTACATAGTGCCATTATTACACAATGAGGCCTCAAGGGTTATACATCTATTTTGCAATCTTATTATTTCACCGGCAGTGTTCTCCAGGTGATTAGACCCCGTTAATTCAAACGAAGCACATTAAATCAAACTCGGAATTCATTCCCCGCGAGTGAAGCGACTCAAGGAGATCAATCCAAAGAATTTCCCATTGCAGTAGTTTCTTATGCAGGTCTCCTCCTCTGTTGCCCAGCTTGATCTGTTCCAATGTCACACATTTCAGTTGAGCCACTATATGTCTTGCTTCAGTAAAGTGCATACCCACAGGTGATTTCATTTTCTTTGTACGGATGTTAGGCTTATGCTCATTCCACCTTGTTTTTGCTTTTCACATTGTTATGCCTATGTAGTAAAAGCTACAGGGGCACTTTAGTGCATATACTAAGTTAGCTGAATCACACGTACAGGCGTGTTTAAGCCAAATGGCTTTGCCGGAGTGGGGGTGTGTTATGATGTTGCCACAATTTGGCGATTGTGGCAAGGCTGTGTTCCCTAGTGTTTATTATTACGTGCTTGGAAAGTAGGTATATCTACTCTCACTAAACTGTTCTGTAGTGCTTTACTGTTCCGGTAGGCAAATGTTGGCACTTGGCGAAACAACAGTTGTAGTTGTGGATCCATTTTCAGCATTGGCCAAATCTTCTTTATGAGTTTCTGAATCTTATTACTTTGAATGAAGTATTTCATCACCTAACCCAATGCCTCACTCTGTCTGGGAGGTTTGGGAGTTAAAAAAGTCTCCCTATCAATAGTTTCAACCTTTTCTGCAGTATTGGATATGAGGGTAGTGTAGAGGAAGAGCCAAGTACCCCACCTCAACCGTTCTGCCCCTGGTGCCTGTATGTTGGAAACCAGAGTATGTGACATGCACGGAGCAGTTGAAACGGCAAAGGCAAAAAGGAATCCTAGAGGCAAGATTCCCATTGCGGAAATCATACTTGCATACGAGGAAATATGATGGTTGTTTAAATGAGATTTCTGAAGAAGCAGAGCATATGAAGGGTCAAGACGAATGGTGACATCACCAACTCACGAAGTCACCAACTATCGCCAAGTAAACGTCAGACAGAGCTGAGCTGACATGCCTAGAAGAGATGCAGGGACCAGAGAATGTAGATATTCTGGAAGGCATCAAGAAAGTATGAAGGATAAGTGACATCTTGAAATCAAGGTGAAGAAACTTATGCCAGCCACAGAAACAGATGAAGATATCAAGTTATTTTACATGTGTACAGATGCAAAAGAAACGCAAGCAGACAAAGGGGGTCATTAAGAGTTTGGAGGTAGCCATGGTGCTAACAGAACCATGGCTGCCTCCAAACCCCTGTCCGGGTCCGTGGTGTCGGAATGGGGACTTACCGAGACATTCCGACCTATGCGGACCTGGTAAGTCCCCATTTAAGAAACCATTCCCCATTCCCAGTCGAGCCCCCATAGGGCTCAATAGGAATGGGGAAGGAGCTAATAACGGGCCCACAAATAGCGGGCCCGTTATTAGCTCCCTGGTCCCTTAACGGGTCCTGCTAAGGGACCTCGGAAATGCGGCAGTAGGGACTTAATGGCACCAGCATCCCTACCGGCGCCATTAACCCCCTACCGCTGTACTCTAAATGACCCCCAAAGTCATATATATGCATATGGACAAGTAAAGGATGGATGTTTCCACTACGCATTACACCAGTGCTGGACTTTAGCAAGAAGGCTGGAAAGTCTCATTTTCAGAGTGTTGCAGTTAAAAGCAAATTGAATTATAAAGTGAATCTCAGCAGACGAGGCTGGACGAGCCAAAGAAGCCAAGGTCTTATCAAAATGAAGTAAACTGCACTAAAGGCTCGATTCCATGGTCTCTAGTTACATGGAAGCATGAAGTTGGACGAATGATATGGTCACACCTACGCATGAAGGCAGAGCGTGCCTTCACTCCCTGAATTTCTCAGAGCTAAGAACACTCTCAAGGCCGAGCTTCAAAGCCTAATTGACAGTAGACCACTGAGGTGATGATGGATTGATATGCTAATTGGTGGGAAGCAATGGTTAAGGCGAGCTCACCAGCACCTGGATGGCCAGCCTGCATGCTGCTAGACGTACTTGGAAAAGTACTGACGGAGGTTAGAGTGCCAACCAATTGTAGAGGACTGCGTAATTAGGGGTCCTATAGTTGTGTAAACCGATGGGACGTTGTGTATTTAGTGACATTCATAGTGGCCATTTTTAGGGGAGGGCTTAGTTGCCCCATCTGATGTTAAGTAACCAATCACATATTTGCACTTTTTTAGACTAGTATGGATCATATACTTAGATGTTCACTCAAAGCCAATCACCCATACTCGTAGGTTTTTGTAGTTTGCCACGTAGGATGACGTTGGTAGTGACACAGATGATGAGTTTTGTGCAGAAAATCTCAGTTTTTCTTAAATGCTATGAGTAAGAGGATTGAGCGGATTCGTTGATGTTCGTTATGCTCCCTGTTTTAGATAATTATAACAGTCTTCCTTTTGCCAACTACCTGAGTCATTTTGATTATTGATGCATGAATAAAAATCTGCATCCCCGTTGATCTCCAGGGTAATTGCTACTCATCTTAAAGGGCTGGGTTATCCATTTCACATGGTAGCGGAGAGAATGGTTCAGAGCCATCGACATAAGTAAACTTTAGAGTCCCGGAAATATCGAACGACCTTTGCCATTTGGCTGAAAGGACGTGAAGATCCCAGTAGATAGTGGTTAGTGTCATTTGAAAAAGCTTGCAAGTGCAGTGTGACGGGTCCCCTGGTTTCAGACAGAATGCCCTCCCATGTCTAAGAGAAACTGATCGGACAGGAGGTTGAAGAGGCAGTAAAAGATGCGTACAATCCTGAGAGTCAGAAGACGAAAATGCGAGTGGTGAGTAAAAACGGAGAGAGTTGGCAAAAACGTATGGGAGATTCGTAAAGAAAAAAGTGAGTAACGGAGGGAGGCGGGATAAACATAACGTGAGAATAAGGGTGTTATATGTATATAGTGAGTAGATAGTGACTTGAGTGTGGCCAAGCAATATAAGTATCGTAAGAGAGGCCACGATCAATAGAGTACGCCCTGGCCTGCGTTTTAAAGAACATATCAGAAGAAATTTGAACCTAGAGTCCCGTAGTGGATGACGTAGAAGATGGATTTAATTAAAGGCGAATCTGAAGAGGTTAATTTACACTCTGTATCAAGCATTTTAAACAGAAGATCATACGAGATATATGTGACTGGTCGAGTTTGTCTGCTTGTTTTATGTGATTATGAAAATGATGACATCATAAGTGGAAATAAAACTGTTGGTTGTTTTAAATTGAACTTGGTGGTTGTTTTTTTCCAAGATTAGAGTAAAAAGTGTGATTAAAAGGATTGGAGCCTGTGACGATTGGTGCACGCTCATATTATGTTATTTTTCTGAAACATATTTTTTAAATATGTGACTAAAGCAAACGAGTGCTAAACAGGTTAAGAGTAAAACGATTTGAGAATGGAGGATATTACTCCACATGTGCACCTCTGCAAGCAATTGCCAAAACATGCACCCAGTACAGTGTGGAATGGGTTAAAGGAACTGCAGACAAAATGTTTATGCCGTGGCCGCAAGGAGGGTCACTGTCAAAGGCAGTCCTGCAGCATATGGCGACATATTTGCATGCAGCATATACGGGAAAAAAGCTAGACAAATGATTAGCTAGCTTAGAGATTTGGAAGATGTACCAAGAGGAGCGAGATGAGCCGCTGTAATGCTCACCTGGTTCCCTCGGAGGCGCGGGTCTTGACTGGGCGGTGAAACCGTCTTCAACGTTAGGCATAGGATTCGTTTGGCTCCCGGATTTGGCCCCTTTCTCACCGAAAGTTTGACCTGAAGGGTGAGGTGTCTGCAAGTGGAAAATCAAGGTATTAGTGGCTGGAAGGTTGGGAGAAGTTCCAAGCCCCTCTCTCCCTCTCTCCCCGTGGAACTTGGTCGATTGTTGTGCTCACCTTAAATAGGTGAATGCTGGGCTCTCCATCCTGCGTCTTGTGCAGGGGCGCTGGGTCCAGTTACTTCACTGGATATGAGTTCAGCCTCTTGATTGCAGAGGGTAAGTTGAGAGCGATGCCGCCGTGTGCTGCACGAGCGTGACTTGTAAGTATTAAAGTTCTCTTTAGATTGCTCTCTTCAAATGTCTTATCTCCTTAATGTCTATGTCTTTTCCCTTTCAGATGCTGTCGGTGCCGAAGAAGATGCTCCCCCAGGTTTGTGGCAGAGAGCGTAACAAGAAGATGGTGAATACGAAGGCACGTAAGTACAAAGGCTGCTCTAGGGCTGTAGAATGCACCTTAATGTCCCTTTTGTCTTTACAGGTGCCGGAATGCAGCGTGAGCAGAGTTGGAGCGAGCGTAACACAGGTAAGCAGTTTTGTAACTAAGCGTTACTAACCAATGTTCTTTGTCTTTGCAGGCCCGATGCCGGACGAGAAATGCAGAAAAAACGCCTTGAATGCTGCCGATGGATCGGGTAAGTTGAACCGCTAACTTTGCCTTTGCCTAACCTGTGTCTTTTGTTTTGCAGGAGCTGCTGAAGACTGAAGATTGGTTCCCAGCAGGTAATTTTCGTATTCACAGGATCCGGAACTGAAGATTCGCTGGAGCTGACACGGTGAGCGTCCTGCTGCAGATGCAGAATAACGCGAAGCACTTTGCACCAATCGGGTGTGGTTTAAATAGTCCATAGGAGTGCTTAGGTGTCTTCTTCCACAGCCTCGCCCAGGCAAAAGAGTTCCTGCTTCCAGAAGGGGTCCAGCATCAATGATCCAGGGAGTGGTGCCTGCCACACCCAGAAGGAAAAGTAGTCCCTGCCAGAAGAGAGTGAAACATCATCTTGCTGGTAAGTAAGCAGCATGGTCTGCTGCAGGTAGGTCCACCCAAGCACTTTCACACTTGTTATGAGCCCGGCACTTCCTGTGCCGGGACGGGTCCAAGCTATGAGCCTGGCACCACCGGTGCCAGGACAAGGTCCAAAAGGTCCCTATTGGGACTTGCTGGTGCCGATAATATATGTTATGAGTCTGCTTCCAAGGATGTTGGGTAGGTCCTGACTCTTTGGAAGCAGTGGTCATGACAGCACCCCCCCTCAAGGCCCCTCCCAAATTCGTCTTCTCCGGGGGTTTCGGTTTCTCAGGAAAAGTTTGATGAAACTTCTTAACCAGACGGGGTGCATGAACATGTTCCGACGGTTCCCAAGATCGTTCCTGGGGGCCATAACCTTTCCAGTCAATCAGATAGTATAATTTTGATTTGGAAATCTTGGAGTCTAAGATGTTTTGTATTTCGAATTCCAGTTCTCCGTCCACGAGAATAGGGTCTGGAGATTTCGTCAAACGGGTTCCAGGTTGCATGGGTTTCAGTAGAGAAACGTGGAAAACTGGATGTATTTTCATATGGGCAGGTAGGCCCAATTTAACTGCCACTGGATTAATTATGGCAGTGATTGGGTAAGGTCCTAGGTATCGTGGATTGAAAGTACGCGGTCCTTTTAGAGGTAAATGTTTGGTGGATAGCCAGACTTGATCTCCCACAAGATATTGAGGAGCTTCCTTTCGATGTATGTCCGCACACTTCTTGTATTGTTCCTTGGCCCGCTTAAGGTGAGACGTGGCCTCTTTAAAGGCTTGAGTGATTGTAGAATGCAGATGATCTACAGCGGGTGTCCCAAGAGTTTGAGGTGGATCAAGATTTGAGGTGCGAGTGTGGAGTCCATATAAAAGAAAAAAAGGAGTTTTTCCGTTTCCGGCATGGACTGAATTATTATAAGCATACTCCGCAATCCAGAGAATGTCTTTCCAAGTGCCCTCCGACTGTTGTAACATGCAGCGCAGATACTGTTCCAGGGTTTGGTTGGTCCTCTCGGTCTGCC
This sequence comes from Ambystoma mexicanum, assembly GCF_040938575.1. Taxonomy (NCBI): domain Eukaryota; kingdom Metazoa; phylum Chordata; class Amphibia; order Caudata; family Ambystomatidae; genus Ambystoma; species Ambystoma mexicanum. The sequence goes on from NC_090935.1 coordinate 977,145,254, forward strand.
CGTCGGTCTGGGGATGATGACTGGTTGAAAGCCTTACGTCAATTTGGGCTAGGCGACAACAACTCCGCCAGAAGTGGGAAATAAATTGACTTCCTCTATCTGAGATTAAAACTGAAGGAAAGCCGTGCAACCGAACGATGTTTTCGAGGAACTCTCGGGCCAGAATTGAAGCTGTAGGTAACCCTTTCAATGGGATAAAATGAGCCATCTTCGAGAATAGGTCCACAATCACTAAGAATGTATTAAATCCGGAGCATGGTGGTAAATCCGTGATGAAGTCCATGGAGAGAGTATGCCACGGGTGTGGAGGAATGTCTATTGGATGTAAGAGGCCTGCTGGCTTCTCCTTCTGGCTTTTGCTTTGAGCGCACACCCCACAGGAATTTATGAAATCCTTAATGTCCTTTCTCCAAGACGGCCACCAGAAATGTCTTTTTATCTTTTCCGACGTTTTGGCAATGCCGGGATGTCCTTCCATTAAGGAGTCATGGTAACAAGAGATCACCTGTCTTTGTAAATCGGTACATGGTAGATATAATCTTCCTCGAAAGTATAGTAAGTTCTTATCCATTGTGAAATCTTTTCCCTTGAGTTGTCAGTCTTGCACTTCTGCTGGAGTCAGAAGTTCTTTAACTTTAGCTTCAATGTCTTCAATGGATTGTGCATTTATCAAACCCAGGATTCTCTGTTCCGGAATTATGGGTATGGGTTCAGGATTGGTCGTGAGTTCATCTACTCCAATTCGGGAGAGAGCATCTGCTTTACCATTCTTGTTGCCTGGTCGGTAAGTAATCACAAAGTCGAATTCGGCAAAAAATAATGCCCAGCGAAGTTGTCTAGAGGATTGAGCTTTGGCTGATTTAAGGTACTGTAAATTACGATGATCCGTGATGACGGTGACTGTGTGTCGGGCTCCCAGGAGATAATGCCGCCAGGCTTTAAAGGCGGAATTAATAGCCAAAAGTTCCTTATCTGTAATGGTATAGTTGATTTCGGGAGCCGAAAATTTGCGGGACCAAAATGCCACTGGGTGTAACTGGTTTGTTTCTGGGTCTCTTTGTGAAAGCACTGCTCCCATTGCGAGACTGGAAGCATCAGTCTCCACGATATAGGGAAGTTCCGGGCGAGGATGTTTTAAAACTGGAGCCGAGGTGAATTTTGTTTTTAGTTCCTGAAAAGCTTGGTCAGCCTCCGTACGCCACTCAAAACGTTTATTCTTTCTGAGAAGGGTTGTAATGGGTTGGACTACTCGAGAAAAATCAGGAATAAATCTACGATAAAAGTTGGCGAAGCCCAACATGCTTTGAACTCCTTTCACAGACGTTGGTGAGGGCCACTTAATGATAGCGTCCACTTTTCTTGAGTCCATGTGGACTCCATTAGGTGACAAAATAAATCCCAAAAATTCGACCTCAGTGACATGAAAAACGCATTTCTCCAGCTTTGCAAAAAGTCTGTGTTTTCGGAGCCTCTCCAGTACTGCTGTGACGTGTTTTCGATGATCCGCCTCAGAGGACGAGTAGACCAGAATGTCATCAATATAGACAACTACACATACGTCAATGAGCTCTCTGAGGACGTCATTCATAAAATACTGAAAAGCAGCCGGTGCGTTGCATAACCCAAAGGGCATTACTTGATACTCGAACAGTCCATATTTAGTACGAAAGGCCGTCTTCCATTCGTCGCCCTCTTTTATTCGTACTAAATGGTAAGCTCCTCTGAGGTCCAGCTTTTTGTAGATACAGGCACTTTTAACTTGGTCAAGAAGTTCAGGGATCAATGGTAACGGATATCTGTTCTTAATCGTAATCTGGTTCAGGGCACGGTAATCTATACATGTTCTTAGGTCTCCTTCTTTTTTTGGAACGAAGAACAAAGCTGAAGAGGCTGGGGACTTCGAAGGACGGATAAATCCATTAGCCAAGTACTGGTCCAAATACTGCCTCTGGTGAAGATTTTCAGGTTCTGTGAGGGCATAAATTTGACTGCACGGAGGAGTGGATCCCGGAACCAAGTCTATCTGGCAGTCGTACGATCTGTGAGGAGGCAGCGAATTAGCTTGACCTTTCCGAAAGACATCTTGAAATTTCCGGTATTCAGGAGGCAGGTGAGGACTCTCAGAAGTAGTTGCTACTAGCTTAGTGGGAGGCTGAAGATAACAGGTAGGAGCGCATTCTGGAAACCGGATTGTCTTTGCTCGCCAATCGATTTGGGGATTGTGTTTCTCCAACCAAGGGATTCCCAGGATAACTTGAAACTGCGGAGCCTTGATCACATCAAACACAATCTTCTCTTGATGTCCATCTTGGCTTACCAACGTCACTTCCATGGTGGTGTGAGTTACTGGTCCGGAAGCTATTTCCGTACCATCCACGGTGGTGATGACGTCTTTCACCATCTTAGGACAAAGAGATAGATTCATCCTGGCGGCCAATTCACAGTCCACGTAATTGCCGATTGCGCCACTATCAATGTATGCTTTAATGGCATGCATACGATTGGGTTGTTCTGGACTCACGAGGACCATGGGCATGATGAAATGCGAGGTCAAAGAACTGGTTTTAACGCTCGGCAAGCGGACCTCTACACTTGTCGGGCGAGGTCGTTTTCCGACTCTGAACCTTTGGCACCTTTATCGGAAGCTCCTACTGTCTTCTTCCTTGGTATCACTGGGCAATCTTGAAGGAAGTGCCCTGAGTTTCCGCAATAGAGGCACAATTGCAGTTGTCTTCTCCTTTCCCTTTCCTTTTGGGTTAGAGGTCCTTTCACAACCCCAATCTGCATGGGTTCCACGGTATCATATCCTTTAGCGGAACTCTGTGGTCTTGAAAAAGTTCGAGTCTCGATTCTGGAACGATCGGCTTTTCGATTTTGTATTCTATGATCCAATTGAACCACCAGATCGATGTATTCGGAACAGTCTTGTGGAGGATTCACCACCTGAGCCAGAACGTCTTTAAGTTCTCCACGCAGGCCTCTGTAGAAAAGGGTGATCCTCTTATCCTCAGGCCATCCGGTTTCAACCACTAGTCTGTTAAATGATGCAATGTAGGCCAGAAGGTCTTGATTGCCCTGTCGTAGTGAAAGAAGTTCATTGTCCAGGGCCTGTCCCTGAGAATGTCTTGCAAACAATCTTTCCATACTAGCTTGGAAGTCCTGGAAGTTATAAAGAATAAGGTTATCCTGAGTCACTAAAGGAATAGACCAATCTGCGGCACTGCCACTAAGATATGAGAGCACGAAGGCCACCTTAGCCTGGTCCGTTGGAAAAGCGGCAGGTCTACACAAAAAGTGCAAACGACACTGATTGATGAACACAGCATATCTTTTCGGATCACCTGAAAAGCGTTTGGGCAGGGCCAAAGGTACATTTCCTGGTAGATTAATTTGCACCGGATTAGAGGAAGTCTTTGGAGCATGGCTCCCCCCAGGGGTAGGCAGCGGAGTTTGTCCCGCTTGGGCTTGCAACAATTGTCTAGCCAAATCGTCTGTTCGTTCCTTAGAAACCACTAACTCCCTCCTTAGGGCATTTGTTTCCTGGCGCGCTGCGTGTACTTCTGCTCTCAACTCCTCGAGCAACTGGGCCAATTGGTCTGTGTCTGAAGTTTCCATTGCGCCTGGGCGGGAAATATGTGGTAAGGCTTCGCGTTCTGTAACGCTCACCTAGTTCCCTCGGAGGCGCGGGTCTTGACTGGGCGGTGAAACCGTCTTCAACGTTAGGCGTAGGATTCGTTTGGCTCCCGGATTCGGCCCCTTTCTCACCGAAAGTTTGACCTGAAGGGTGAGGTGTCTGCAAGTGGAAAATCAAGGTATTAGTGGCTGGAAGGTTGGGAGAAGTTCCAAGCCCCTCTCTCCCCGTGGAACTTGGTCGATTGTTGTGCTCACCTTAAATAGGTGAATGCTGGGCTCTCCATCCTGCGTCTTGTGCAGGGGCGCTGGGTCCAGTTACTTCACTGGATATGAGTTCAGCCTCTTGATTGCAGAGGGTAAGTTGAGAGCGATGCCGCCGTGTGCTGCACGAGCATGACTTGTAAGTATTAAAGTTCCCTTTAGATTGCTCTCTTCAAATGTCTTATCTCCTTAATGTCTATGTCTTTTCCCTTTCAGATGCTGTCGGTGCCGAAGAAGATGCTCCCCCAGGTTCGTGCCAGAGAGCGTAACAAGAAGATGGTGAATACGAAGGCACGTAAGTAGAAAGGCTGCTCTAGGGCTGTAGAATGCACCTTAATGTCTTTTTTGTCTTTACAGGTGCCGGAATGCAGCGCGAGCAGAGTTGGGGCGAGCGTAACACAGGTAAGCAGTTTTGTAACTAAGCGTTACTAACCAATGTTCTTTGTCTTTGCAGGCCCGATGCCGGACGAGAAATGCAGAAAAAACGCCTTGAATGCTGCCGATGGATCGGGTAAGTTGAACCGCTAACTTTGCCTTTGCCTAACCTGTGTCTTTTGTTTTGCAGGAGCTGCTGAAGACTGAAGATTGGTTACCAGCAGGTAATTTTCGTATTCACAGGATCCGGAACTGAAGATTCGCTGGAGCTGACACGGTGAGCGTCCTGCTGCAGATGCAGAATAACGCGAAGCACTTTGCACCAATCGGGTGTGGTTTAAATAGTCCATAGGAGTGCTTAGGTGTCTTCTTCCACAGCCTCGCCCAGGCAAAAGAGTTCCTGCTTCCAGAAGGGGTCCAGCATCAATGATACAGGGAGTGGTGCCTGCCACACCCAGAAGGAAAAGTAGTCCCTGCCAGAAGAGAGTGAAACATCATCTTGCTGGTAAGTAAGCAGCATGGTCTGCTGCAGGTAGGTCCACCCAAGCACTTTCACACTTGTTATGAGCCCGGCGCTTCCTGTGCCGGGACGGGTCCAAGCTATGAGCCTGGCACCACAGGTGCCAGAACAAGTTCCAAAAGGTCCCTATTGGGACTTGCTGGTGCCGATAATATATGTTATGAGTCTGCTTCCAAGGATGTTGGGTAGGTCCTGACTCTTTGGAAGCAGTGGTCATGACAGCCGCCTTCTGTAGATTTGATACTTAATGTATGCAGACATGGGGGTGAGGAGCCCTCTGCTCCCCCCGGCTGAAATAGAAGGCGAGAATAAGAAAGACGATGGGTTATACCCATTGAGGGAGCTTGAGGCAGCGACATGCTATAGGAACCCGCCATATGAGTCACCTACGCAAAGCAGTGACGAGGGCCCAGAGAAAAATACTGAGAGAGATGTAATCTCTAAGGTCACGAAGGACAAGAAGAGTCGTGACAAAGAGAGAAGTGATCGAGCAAGCACATCTCTAGATATAGAAAGAGAAATAAAGAGACAAAGCTGATGAGTTAGCACTTCTACAGAACAAATGGATGGGTGGTCAGATTTTGCTTAAACTTGATGGTAAAGGCATTGACGATGTAAGGCAAAGGAAAGATCAAGATGAGCAAGATAAAATGGATAAAGAAAGAGGAACGATTGAAAGATGAAGGAGCAGAAAGGAGGAAAGGAAGGATAGACAAAGACAAGAGCAGTTATATCAAGACGAGCAATTGAGAAAACAAGAGAGAGTGGAAGAGCAAAGAAAATGTGATAATAGACAAAGAACACTTGATGAGCCGGAAAGGTTAGAAAGAAAAAGAGTAGGAGAAGAGGAACAGAAGTTAAGGGATAAGAGAATACAAATACAAAAGGATGAGGAGATACGCAGGACAAACGAGAGAAGGGATATCAAGCAAAAAGAGGAAGATAGGGTAAGAGAGGAAGCAAGGAAACAAAGAGAATTTGAAGATGACAAAGAACAAAAAAAGAAGGCAGAGAGCATGCGATCTCGATTGTCTGGCAAAGGAGATAAGGGATCCCGAACCAGAAGTAGCATGGGAGGACAAAGAGGAATTGTTCCCAGACTACGAGTCATTACCAGGTCCGTCTAAAGTAAATCTAGAGGATGAGTTTAACTCTAGGAGCATTCGGGAAATGATCAATAAAATATACTATGAAATGAAAGCCCAGAAAGAATCAAAGGGGAAGGGAAAAATGATTGACTCGAGAGTACACAGTTGGATGATATAGAGGGAGGCTCATGTAGTACGAGGCAGAAGAAGCTGTCTTTAGATAGACTGACACTGAACAGAGACCAAGAGGAGAGAAATTGCACGAGTTGGGCACAGGAAATGTCAGATGAGAACAGAAACAACTTCTTTGGGGAAGAGAGAGGGGATGTAGGCCGTCCAGAGGGATGTCTTTCAATGGATAAGGAAGTCATATGGTCAGATTTGGACACACCTATACCTAGGTCGTCAAAATCATTGACACAGACAGACCAATCTAAAGGGCAACTCCATGGTGAGAGGGTTTATGTGAGCAGATTAAGATCGCTGCCAGGAAGAAGGCGATGTGGGAATATTGTCCCTGCGGTGGACAGACAAATTATGAGAAATGAGAATGACTTTGGGGCTTCACAGTTTCCCTTGCTAGAGAAAGGGGGGGCAGACAACAGTATATACCATGGCCCCAGATAGACAAATATAATTTAAGGTGTAAACCTCTGAGTTTAACTTCTGGCGCTGGGAAATGGATAACTGAATTAGAGAAAATGACGGGAGGAAATACATTAGCTATAGGGGACATTAAGGGTCTCCTAATCGCCATACTTGGTGAGAGAGCTGATGACATGTGGACAAGGGCTGGATATGTCGGTGTTACTACAGTTAATACTGCTCACGATGGAGCACCTTTTAACAACTGTAGAGTGGCAGTCTGGAAAGGGCTTAGAGTACTGTATCCGGACATGTCCGATATGGGACCTATAATGACGAAAAAGATGCAGGATGGAGATGACCTGCTTGTTTACATTCAGAATTTCCAGGAGCAGTGGAGCTTGGAGACGCGCACATCTTTGGGAAAAGCTATACCTGTGTTCTTTCATATATTGTGCCAACGGCTTCCAGACCCTGTACAGAAGCAGCTTGAGAAGTTAGTGGCTATAGAAGCCAAACCATGGTCAGAGATCCAGCTGACCATTGCACATTATTGTAGACTCTTGCAGTAAAAGAATTGCAAGAAAGACAATGCTCGGAAAAGTGAAGAGGCAAAGTTAGTACAGAAGAACTTGTCCAAATATTCCATAGAAGGGGCAATGTTGACTAGTGTAGATGGATCAAATTCACAACAGACCACAAATATGCCGCAGGTGAATAACCAAAGGCAGTTTGATCAGGGCAATAATGGATTTGCTCCACGAGGAAGGGGAAGATTTCGAGGAAGAGGCTTTCAGAATAATCAAGGGAATTGGCAGAATAACCAGGGAAGCTTCTAGAATAATCAAGTTGAGTTTCAAAGTATGCAGAATGACAGTCAAAATATGCAGGATGGTCAGATTAGGAGGTCTCCTACATGTTGGACATGTGGTATGGCAGGGCATTTTGCTCGTATGAGTAGTAGTCAAGGGTTCATGTGAAACAGCCAATTTTTAAGAGGGGGGACTTCAAATCCACCTGCGTATTCACAGCAGAGTGGAGACGGGTTTGCTCATAATCAAACGATGCAGCAGCAGCAAGCGCTGAGAGTGCAGCAAGGCTTGCAAACACAGCATGTAGCGGTTAATCCACCACAAGGGTAGTCACAGCATTAGCCCATGCAGATTCAGCAGACTACAAGCACAGGACAGCTAATTACTCATAGTAGGGGGTGTCACTATCAATGGAGGGAATTCTTTTACAGGTAACGGAATGAGGCTGTACCCGCAATAGGACAACTCACTGGGAGACCTGATGTGTTCAATACTATCTGTGATGCCGAATCCTCACGAGGAACCGAGGTTAGACGTCAATATAGGAGGCAAAGCTTTTTCATTTTTAGTAGACACTGGTGCAACACGTTCATGCATACAAGAGGGAACATTTTCGATGTCTGGCAATACTCAAGTTTTTCCAGGAGTTACAAGTAGAGTTCCTTTCACTGAAGAATTACCAATCGCTATAGGAGAGTGTGACATGTTGGTGCATTTGCTATATTCAAGGAAGACACCTGTCAAGATACTGGGTCGAGATTTAATGACAAAGTTGAATATGACAATTTCGTTTACTGATGAAGGCATAGTGTGTTCAATACCAGGAATGCATTATTTAAACGTGAGAGAATTTATTATGGCATTTGCGGGACAAATGGCAATGCAGGCAACACCTTTAGAACCAGAGGTTTTCCATTATGGAGTATGCATTTTGTGAACATGGCTACCAAACCTAGTAGGCAGAACTATTAGAATACCTGATGAGTTTTTGTTTAGACCAAAAATACCTATGCTTCACGAAGAGGGACAAGTTTTTCCCTTAGAGCTACAACCAGCCATAGTGCGAGGTGAAATGGATTTGTGTGACGGGAATGATGATGAGGGCAGAAGATGGTGTGCAGTAATTGCCATCGGGGAAGGTTACAGATTGACTGATGTCACTGATGACGATCTATTTGGAGATCATCCATCTGAAGACAAAGTGATATTTGACACGAGCAACACTTATTGGGTACGAGCAATCAAACAAGAAGTTCCTCAGAAAATGATGTTTGCACAAAAGCGTACTGAGTATTTTGATAAAGATATGGCGAAAGTGCCAGTTTCATTATGGATGACAGGCCCCTATGACGTAGGTCTGTTGAAGGGGGTTGGAGAAGTAAAGATTAAATTAAAACCAGCAGCAATCTTACCTCGAGCATGACAGTATCCCATGTCTCGAGAGACAGATGAAGGTATTTTTAAAACCATTTCTGCTATGATGGATCAGGGTATCTCAGTGATGTCAGAATCACCATGCAATACTGCAGTATACCATATCAAGAAATCTAAGGTGGGTCTTGGAGACTAATTCAAGATTTACGCCCAATAAACCAGATTGTAGAGGCCGAGTTCCCTCTAGTTCCTAATATGGCTACAATCTTATGTAATATACCTGTTGAAGCGCGATATTTCACTGTGATTGATTTGAAAAATGTGTTTTTCTCAATCTCATTGAACAAAGACTTGCAGGCTCTGACGTCTTTTATATTCAGACAGACTAGTTTAAAAATCACGAGATTACCTCAGGGGTATTGTGAGTCTCCAACGATTTTCGATAGAGTCCTCCAGATGGACTTAAGCAATATTGATTTAGAAAGAGTTGTGTTGCAATACGTAGATGACATTTTAGTTTGCAGCACTTCAGTGGAAGAGTGCAGACCCGATTCTGTTCAGTTGATGATTACACCTGCTGACACAGGATATAAGGTTGACAAAGAGAAGTTACAGTATTGTCAACAAGGGGTGTTGTACATTGGTCAATTGATTTCACATGAAGGAAAGAAGGTAAATCCTGAGAGAGCTGAGGCTATTGAAAAACACAAAGCCAAATACGATAAAGCACATGCAGAGATTTCTGGGATTATGTAATTATGTCAGAGCATGGGTCTTTGACTACAATTCATATAAAAGGCCTTTATTGCAGGCTTTAAAGAAAGCACAGGTAACACAGGAAAAAATCATGTGGACTGAAGAATAGCAAGAAGAGTGTGAAGAGTTGAAAAAAGCAATTTGCACAGCTCAAGTTTTAGGGATTCCTAATTATGCTGAGGAATTAATTTTGTTTTCACACACAGATGGCACTGATATGACAGCATTCCTTACACAGAGAACCACATTGGGATACAAGCCCCTTGCATATTAGAGTGGGATTTTAGACCCAGTGATGAGGGGTCATTTTTTGTGCAAACAATCGCTGGCAGCTGCAGCTTTCACCATAGAGAAGGCTGCAAGCATATTGATGGGATGCTCTATGATGTTATTTGTTGAACATGCACTATTTGCCATTTTAGAAAAACCAAAAGGCACGTTGACTTCTCAAAGGGCTTCTGCCTATGAAGTTGTCATATTGAATCCAGCAATCAGAATATTCTGATACAGAATAGTGAATCCTGCCATGTTTGTAGTTGAACCACTGGCAGAGGACGAGCATGCGCATTCATGTGCAAACTATGAAGAGTTCTATGATGAAATTCCTAGGATAGAAGAAAATGCTTTAGCAGGAGGAGAAATTATTTTTATTGACGGTTCTTCAAGGATCAATCAGAATGATGGGCAGAGATACACAGGTGCCATGTAGTAAAGCACACAGCTGATGGGGAGTTTCAAAAGATGGTAAGTGCTTGACTACTGTCTCATTATTCAGCACAGGCTGCAGAGTAAGTGGCGCTGATTGTTGCGCTCGAGAATCATGCAGACCTGGAAGTAACAGTGTACAGCGACTCCGCCTATGTGACGTCAACAGTGCATGCAGAGTTAGCTTGTTGAAAAAGGAGGGGCTACCTCCAAGTGGATGGCACGCTAGTGCAGCACGCCACCTTATTGGACAGGCTTACTCAGGCACAGCAACTCCCAGTAGCCATTGCAGTCGTTACATGAGCAGCACATACTAAAAGGGCATACTTATCTCACGCGGAAACCAACCAAGCAGCAGATGATGAAAGGAAATTTAATGACATTTGATACGCCTGATGTAAATGAGGAAATGGTTGTAATGATGAACGTGTCTGAAAGATATAGTGATTTGTCAAAGACACAATTAATAGAGGTCCAGGGGTAAGCGCCTCAAGATCAGAAGGATTTGGGGATGTGGAGAGGGTCTTCTTTAAACCCCTCTGAAGCATTGTGGCGACAAGACAGCACTGGTAAATCAGTGATTCCTGTAGCCCTATTAAGGGTGGCGCTGGAACAGCTACACTACCCTGCGCACACAACTATACAATACCGGGGGACAGTGTACATGGCGCAAACCAGCAAACTTTGCTTTTCTACAGCTAACCTCTTTTTATTGTAGGCTTAAACCAATAAAGCATCTAAAATGTAAAATTACACACTAAGCAGAAAATAACCATAATGCATCAGTTAAACTTAATGTGAAACCTAGATGACTAACAATCCTGCAAACATATACTGATTTAACCCTTTGCATCCCTACAGGTACAGCATTGCACAGAAAGCAAATGACAGTTCTGAAATTGTACTCAGTATCGAGAGAAAAGCAGACTGAGCGCAGAGGTGATTTGACCAGCAGCTACTGAAATATTTTATTATTGGAATGTAAATTGTGTTATGCTGCCCCTACATCATGGCGTCCTCTGCAGTACCAGTTGGGAAATGTTGTCCCTCACCACAAGCATGAAGTCTGCATCCCAGTGCGCCCTTATTGTCAGGCTGAGGTGGTTCGGGTGCATTGCATTGCTGCCTGTAAACAGGACGTAAAGTCCACAGACAGCCTCGGAAGTGTACTGGTTGAGAATGAAAAGCAAGTAGACGAAGCTTGTTCCACGCCTACCCTTCCCTTATGCATACCACACATGCCGCTGTGGCCAGAAGTCATGGAGGAAGTGGAAGATCCAATACCCTGTGGCTTTACTGAGCAGGTCAATGCAAAGCAGAGCCCCAAGATTGCAGCATCATCCATCTTATCTTACATGAAGCCATACTATTCCCACTGCCAACACTCCATCCCAAACTGTGACTGAACCATCAGCCTCTAAACAAGATGGCACCAATCCGGACAATTAAAATACTGAAGAGCCAGAAGAACAGGACGAAGATCCGTTGTTCCAGAAGTAACCTCTGAACCGAAACTACGCAACACGTGGGTTACGGAAATAATCCAGGCACAAGTTCCTAAAGTGAAGCAACCATTGACTAGGTGTCACTGATGCCTCCTGAAATGTGTCACAGTGAAAGGGAAAAGACATGAGACAAGAAATCAAATTAGCTGTGCCAGTGGAATAAGTTCACATCAGACATTTAATATAACAAGCATATTAACATACTCTAGGTCAGGGGTCAGGGGTCTACAACGTTGTGCTCTCCAGATGATTTGGACTACATATCCGTTCAGCCTAGGGAGTCGTAGATCAATCATGGCAGTCATAGTTTAAAACATCTGTAGACACACTGGTTACAGGCCCATCTTTTAGGTTAGCAGCAGATATCTGGCTCACAGGTCTTCAGAGAATTCCGTCTGAGTTAACTGTGTTATCCCCTACCTGTTTTCAAAGAGAAGCATTGGGAACAAGAAGGAGTTTTTGACAGCACCAAAGTCCAGATGGGATCTGATAGAGAAGAACCCCAGGACTGGGCTGAACCTCCCAAAGCATAACAGGACTATTAATAGGTGGGGAGGCATTGAATGTGCCTTAGTCCCCTGAAAAAGCACTATGCATGTGATATTGCTGCTGCCTATGAAACAAGTGTGTCCTGAATGCACTGAGAGCTGCAGTTGCATTGTCCTGAGCAAACTAAACCAGCAGATGTATCATTAACACTGGGAGCGCCACACCCAACCAGGACAAGCCAAACTTTACCCAGAGAGATACCATACTTTGGATGGAAAACAAATCTACCATCAATGGTTATACTGTCATGTGATAGCAATATGCTCAGTGGGCACCACAAGTAATTCAAATCATATTCAGAATGTGTCCTGATACATTTCTGGTGTATACCGAGGAACCTGAATGGCAATGTTTCAGGAGTCAACTATATACAGAAACTGATGCAACACGACTAGTATTGGTAACACCCTGGTAGGATAAACAAATGCATTCATTCTGAATGCTTCATTTTCATAAAAGTGTCTTTTATTGTCATGTCCCTTTCACCACTGCTTGGGTCGGAGAACATTTGGCCATCCATTTCAGACTCTGAAGCCATCGTCAGTGGTGATTCTACAATGAGTATAACAGCCAAATCAGCAGAACTACTGCCAGCAGTAATTCTACCAAAATCCCCATGAAGCCCTTTGGACTCCATACATGGGGGCTGGCACCATCATACCACCACTTGTAAATTGCCCAATACCAGAAGAGGAGGTCAAACATTTTTATTTTTTATTTTATTCATTATTCAGAGTCGCATTATGTTGTGTTCCACATAAAAATGCTTAACTTAATTGTTTATTGTTAGAGCGTCCACCAATCTCTAACAAAATGATCATACTCAATACATCGAATGTATTAGCTTCGCTTAAATATGTGAAATCTTTGAGTAGTGGTCGATTAGAGTACATTGAGCAGGTTGAATTTATCAACGACTTTGATTAGGATCGTTTGCCATTGGACTTAAAATCTAAGCTGGTGTTTCACTTGCTATTGGCAGAAGCAGATAAACTGCCACCCTTCGGTTATGAGCTATCAGAGATTAAATGTGTCCCCGAGGTGAGGGAGCAGTCAGATTGGAGAAAGGGTATGCAAGTAGTTTGTAAAAGAATTGAGAAATGTACCTCTGATTGTCAATAACTTGTGTTATTTGTGTTATTGGGCAGGAATGACATCAGGATCGTTTGAGTAAATGAATTGAATATTAAGGGTGATGTGGTGGTGGAAGATTGGTCATAGGTGGCAGGACCGTTGGTGGTGGATAAAAATGAATTGCTCCATACTACTGAAGGTGAGGGATTGCTGAAAGGTCCATCTTGGAACATCGGTGGGTTTGTACATTTCCTTCAGGAAGGAGAATCTATCATGGAGATGTTTATATGTTTTTATTTCAAGAGTCATGGTTGCTGGAAAAGCGTCTCCTAGATGGATGCTCTATCTTTATGGGATTAAGGGATTACGAGGCCGCCCCTCGGCGGGTTTGCTGATTGGGATGCATTGTGGCTTGTGCTTTACAGGGGTTATTTTGAGCAACCCAAAACCATATAGTCAGGCTGAGGAAGAAGTTGGCACTGTGTGCAATATCCAGGACTGACATAAACATTGTTAGTGAAGGTGTACTGCAACCCGGCAGGTATAAGCCGGAGAAAGCTCATAGATGACATGAAGGAGCTGCTGGAAAATTGGTCCACCCATCACAATGTATGTAGCATATTGATCTGTGGCGATTCAAATGCAGATTGTATGGGAACCAAGTGCGATGATGTTATTAAAGTAAAGGGTAAATCTCCAAATGTTACTAGGGGTAGGATTTAGGGTAACCTCATGGCCTTGTGGGGATTCCAGGAGCTTAATTTGTGCATAGAAGGAGATGAGCCATCAATTTCCACCTGGTGAAGAGGGGAGAGTGCTGCTGCGTTGGATCAAATATATGCATCTGACAGTAATTTTCAAAATTGTTTTAAAATGTAAATAGTTTCGACAGAGGCTAGTGATCTTGAAATTCTCCTCTTGACCTGGGGTATTCGCTTCAGGGCGTCCACGGATAATAAGTGTGCTACAAACTTGTTGGAAAATAAGGGAGGTAATAAGAGATGTTGGAATCTGGGCGTGATTTCAAAGTTTAAATCTACACTTGATTTGGCTGTTTCCAAAAAAAGGACTGTTGAACTCTGCATCACTGGATAATTTGGGGCTTGATGTTGGCAGTTTTATGTGCACCTGAACAAAGCCTGTGAACTAATGCCTAAGAGGACACATGTCTTTCATAGGGCTGTTCAGGCTCAAAAGATACTACTACAAGTAAATGTAAGGGCCTTGGGTAAAATTGATGCTCTAGAAAAGGTGGAGGTCACAGAAAACTTAAATTGGACCATAAAACATGCCTACAAGGGTATAAAGCCATGTTTTGTCAACGTGACACAGACGCAATGCTATCGGCTTTGGTTTGTAAGAGTTCAGATCATTTTTGGCGAATCATTAATCATTTGTCTAGTGTATCAGGCCTAGGTACAGGTGAACCCCTGGCAAGGGTTTTGACCCATGTTGAATTATTAGATGGGGTAGATGTGGGGATGAGCTGTCACCACCCATCATTCTATCCCAGAACAAAACTGAATCAATAGACTGGGTAGATGTGGGGATGAGCTGTCGCCGCCCACATTCGCGCCAGAATCCAGGAGAACCGCGGAGTTGTGCGCACACCAAAATAGTCGCCTGACCTGCCACCCACCAGTGCAAGCGTGCTGGGTCAGAAGCGCCATGAGTGAAATGTGGTGCCAAAGGAAAAACAACAGTGCCTGTTAGCTCAAAATCACTTTAAAACCACCCTTTGTTTCTCTGAATGCAAGCTCAAAATGCCCATTTCAAACATTGCAAGATATCCAAAAATCTCACTGAACACCAGCAGACATCTGGCAGAATGAAGCCTTGTGTGCATACAAAATCTGGAAAGAGAAAGAGCCCAAAACAATGTTTATAACAAAACTGGCTGAGCTATGGATGTCAGCAGCTGAAGTGAAATTGGATTTAAAACCACTAAAATCGAAATGTTTAAATTAAATGAGTGACCTACTTTTGACTGTCACATAGTTTGCAACTGTTAAATGTCATAGTTTTGAACTTAGAATCAGCATTCTAGCTGCATGTGTAAAAATTGTGAGTTTGATTTGAATGAAGAAAAACTGGGAACAAAAGTGACAATTAGCTGAAGCCTGGCTTAATGAAACTGGATTCTGCCTGACAACTACCCGCGACAGGAGAGGGAATTCAGCAGCTGTGTTCCCAGGCCTGGCTGCATCCTGCTGCCCCTGCCAAAAGGAGATGACACCCCTCTGTTTGACTTAGGGGAGGAGCACCTGGGGACTACAGGAAACTAAACAAAGCACTGTCCCTGGCTCAGGCAAATGTTATATTAGGGGGGTCGTAAATGGCTTCCTCTTGGAAAGAGAAGTGGGAGGGGCACTGCATCTGTGAGCAAGCTGAGCTTGGGGGAAGTGGATAAACCAGAAATTCGACCTTGTGCTTTGGATAAAAAACACCTCTTTGGGGCCAGAGCATAATTTTAAAAAGATGGATAATTCATAGTGCGGACTTGTAAAAATTATATAAATAACATCATCATTCTTGTGATTTTTCTGTGCACATTTTAAGAGGTGTTAGGACCCTGTGGTATGTTCTTGGGGATAGTAGCGGAAAAAAAGGTTGTTACTCCAAATGTATGCATGTTAAAAATCTGACACTTTATCATCTGAAACCCATATCCCTGGTGCTCATTTGTGTAAAATCTGGAAAGGTTTAGAGGTCGTGATCTGGATGAAAAGGGCAGAATTCTGTCATAAGTGGACACGACATCTTACAAAGATAGGGATCGGATGGTTTGCTGCTACAGAAAATATGTTAACTTGACGTATAATATTAGAAAAATGGTACATAGACAAATATGTATTCGGATCAGAAATAGATTTGTGTGCAATTTGACAAGGGGAGGATCCTCTGACCATAAACCTACTTCATCACTCTGACTCACAACCCAGTTCCCCCAATCAAGGAAGAGAGGAGGAACTTGCCACTGATAAGTTGAGAGGGTTAGGCATGCAGAATTAGCCGACCCACCCACTTTCGAAACACATAAAAAGAGCCACTGGAAGCCAGATAGGACTTTTCTTTTTCATTTTCTGCGGAGCACGCTGACGGACAAATTCACATCCAGAACTCCAGAGACGTAGACTGACTCCAGCTAGACAGAGACCAGAACTTAGAACTCTGACTCCACAATTTAAAGCAAAGGCCTAAACCACAAGCTGAGTCCTCTTCAGCAGGCCTCAAAACCAACCAAACTATTCAACAGCCGGGCGAGCTGTTTGAATTCTTTGCCAAGAACTTTTGCAAGAACCTGTAGCAGTATCGAGAAAGCAGTGCTGTATCCGGAACCAGAGAGAACCACAGACCAGACCGTTGTGAGCAGAACCAGTGCCTGACAGACCCAGAGAGCAGAGCTGACCCAGATAGCCGGGACTTCAGAACCACCCACCGGAAGTCCCGTCCAACCTGACCAGAACTTGACGGCTTATTTCAAAAATATAGTGTGAGTATTCACTGTGCCAAAACCAATCTCTTAGTTTAAAATAATCTAATCCAAACTATTTTAGCCTATTAGAACTGCCTCCTAGAATCGTGTCATTCTGTCATCTTTAAACCTGAAAACTGTCATCTGTCATTCTGAGCTTTCAAATTTCAAATCCGAAAAACTACCTTTACTAAATCGACCGTATCTCTGGAACTGTTTGTGATAGAAGCGAGATTTAACTTTTATTTTGAAGCTGAGATTCCAAGCTTTCCAACAACTTGCTACTCCTCATACTCCTCATACTCCCTCCGTAATTGCACTCGAAGCACGTGACTAAAATTGCCGCGATTTGACATTTTGCTTAATTTCAGCCACGTGTAAAAAGATTTGTCCTTGCTTTCCTTTGCTGAAATTCGTTTGCAACCTGACAATCATTCATAGAGCATTGCTAAAGTGATCCTGAACTAATACAAAGTAGCTGTCACCCACCCTGAACCTCTAGAGGGAATTAAAATCATTTTAGCATATTTTTCACTTCTTTGCATACCACATCAAAGTATATTGCCGGTGTTTCAAACTCCTACCTGTTTTCCTCTAAGCTTGCTAGGGGGGGACTGAATTATATTTGATTGCATTCCTGAGAACTATGTGCTTTCCTTCCATCTCTTTACCTTGCATAAAGGGGGGGGCGAATTGTCAAAGAAAAGTGATTACATTGTCTTTTGTTGAAGTCATATCAAGCTTATTTTCTGTACTGCATTTTCATTCATCATTGCATTGTCCTTGAAGCCATAAAAGCATTCTCAGCTACTTTATCCTCTCTATATCACTTCTAAGCCATCAAAAAGAGTGTACCACTGTCACATTATCCATTGTTGATCACTATCATCCTCACAAGTGTGCTATGAAATATTAATTTACTATAAAAGTGTGATAGATATCTATTGTTTAATTTTCAAATAAACCTTTTAAATTTGCAAAACAAACCTACTTCTTGGCTCAGCAGGTTCAGGGGGATTCTGAGAGAGGGGTGTTATATAAGGGTTGTCATCCAGAGTAAACAAACTGGACATAAAAATACATCAATACATCCATCAGCATCCCAGACTAGGCATTGACTTAGCTGTAGTGTTGAATTGAAGTCGCTTACAAAGTGGGGGCTCGGAGCCGGGATATTCTGGGTTAGATTTACCACTTGTGCAGCTTAATACAGTGTGCCAACTGACCGGATACACATATCCGGTTAAATCACCACGCTGTTTTACAATGTGAAAGCACCCCTCAAAGGAACGCTCTAGGAAACGGTCTGTTTTGCAAAATAAAATACAAACTTCTGTAAGTCAGGGAGGAACTCAAATTCCAGAATGACGACACTGGTAGACATCAAAATAGCCAGAAAGCACTTCTTACATAAGCTATTTGTGAGAGGTGAATGGACTGAGCAGGGCCAGGATGCGTGGTTGCAGGCAATCACACAACAGGTCACTGCAACTGGGTTAGATATCTGGAAAGATCAGTGTCCCTTACATGTGGCCCTGAGTGAACTATACATGGCTCCTAAAGCTAAAGATGAACACGACAAGATGGTTAGGATAGCGGCATATTTGTATCTATATATGGGAGCCATGCAGGACAAATGTGCTGAAGGCCAAGATCTGGCAAATAGGCAACAGGTCGCATTAGAGAAGGCCCAATCTGACCTGGTCTCTTCGGAGCAGAGGATGCACAGAAGCCAGGAGTCAGAAAATGAGAGCAGACAGTATCTCATTAAAATCAAAGAGGACATGTGTATCCTGCAACAGGAAAAGTCTGACCAGGATACCAGATTTCTGGCCTTGCAGAAGGAGTACCAAGAAGGTTTGGACTCCCTACTGCAGAGCCAGAAAAAGCTGGAGCAACAATTAGATTTCAATAGGGCATGTGCTGAGCAGGTAGTCACCCTGCAAAGCCACCTAGATAGGGAAAAGGCAGAGAGCAATAAACTGATCCTGAAAGACCTGGATACCCAGGCAGAGTTTGATCAGGCGCGCCAGAAAGCTGGTGCCTTTCAAAGGCAAATGGACGACCTGGCGGCACAGATGCAGACTCTTAGTCAGGAAAGGGACACCTTAGGCCAGGAAGTCTGCCATTTAAAAAGAAAAACTGATGAAAATCACTTGGCCCTCCAGGGGCTGGGTGACCTCCAAAAAGAGCATCAGAACTTGTTAGAGCACACCAGGAGGGTGGAAGAGGCTCTGTCAAGAAGGAAGCAGGCCAGTAGGGATAGGACTCAGGAGGTAACCCTCCTGCAGCAAAGACTGGCCCAGTACTCCAGGACCAATCAGGAGGCACAGCGAGAGAATGAGGCTCTCTGCCAGCACAATGATAGGCTCCAGCAACAGGTAGCCATGCAGGAGAGACTAATAGAGTCTAGTAAGGCCTTAACTGAGGGACTGAAAGCGCAGGCTCTTGCATTGCAACAGGGAGCAGGGGCTGATAGATATGAGGTTTGCTGGGAAAGGGAAACGCCTGAGCATAACCTCAGGAGCCCTAGTACCAGAGGCCTTCATCTCTACCAGTTCTTGGACTCTGCCACGCCCATGTCCCCTGGCGCACATGAGCACAGGGCCACAGGGATGGCAGATTACTATCCAGCCAAAAGGATGGGGCTCATAGGCCAGTACCACCCAGGAATGGATGGGCGGGCATCCGGATATAGGCACCTAAGTACAGTGCAATTTAGTGGGGAACCCCGGAGAGTAGGCCCACTAAGGGCCTCCTGCAAACCTCTGCCCAGTTAGGTCAGTGGTGGGGTACCCATCAAATCCTGGTAGCAAGGAGGGATCTGAAGACTCCTCTGAGCGTTACAGAACACAGGAGAACAGGGCCCCACATTCTGCCAGCTATTCCCAGGCTTGCAGAATCCAGGAAAACCTGGAAGATCAGACGGGCACCTCTGGGAGCAGTGCTTCTGAATCAGAGGATGAATGGACCAGGGTTACCCGAACCAAAAAGGCCAATAAGGTGAAAAGGGCCTTTCTTAAGGACCCCTTAAAACAGATTAAGGCAATCAGGAGTGTCATCACGCCGTATCATAAGAACGCCAAGTTTTCTGTTTGGGAACACGTGGAGCTCTATGAGCAAATGATGGAGACTTTCCATTTGAAGGAAAGGAGTAGCTGCATCCAGTACCTCAAATGGACATTCTCCCCTGAATACTCCAGTTTCTTTGCGGGCTCGAGGACCAAAACCATTCAAGATGGTCCACATATAGGGCGGCCATCTTTAAACATTTTACTGTACATAGAAATCCCCAAGAGGCTCGCAAGGCAGCCTACAATTTGCAATGTGGGGAGGATCAGGCCCCCCAAGAATTTGTGCAAGAATTGAAGCATGCCTTTGCACAGACCACCAGAAGGGTGCGCACGGACAGCAGAGAATTCATCAACACCTTTTTCCATAGTCTTCCCAAGTACATAATGACCAAGCTCGTGAGAGATTTTCACGAGAAAAGATCTTTAGACTGGGTCATTGAGCAAGCCACCCGGATCTATGAGGTGCAGAAGCCCATAGAAAATAAAAGTAATGCGCAGAAAAACCCCAAAACCAACAGCACCCCTGCTGCTGCCAAGGTGGTGGAGGTAAAGGTTGCCCCCGTTTTAGATTTGGAGATGGGGGGCCTAAAAACCTGCCTGCGTAGAATAACTCTAACACCAGAAGGCCCTCGGCCAGTCACAGACAGGGAGTCAAGGAGGTAGTCCCACAAATGGGGTCCCTCGCTCCCCTTATTATGTAAGTCCCAGCTACAAGGGAAACCGACCCATCCTGGGTTATGTGTGGACTCCTCCAGCCCAAAGGGGGGATCCAGTCAAGCACCTAACCCAGAGAACTTCCCTCCAAACTTCCCACAGGAGGGCAGAAATTCACAAAACCCTGGGCCGAACTTTTACCCCAGGTATCCACAAGGTTTCCAGCCCCAAAACCATCCATCCTTCTTTCCCCAATTCCCTGAGCCCAGACAACCTAATCCGGGAGAGAGGAGGCCAAGGGTGGAGGGGTACCCAAATCTTCCCAACCCAGGGTATTACCAGAGAAGGGATAGCTACCCTTCCCGGGATCAGCCCAGGGGAGAAAACCGGACCCCGTATCAGCCTGAGCGGGTTTCCCAGTTAGAGCGCCAGGTTCAGAACATGGCACAGGATTTGGGCCGCATGCTGACCGCCCAACAGAACCCTCAGATGGGCATGCCGGCACAGAACGCCCCAATCTCTGGACCTAGTGCTCCAGAACAATGATGAGGGCAGGACCCCGATAACCCACCGGTTCCCAGGGAGGAGGCACAAGGGAAGGGGGGTGTAAAGCCTTGGAGGAAGCTTCCTTCCCAACTTGTAAACAGCCTCTGGAAAACCAGGAACCGGAAACAAAATCTCCTACCCCTGAAAGTCTGCCACCCAAGGAGCAGAGAGGAGGTAGGATAAACAAAGGACCCAAACAGACCCACTTTGTGGAGGAGGTACAGGTCTTCCAATTTGAGGGAGAGGGATCCTCAGAGGATCCTGGGAAAAGGATCTTCTCCTTCAGAGATGGGGGAACTCCTCCCAAGGAAAAATGGGTCCCAAGAGATTCCAATCCAGACTGGGTGGATGTGGGGATTGAGCTGTCGCCGCCCATCATCCTATCCCAGAACCAACAAAACCAAACTTCCCTGGTTCAAACCCATCCTGGTGACTGCCTCCAAAAGGGCAGGGGCGGCCCAGAACCGGAACCAGAGAAACCTAAAATCGAATCAACAGACTGGGTAGAGGTGGGGATTGAGCTGTCGCTGCCCATAATTCTATCCCAGAACCAACAATACCAAAATCCCATGGGTCAAACCCATCCTGATGACTGCCTCCAAAAAGGGGGTGGCGGCCCAGAACCTGAAACCATTTCCAGTTGCCAAATTTTTCTTTCAGATTCCCCAGGCTCTCCACAGAATTCTGCCCAAATCTCTTCGCTAGCAATGTCCAAAACCAGAAAATTAGCCCACCAGTTGTCCAAAAATGTGCATTATCTGTGCCCCCTTGAGGAGAAGGAGGGAAGATACTATGCTCTGGTACAAGTACAGGGGCAGGGTACAATTTTGGCACTGGTGGACACTGGATCCCAAGCTACCCTTCTGTCCAAAAGGGCCTTTGATGAACTGAATTCAGGTAGGGGGAGAAGTACCAAATTCCCCTCACCTCTCTTCCTGGACAACTGCAGAACTTTGACGGGAAGGAAATTCCCGTCGAGCGGAATGCAGATTTGGACATCAAAATTGGGCGACACAAGGTGAAACACCCGGTCATAGTAGTGACTCCAGAGGCTACCCCTTGTTTACTAGGGAATGACCTCCTGAGAAGGTTGTCACCCCTAATAGATTGCGTGAACAAGGTCCTCTGGACCCAGACTAGCCGACCAATAAAATTAAAACATAGTGTCAACCATGTTAGTTTAAACGGCACCTGCCACATGGTTGAACAAAAATCTGACCAAGTTGAATTTCACTTCCAGAACCAAATTCCAGATGTGACAGTAATAGCAGTAGGACAACAGACTGGTGATGGGGGGTCCTCTCTATTTCTGAAAATCAACCTTCCTTCCAGTTTAAGGTGGTATTCCACACTGGAAGGAAACACTATGAAATTCTTTACCAATCCACAATCAGACACTCTCACTCCTATAGTCCAGAAAGATGTGAAATCAGCTCAGAACCTGGCCGATATTCAGCAAATTGGAGAGCAGTTGTTCATCCCTGTTCAGTTAAATGATGGGAAGGACTCTGTTCTCGTTCGAGTGTGTGTGAACAACGGTAAGAGCTTCATCAGCGAAGCCATATTCCGCCAACTCCCAAAAGATCCAGCCATTCCCACATTCAAACTGATAGACAAATGGGAAATGGACCTGGAAGCACCCAATTCCAAACATCTCATGCCAAGCAGGTGTATGCTCAAAATCTCCATTGGCAACAAGAGCATAGTCCATAATTGTTGGGTCATGCGAGACGTCACTGCCGCCTTTTACTTAGGCAGTGACATTCTCAATCGCTTTGCCATTAGTTTGGACCTAATAAACTTCAAAGCTTGGTTCGATTGGCGGATAATCCCATGGGCTTTGATGATCCAGAAAAAGCATTTAGGTCAGCTCAATTGCTACCTTATGCAGTTGAAATTCAGGTTAAAGAGGAAGTCACCATCCCAGAAAGGACCCGACAATTCTCCCTGGAAGTGAAAGTTAAAAAAGGACAAAAATTGAAAAACGCTGATGCTTATATTCATCTAAATGCTTCTCTCCAACAGCAAGGGTTGGGGGTAAACCCAACACCATTAGTCAACATAGAACATGACACCATTCCAATAGAGGTGGATAACAGCGACTTACAGAGTATTACTCTAGCCGCAGGCACCATCATTGGAATGGCGGTTGATGACCGACATTTCTCCATTGATTTAGGAAATGAACTGTTAGGACCAATCCCCAAGGACTGTTTTGACGGTGACAGTGATGTCAATACAACACCAGACAGGATCTTTACCCGGCACGGGGGGAACTTCCTGGTGTACACTTCTTGCCCTTATGGTAAGGAAGATGTGACTTGTGTCTTCAGAGGGGATGAGGTGATTTTCCAGGTCCATGAGAGCTGCCTTTCCCACCTGAAGCCTCCGGTCCAAATCAGCACTCTGACCAGGGACTTCTCCACCCAGCTCGAGGAGGCCGCTGAGATAGCAAAACCAGAAGTCTTTCCAGGCTTCAGGCAGATGGTGGAAGAGAGAGTCAACCTAGCTGATGCCTGCGTGACTCTGGAACAGAAGCAAAAGTTGAAACAAGTTTTCTTGGATTTCCAAGATCTCTTTGCGGTAGACTGTGGTCGCACCAACTTCCACACAACAACGATTCCCACGGACCCTGGCATGACTCCAGTGTTTGTGAAGCAATATCGTTTGCGTCTCGCATCCATGGAGTCCCTTACTGAAATAATTAAGAACCTTGAGTCCGGGGGAATATTCCGTCCAGTACACAGCACCTTCAATAATCCGGTGCTGGGAATATTGAAGCCAAACGGCCAGTGGAGACTCTGTGCCGACCTTAGGGAGCTCAACAAATGGGTCCATACTTCCCGATGGCCTCTGCCCTACATTGACCAAGGGCTGGCCCAGATTCAGGGGTCACAGGTATTCACTGCAATAAACCTGACCAATGGATACTGGACCGTGCCTGTCAGTAGGGAGGACCAATACAAACTGGCTTTTACCTTTGGGGGCCAGCAGTACACATGGACACGGACTCCCTTCGGATACCTCAACTCCGGCAATGAATTCAACATTTTCCTACATAAGGCCATGCCTGACCTGGGTGCGAGGGGTAACCTGGCTTATGTAGATGTTGTCCTCATCAAAGGTTCATCTGTGGAGGAACATATAGCGGAGATCCATTATGTTCTGACACAGTTGAGGGCCGCCGGAGCAAAACTTTCCTTTCAGAAAGCACAGTGGTGTAGAACCTGTGTTAATTTCTTAGGGCATGAGATTACTCCTCAGGGTCTCTGTCCCCAGGAAAAAAAAGTGGAAGCACTTCAAAAACTGAAAGACCACACCACTCTGCGGGAACTAAGGAGCCTCCTTGGACTGACTAATTAAAGGAGAAATTTCATTGAGGGCTACGCAGAGATCACCAGACCCCTGATTCATCTTTTGAAGGGGGGGTCAAGTGGGAATGGGGTCCAGAACAATCTGAGGCAGTAAAACAACTCAAAAGAAGCCTCTCACAAGCGCCTTGCCTAGCTTACCCTGTCAGAAACAAGGAGTTCTTCCTGGAGACAGGGTTCTCTAATAAGTGCTTGACAGCAGTATTATACCAAAAGCATGACAAGGTCAATAAAGTAATCTACTATGTGAGCAAAACCTTATCCTCTTTGGAGGAAAAATTCAACGATTGTGAAAAGGCACTCCTGGCAACGGTGTGGGCATTGAAGAATTACCACCCGTTCATCCAGGGGGAACACATCATAGTGGAGACTCCACACCAGCCTCTGCAATACCTCCAAAGTGACAGAATCCGGGCCGGAAATGTGAGTAATTCCCGAATTATTTCCTGGATTCTGTCAATGCAAGGCTTTCCTGTGGAGGTCAGATATAGCCAAAACAAGAAGAGTCCCCTCGCGCAAGGTCTGGCTTGGTCGAGGACGAAAGTCTAAAAATCAAGGACAACATGGAGGCATACCTTAATTCCCCACACAAAGTCTTTGAAGAAGACAAGTGTGAGGGAATGCCCACTGTCTATGTGGATAGATGCTCTTACCATGTTGACAACAACGGGGAAAAAGAACTCGTGGCCGGCGTAGGGAACGCATGGGTGAATGAGTCCCCAGAACCCTCCGCTGGATACAAAATTGGTCCCCGAAGTAGTCAGGTGGCAGAATTGATGGCTGTGCATCAAGCCATCCTCACTGCTGTCCAACATTAACTCCACGAACTGGTCATAATCACAGATTCGGATTATGTACGGAACGGGTTCGTGGAGCACCTGGTTAATTGGAAAACCAGAGGCATGTTATGTGCTAATAACAAACCCTTGAAACATGGGAAGTTAATCCAAAACATTGATGATCTGGTCACCTCGAATGGGATGACCATCTACTGGAAAAAGATCAAGGGTCATTTCAAAGTAGAGGGACCAGACAAAACTGGAAATGACTTAGCTGAGCAGCTGGCCAAAACCGGGGCCATCCAAGGGGATCTAATAGAAATAGAGTCCCTGTTGGGGGAAATCCAGGTCACTGCTATCACTAGGTCCCAGACAAATGCTCACAATGATCTTTCAACTGCACAATGGAGTAAGGAGACCCCTGATGCTGCTTTGATTACAGCTCAGAAGGGGGATCCAATAATTGGTAAGTTTTACCAACACATTGAGGACCCTGAGAACTTTCCCCTGACGGATACCAATTACATTGGGAAGGAGGACCTTAGAGTGTTGATGAAATGTCCAAAGATGTTCCGAATCTAAGACGGTTTGTTGGTAAGGAAATCCCAAGCTGACCATGATCAGTGGGTGGTCTCTACCTCATTCCGAAGCCTGATCTTAAGTCACGCCCATGATGCAGCCACCGCGGTCATCGGGGGTTTCACACAACACTGGAAATCTTAAGAGAGGTTGCATACTGGCCACACATGGGGCAGGACCTCGACCAATACTTCAAGGGGTGTCTTGTGTGTGCACAATTTCAGCCAACATCCCTCTCACACATGGCGCCTCACCAAAAGATGGGTATGAAACTGCCATGGTCAGATTTGCAAATCAACTTCATAGGCCCTGTAATTCGCTCGTCTAGAGGAAACAAGTACATGTTGACCGTCACATGCTTGTTTACCAAGTGGGTGGAATGTCTCCCGCCCCCAAATTGCAAGGCAGAAACAGCAGCTGCCCTGATGATTAACCACATCGTTTCCCATTTTGGTCTACCTCAAAGGATTGAGTCAGACAGAGGTAGCCATTTCACCAGCGAGGTAATTACAAAGATGTGGGAGATACTGGGTGTCAAAAGGAAGTTACATATTGCTTACCAGCCAGCTTCTTCTGGGGCAGTAGAACGCTACAAACGGACCATTGTGAGCATCTTAAAAAAAGTTTGTGGCAGATTCTGGGCCAAGTTGGGATATCCGATTACCTCTGGTCCTAATGGC
Organism: Ambystoma mexicanum; assembly: GCF_040938575.1. Classification (NCBI taxonomy): domain Eukaryota; kingdom Metazoa; phylum Chordata; class Amphibia; order Caudata; family Ambystomatidae; genus Ambystoma; species Ambystoma mexicanum. The sequence goes on from NC_090935.1 coordinate 977,171,649, forward strand.
CATCAGATCTGCCCCTTCATCTGCAACCAAAATGTCACCATTTGAGTTGATGACCGGACGCAAGATGGTGCTTCCCCAGCATTTGCTCTACAGGACCCAAGAGCAGACACTGATAAATGCCTCCACAACTCATGAGTATGTGGAGAATTTAAGGAAACACCTTCAGCATGCTTTTGCCTATGCTCAGCAGAATCTAGAAAGATCAGCTGATAGCATGAAAATCCACTACGACCCGAAGACCACCAGGAAGGAATATACTGTGGGAGACCGGGTATATCTATACAATTTCCAAAGGAACCAGGCCAAACAGCGAACATTTTTGCCTACATGGAAGGGACCGTTTGAAATTATAGACAAGGTCTCCCCGGTAGCGTATAAGATCCGCATCCCCAAAGATAGTCTGGCGGAAGGGGAAGATAAGTGGGTACATATAAATCAGCTAAAGTGTTACCATCCCAGGCACACTCTGCAGCAACTGGAGGAGTCCTCTACAATACCAGAGGGGACCGCTACAGATTAATTCAGTTCCGATCCTAAAATATCCCACATATAGTCTCTAAAATATTATGATTTGAAAAAAAAATGTTTCATGTGATATCTTGTTTTAAAATAAGACTGCAAAATGTATCCTGATGCATAAAATGTACATGCCACCCCACTATATCAATAGTGGTGGAAAAATGTCTATAAATAGGTATTGCCGATTTTGCTTTATCATCCTAGGAGAGATGAAACCATGGAGAATGACCAAGGAGGATGACCGGGGACCGGGAGCAAAGATCCGAGGGGCCCAGGGTACCGCCCAATATTCCCATCAGGACCGGCGAGGAGAACCGATCGATCGAACTGGATGGAGGAAAAGATGCTGAACTGTGCCATCTACAGAATTGGAAGAAGATGATGCGGACATACCAGCGCGTGGATCAAAACATCCTTTGCACCCGACTCCCCTCGACTCGAAATCAAAGCGCAGTCAGGCGGGGGGGCTTGTCAAGGGTTTTGACCCATGTTGAATTATTAGACGGGGTAGTTGTGGGGATGAGCTGTCGCCGCCCATCATTCTATCCCGGAACAAAACTGAATCAATAGACTGGGTAGATGTGGGGATGAGCTGTCGCCGTCCACATTCGTGCCAGAATCCAGGAGAACCGCCCAGTTGTGCGCACACCAAAATAGTCGCCTGACCTGCCACCCACCAGTGCAAGCGTGCTGGGTCAGAAGCGCCATGAGTGAAATGTGGTGCCAAAGGAAAAACAACAGTGCCTGTTAGCTCAAAATCACTTTAAAACCACCTTTTGTTTCTCTGAATGCAAGCACAAAATGCCCATTTCAAACATTGCAAGATATCCAAAAATCTCACTGAACACCAGCAGACATCTGGCAGAATGAAGCCTTTTGTGCATACAAAATCTGGAAAGAAATAGAGCACAAAACAATGTTTATAACAAAACTGGCTGAGCTGTGGATGTCAGCAGCTGAAGTGAAATTGGATTTAGAACCACTAAAATCGAAATGTTTAAATTAAATGAGTGACCTACTTTTGAGTGTCACATAGTTTGCAACTGTTAAATGTCATAGTTTTGAACTTAGAATCAGCATTCTAGCTGCATGTGTAAAATTGTGAGTTTGATTTGAATGAAGAAAAACTGGGAACAAAAGTGACATTCAGCTGAAGCCTGGCTTAATGAAACTGGATTCTGCCTGAAAACTACCCCCGACAGGAGAGGGAATTCAGCAGCTGTGTTCCCAGGCCTGGCTGCATCCTGCTGCCCCTGCCAAAAGGAGATGACACCTCTCTGTTTGACTTAGGGGAGGAGCACCTGGGGACTACAGGAAACTAAACAAATCACTGTGCCTGGCTCAGGCAAATATTATATTAGGGGGGTCGTAAATGGCTTCCTCTTGGAAGGAGAAGTGGGTGGGGCACTGCATCTGTGAGCTTGCTGAGCTTGGGGTTAGTGGATAAACCAGAAATTCCACCATGTGCTTTGGAAAACCACACCTCTTTGGGGCCAGAGCATAATTTTAAAAAGATGGATAATTCATAGTGCAGACTTGTAAAAATTATATAAATAAAATCATCATTCTTGTGATTTTTCTGTGCACATTTTAAGAGGTGTTAGGACCCTGTGGTATGTTTTTGGGGATAGTAGCGGAAAAAAAGGTTGTTACTCCAAATGTATGCATGTTAAAAATCTGACACTTTATCATCTGAAACCAACCCATATCCCTGGTGCACATTTCTGTAAAATCTGGAAAGGTTTAGAGGTCGTGATCTGGATGAAAAGGGCAGAATTCTGTCATAAGTGGACACGACATCTTAGAAAGACAGGGATCGGATGGTTTGGTGCTACAGAAAATATGTTAACTGAACATTAGAAAAATGGTACATAGATAAATATGTATTTGGATCAGAAATAGATTTGTGTGCAATTTGACAAGGGGAGGATCCTCTGACCATAAACCTACCTCATCACTCTGACTCACAACCCAGTTCCCCCAATCAAGGAAGAGAGGAGGAACTGGCCAATGATAAGTTGAGAGGCTTGGGCATGCAGAATTAGCCGACCCACCCACTTTCTAAACACATAAAAAGAGCCACTGGAAGCCAGATAGGACTTTTCTTTTTCATTTTCTGCGGAGCACGCTGACGGACAAATTCACATCCAGAACTCCAGAGACCTAGACTGACTCCAGCTAGACAGAGACCAGAACTTAGAACTCTGACTCCACATTTTAAAGCAAAGGCCTAAACCACAAGCTGAGTTCTCTTCAGCAGGCCTCAAAACCAACCAAACTATTCAACAGCTGTGTGAATCTTTGCCAAGAACTTTTGCAAGAACCTGTAGCAGTATCCAGAAAGCAGTGCTGTATCCGGAACCAGAGAGAACCACAGACCAGACCGTTGTGAGCAGAACCGGTGCCTGACAGACCCAGAGAGCAGAGCTGACCCAGATAGCTGGGACTTCAGAACCACCCGCCGGAAGTCCCGTCCAACCTGACCAGACCTTGACGGCTTATTTAAAAAATATAGTGTGAGTACTCACTGTGCCAAAACCAATCTCTTAATTTAAAATAATCTAATCCAAACTATTTTAGCCTATTAGAACTGCCTCCTAGAATAGTGTATGTGTTCACAATACATCTTTTGAACAGTAAGGCCATGGCTAAAGGTGTGCCCTTATATTTAGCATTTGCTTACTTCGCCCTAGCCTTCGATAGTGTCAAGAGAGATATGCTATGGGCGAAGCTTGTGAAATGGGGCTGCCCGAGGTTCTTAGTTGGCATCCCAAAGGCACTGCATACAACTACATCAGTTTACGTTTGGCTAGGTAGTGATGGAGGGCTCTCGGAATCTACCTTAATGGAGCGTGGCCTAAAACAAAGGTGCATTTAGGCCTGACTCTTTTTAATTTATTTATTTTGGACATTGGAGACTCCCTCAATTGTCCGAGAAATAAGGTTTTTCAGAGGCCTACTAGTGCTCCCAATCTATGCGTTATTACAACAGAAGGTGGTAGCACTGGCTGCCGGCTAAGGAAAAGGTTTCAAATAGAACATTTGGGAAATGTTCTTTTGTCCCAATGATTACATTTTATAAATCCAAAGCTTTTATCCTGTTAGACATATGGTGCAGAAATGTTATTGAATCTGGAAATTATTCCTTGGAAATTTGGAAGAGTGATTCCCTTACAAGTGGGGCGGGGGGTACCTAGTTCTGTAATAAGGTATGAGGTGGGGTTGGTGTCTCTAAATGCTTTTGTGATTTAGAGAACGTTGTCACTTTTCAGGAAGGTTTTCGTGGCAAAAGTGGGTACTCTGTTTAAGCAAATCCACCATGAAATTATTTTTTATTCAGTTAAGAGTTTAAAGATGCGGTCTGCAAGTTGCATAAACCTATTAGCTGAAATAAATGTAACTAGGACCAACCTTATAGAGAACCCAGACCGGGTGAAAATGAAGGTATGGAATCAGGACTGCATTACTATGATTGAGGAATGCATGAAGCACAAACTGTTTAGCCAGGCAATGATGGATGTGAAATCCTGGAACACCAACCATAGCATATCATTGTAAGTTCCCCAACGTTTATCTAAGGGCCAAGTTTCTATGATTTAGTTTAAACTTGGAACATACAAATGACATCCTTGGTGCCTGAAATGGGGTTACCCCGAATTTCAGAATTTGTTGTTTCTGCAAATTACCTCAGCAAATTGAAACTCTGAAGCACGTTGTTGTTGAATGTGCGGGGTTCACTCACCTCAGAGAATTATTTTTCGACAGGTTTTAAAGAAAGTATAGAGTAGTTACATGTGATGAGTGGTGGAAGCAATTAATGATGAGTGCTCGAGCTTCATTAGCATTGGCAGTAATTACATTTTTCATGGAATCAAACAAGAAGGCTACCGCCGTATGTTAATGTGCTCTTATATTTATGTTGGTCAATATCTTCTTATATTTTAATGCTAATAATATTTTGAAAAAATGCGAGCTACACCCGATTATATTTTCTCACCAATGAAACTGTTTTACTTTGGACTTTGTTGAAAAGAGACCTTGGTGCTGCTAGACTTTTATACTTATGTGGTTTTAAGGGTGATATATATATATATATATATATATATATATATATATATATATATATATATATATATATATATATATATATATATATATGCTGATTTATGTGAGGTAATAACTAATTTTTGTGAACGGTTATAAATACATAAATGCCTTATTTAGGAGCCATTTATATTTTGTACATACGTTCACATGAGACAGCAGGCTTTACATATAGAGGCATGTCATCTCACTCAATAGGTGTTTTCTCTAGAACCATTGTGTCCACAGTGGACAGGTATACATCTTATTCTGTAAGTTCTTTTGACTTACATCAATTACTGATGATATGTAGCTACTTTTCTCTATTTATATTGATTGTAGAATCAGCCCTGACGATGGACATAGAGTCCGAAATGCATTGGTCAAGTTCCACCCAAGCAATGGTGAAAAGGACAACACCAATAACAATCATGTGTTTGAAAGTGAGGTATTCAGAATTAATGTATGTGTCAATGTATTGAATTGCAGTAGTTCATACTACCGGGGGTGTTACCAATACTGGGGGTGTTCTATCAGTTTCCGTATATTATTTTAATGGAACACACCATCAGCTTAAGGGGCCTACTGTATGAGGCTGTACTCTGCATCAATTGGATGGGAGAGTAGATAGGAACTCACCAGGCCTTCTACTCTAGGCCTGACTTTCTGGCTGCCACGGATGTGGTGAGTGAGGTCCTCAGTGGCGAGCACTCTTGGATCAAACCGAGTGGGGAAATAGAAGGGAATATGTCTGATGCAGGTTTCCTGGCCTGGAATGGTGATCGACCAGAGGCTCGGCAATTCAGATACCCTGTGCGACTGATAGGCACGGGGTATGGTGCAGCAAGAACCAAAGCTGTACATGAGTGGGTGACTGGGAACAGACTGCTCAGCCCAGCGCATTAAAAGAAGATGATTATAGTGTTTTGAAGTGGAGGGATTACTCAGCTCAAAATAAACAGAGCAAGGACATTCGAAATGACATCATAATTATACACCAACCCGTGTAAAGGTACCATGGAATTCATCATTATGAGTCAAGGCAAAAAGGACAGTCATGTGCAAACAATCTGGCACGAATGAAAAGAGCCAGAAATGTGGGTGCACACAGACCAGCAGTTCAATCCTATGACGCATTCCAGATGTCTGGAGATTGCCATTTCGTGGCCAACTTCGTCCTTTATTTGACAGCAGAGTTCAAGTGTTCCTTTTATTTTTGGCTAATTATGTGCGAGTTCTCTTTGCTGTACTGAGATTTTCATGTACTTTCTGCTGCTTGAATATGACACTGCAGCCAATTCGCGAGGAAGTGTTATGTTATGTTCCGCATTGAAATGAGTCCAGAGTCAACACCTGCTATTTACACTAGTCACCATTAGGATAATTTGATAAATCTGGTGTGAACGCAAAATTGCTCATTAGCATTACACACGGAATGTCTTAGCAACACCTGATCTCATTATTTCATTTAAATGAACACTCAGTGATAACTGTTCACATTTACACATAGTAATGGCAATACAAAGTAGCATCCCGTCCGTCTGGACTGGATGGGAGAGTTTACGATTTGATCATTCTCATAAATCCTTGTACAAATGAATAAACGAATCGTTTTGAAAAAATGAAGACATCAGAAGTTAGTGTCCTGTGGTTATCTCGACTTACCTTTACTGATGGCATCGGTTTCAGCAGCTGATCAGGCCCATTTGAAGTCACAGCTTCTGGAATGATGCAAGTTCCTGGAAGAGAGGACCCAGAGCTAACGTATGCATTTCAAATTCGGTCATAAACCTTATAGCAATACAAATCTTATCTATCACGCAGGTTCGCCGTTGGTTATTGCTGGTGGATGTGCAACGTGTTAATTCGCCTACATAGATAGCCCACAGGCAGTGGAATGCATTACTGCTATTGCTGCAAGCCATAATTCACCTTTCTGAGGCTTTGGTATGAGGCGAAAAAGAAAACGTCGACACCTCAGGTGTGCTCCAGCATTAGCACCTGGCTCTAGTTTGGAAGTCAGTCAGACGGTATTTCTGGCAGTCTGTTGGCAGGTCCCACCTGCACTACCCATGAACGTCTAGCACTTCAGGAACCCAACTGTTCCCTTTAAAGGAATGGTTCAGTCAGAAATGTTTATTGTCCCTATGGGTTGGCCATGTGTTTTTAAGCCTAAATCGAAAAATTTAAATATAAAATCTTCCTCTGGACCTTACCCGAGTTTTCGTCCATTAAACACAAGCGAAAACAGGCAGTAGGTCGCCACCATTTTGTGATAATCTTATAACTTGCTGCATCGCCCTGTGTGATCTGGTTTTGCGGCACTAAATCATATCCCCCGTCCCTGAGCCTGTCATCAGCAGACGCGTACCGCCCATTTCACAACGCCAAAGCACGCCTTGTGTCAACATTCGCTGCTCTTCACCTAATGACGTGTCACCATGGAAATGGCAGGACGCCTCTTTACTCAATAAGTATAAACAGACCGTTTGACAACACACAGCAGCAGATGTTCGATTCCATTCCTCTCTCTGTGTTACTTTGAGTTTTATGTGACTCGTTTCTGTGCTCTGGTCAGCTACTTTCGCCACTTGTAGCCCGTGTGAACAGATACCAGTACCATCGCTATAAATTATTTTGTTTGTTTACCACACAATGACTACAATAATGCCCTACATGTACGAGCCAAAGTATACCGAGGAGGAACTACTGGAAAGGGAAACATGCGAAAACGATGGGGCTTCGGACGGCAGTTGGCAGGACGAATCAACGGATTAAGACACTGGACCTAATCGCATGGACAGTTTCCACCTGGTGCACATGCAATCAGTGCGAGCTAATGCCAACCGAGGACGAGAACTGCTGCTGCTGTGAAAACTCTGGATGCGTGGCCTACATTTCGGAAGTCGAGCCACGGCTGCAATGCATCACCGAGCTGCCAGACTTCAGGGCAGCCTGCTTCACACAGTCCGTGTTGAGGATAATGATGGTGCTTATGCATGAACTTCGCGTAACTGTTCGTCCTCGTAATCCGAGTAATGAGTAAGTATACTCTGGTTGTGATGCCACTACTATTTCATAGTCATTTCCTATATTCAAAATTACATCTACATATCATTGTAACGCATGAAAGTCGTTCAATAGTGTGCAGTGTCCAGATAGCATTTGTCCGAGCAGAATGCCATTAATTACAAGAATTGTCATTGACAACAAAGGTTTAATTAACTTATCTTGGTCATTTAAAAACAGTTTGTATCATTCTTGTTCACAGGTGGTACAGGCTGGTGGCCTATCGTTCCTTTACATGGTGGCTTCACGGGAGGCTTGGACACCACGTTCGAAGAGTAATACCCGCCTGTGCCGTTGGTGCCATAAGACAAACTTTCCCCAGTGACAGCGGTCAGTACAGGGGATTTTCCCTCGCTGCGCTGCAACCTGACCTGTACAATGTGTAGAGTTTTGAATTTTTGTGCCATCAAAATAAGAAACAAAATAAAACAACACATATATTTTAACAATTGTTGTTTCGATTTTTTAAATGAATCAAGTGTGTCTCAATTCAAGAGTCTTCCTGTGCCTTGTCTGCACGGCCACCAGCCCACCCACCCCCCCTATCAAAGGCAGTTCGCACTCGGGGATGAGCACTGCCATGGTGTGCTGTCAGGGGCGATAACGGCCAAGGTGCCAAACACCATATAAACTTCAAAAGGTATCCCACGCACAGGGGCCATTGCTCACATGGCCTCCTCAGACCCCGTGTCTCCAGACAGGCCTCCCCTGAAGCAGGCCGCTCCCCTGCAATCCACATAAGTGTGTTTCCATTCAAGAGTCTTCTTGTGCCTTGTCTGCACGCCCACCGGCCAACCACCCCCCCCCCCATCAAAGGCAGTTCGCACCCGGGGATGAATGCTGCCATGGTGTGCTGTCAGGGGCGATAACGGCCAAGGTGGCAAACACCATGTACACTTCAAAAGGTATCCCACGCCCAGGGGCCATTGCTCACATGGCCTCCTCAGACCCCGTGTCTCCAGGCAGGCCTCCCCTGAAGCAGGCCGCCCCCCTGCAATCCACATAAGTGTGTCTCCATTCAAGAGTCTTCCTGTGCCTTGTCTGCACGCCCACCGGCCCATCCACCCCAGCCCCCTGCAAACCACATAATACCATGACATGTACACGACATTCATTCATAAACACACCCCTGTTTCTAATACTTTATAAACCACTTGATATGTCTCATGAGAACATCTTTGTGCTTTGCAAGTCAACTTCTGAACGTGCTACCTGAGAATCACTGCGATCGATGCTAATCTGCTCGTCGTTGTGCTATCTGTGAACTTCTGTGACCGCTTTGAGCAAACTCGTCAGTGTGCTAGCTTTGGCCATCTACCTGTTCTCCTGCCACAAACTACTGGGCTTTCTGAATCTATCTGTTTGTTGGTCAAGGTAAGGCCATGTATCACAGTCATATTTCGGTCATTTTTAAATTTCTATCTATTTGCGAGTAGAGTACTCAATAGTGCTATGTTCATTGGTCTCATTGCTATTGAGTTGAGTTTCAATTGTTATGCTATCATTAGATCTATTTATTTTCATCTGTGTCAATTGTCATTGAATTGCATCCTTCGCGGGTCCTGTCTATGATGCAAGCATCTTTCCTTCTCGCGCAAGACAGTACATCGAAGAGTCACATGTTCAGAGTTTAGTTCCATTATTTTTTAATTTGTGAAAGTAATGCTAATACTAATCCGCACTTGATGAACTGGTATAGTTCCGGCGACCAAAACAAACCTTGCATTGAACATTTTATAGTTCATTTACTTTTTTATGGCATTTTTATTCATCAAGGTTTATAATAATCTTGATATTTACTTTTCAGAATTTTCAACAATGCCTGCCTGTTCAATTAGTTGTTGCCCTTCGAAGACCCATGCTAAATTTGAAGGCACTACAATGCATGCATTCCCTAAAACTGTTGATCGAATAAGAGAATGGGTCAGACATTGCGGATATCCACCCGAAGAGCTTGAAAGTAGAGTCCAACAAATCTTTGAGGACAAGAGGGGTGATCGATATCGCATCTGCAGCCGGCACTTTTCCTCGAACATGTACGCCACATCTTGGGTAAAAAAGAAGAATAAACGGCGAACAACACAAAAATTGCTCGCAAACGCTAATCCCACTCTATTCATCCACATTCCGCCACTGGTGAGTCAATTGTCCAGATTTAGCTTTAGGCCTTGCGGTAGTGTGTAGGTAGCTGAATGGATTAATTGATATTTTAGGTTTGTGTCCCTTGTAATACTTTCGATATTGATATGAGTGTATACCTTTTTGAATAATGACATTTATCAATAAATTATTTTTCAATTTTATAACCCTGAAAGGAAATCTATTTATGGGTACAGGAAACTGTGCTATATTGCGGACATTCAATAGCATTATTCTCAAGTATTCTGTCGCCTTAAATGGCAATTTTTAATATTGGCATTTCATTATCAAACAATAATTTACCTTTACAATTGCTTGACTATCCACTGAATCTGAAGCAAGAACATTCTTCATCCGTGACGTGCCCGCAGTTATCAACCACTTCTAGCACGTATCAGGTAATCTTACTTAGCTATTACACTACAGACTTGTTTTATGCATGTCAAGTAATAGTTTTTATGTATTATGTAATTATTTTACCGAATGTTTCGTTAGTGCTTTCCAATTGATATACACCTTAGTTGTCGTCCCCTAGTGTTTGTTTTCAGTTATAATTATTGTTATCCATACTAATGAAAGCACTGTCTTTCAGGGAGATGCTGAAGCGTCCACCACATTGACAACATCCATAGATATTCTTCAGCAGCACGAGGTATGGATACTGCCAGCCCCATCGAACTAGATCATCAGAGCTGGAATACTTGTCGTTTGATTGTTCTACACAATGTTTCATTCGTGGTTAGCCATTGATATGTACCTGTGCGGTCGACCCCAAGTGTGTGTTATGTTTTCAATATTGTAATCCTTACTAATGCAAGTACTATGTTTCAGGCGGTAGATGGAGCGTCAACCCCTGCACTTGATGCAGAGCCTGACATTCAAGTAATTCCAGGGGAAGTGGAAGCGGGACCATGCGTATACAAATCGGTGCAACATCTTTTGAAAGTGTGCACTACATTTACAACATCCATAGATATTCTTCACGAGCACGAGGTATGGATACTGACAGTTCCATCGAGCGTGATCATATAACGTGATTCCATTTGCTATACTTTCTTCCTTATTAACGCAAGTACTGTGTTTCAGGGAGACGACAGAGCTTCCTCTACAATCACAAATCCCATTTAGATGATGCAGATGTAAATAAATTGGAGAAATAAGTCGATTGATCGGATCATATTTAGATATCCATTGATTCTTTTAGACAATGCATCATTTGTGGTTATCTCTTTATATGTAACTGTGCTGTCGACCCCAAGTGTGTGTTATGTTTACCATATTGAAAACCATACTAATGCAAGTACTGTGTTTCAAGGAGTTGCTGAGGCGTCCTCTCCAATAAAATCATTCATGGCAGTCTTTGCAGAGCCAGAGGTATGGATACTGACAGTTCCATCGAACTAGATCATCAGACATCGAATACGTTTGATTGTTCTACACAATGTTTAATTCGTGTTTAGCTATTGAGATGTACCTGTGTGGTCGTCCTCACGTGTGTTTTATGTTTTCGTTATTGTGATACATAGTAATGAAAGTACTATGTTTCAGGGACTCGATGGAGCGTCATTCCGTGCTGTCTATGCGGATCCAGAAAATATAGTCGTTGCAGCGCAAGAGTAAGGGAAGACATGCGGAAACGAATCGGAGCAACAGTGTGCAGATGTTGAAGTTCGAGTCAAGAAAGTTGCAAAGAAAAGAAAGCAAAATAAGGTTACTTATAAACAGTTCATATTTTTATAAATTGTTTTGTGCTGGGGAATATATTATGTTTTTTTCTGTCAATTGTACTATATTTTATCTTGTGTTTAAACTGAACATCCCTTTTCCAATCTGTCCTCTAGTTACCCGTGGGTGTACGAACTATACATACACAGACAGTGAAGCAATGAGAGATGTTGCTTGCCAGACCATTTACACTATGGAGGAACTATTAATTCAGGTGCGGCGTGTAGAGACTCGAGATGCGATTGTCCAATGGCCAGAACATGAATTGAATGTGTCCGGAGAATCCAGCAAAGTTTTATTGGACCATTGTTACAGTGCGACTGCACCACCACAAGAAGATGATACTGGATGTATTCACGATAGCTCTGAAGAAGTCACGGATCAATTCACACAATCTACACCAGCAAAAAAAAAAAAATCCCACCCAAAAAGATGTCGACATTGTTGTGTTCTCCCATCAATGTTCAAGTAACAGATGTTGAAATGACAGCAGCACTATTCACCGATGCATCAGAACATGATATCAGCGATATTAGTTTTAATTCTGGTGATATGTACACAACGATACAGTCCGAAACAACTGTGATGCAGGATGACAGTCAAATGCAAGAGGGCAAATACATAGTATTCAACAGTTGTTTGATGGATATTATAAGTATGCTGAAATGTGGGCATTCAGTTAGAGGGGAAGTATGTGGGAAGACATTGATTCATGTGACTCGTCAAACACAAGGCAGTAACATCAAAATACATGCCGCCTGTACATTACATCATACGTTCTCATGGTCTGCACAACCGATGCTGGGGAAACTGCCAGCAGGCAATCTACTGTGTGCAGCTGCCTCACTTTTTAGTGGGTCCAGTTTTAAAAAGTTAGAGTCTTTCTTTCAGTTTGTGGGACTCCATTTCATTTCTAAAACGCAGTACTACAAATTCTAACATGATTATCTATTTCCGGCCATTAGTAATGCTTGGAAAATTGAACAATTGTCTCTAGAAAGTACATTAGAAGGCAAACGATTCAGGCTAGCCGGCGAAGGACAGTGCAACAGCCCTGGATTTTCTGCCAAGTACTGCACCTTCCACTTTTAGGACATGGATAGTAAGAAAATTGTGAGTTTGGTGGTCGTACAGGTGTCCCAATGTAAATCCTCAGTGGCCATGGAGAAACTAGGATTTATAAAATCATTGGAATATCTACAATTGAGGGGAATGCACATCGACCTCATAGCCATGGACAGACACGTTTCAATAGTCAAGACAATGAGAGAGCAGTTCCCACATATTAAACATCAATTTGACGTATGGCATCTTGCTAAATCAATCAATAAGAAACGCTCGGCTGCAGGGGAAAAAAAAGGTATGAAAAGTATTTCACAATGGTCCCAGTCTATCAGCAACCATCTGTGGTGGAGCTCCAAAACTTGTGAAGGGTCAGTGGAAATCCTACTTGAAAAATGGCAGTCACTGATGCACCACTGTACCAACGTTCACCGCTGGACAGAAAACCAACATTTCCACCAATTTGAACATGGCCCTTTGTCCCCAGAGGAGGCACGGAAGAAGAAGTGGTTCATTCCATCTTCACCTACACACAAAGCCATTGAGAAGATTGTTTTTCGGCATAGAGGGCATGAAACATAGGACTCTACTAGCGGTCTTGGCCCATAACGAGAATGTGTACCGTGAACAATCTAGGACTATGGGAAATGTAGGGATGCTTCGCTACACTACGGCTTTTGCAAAAAGAAGTAAGAAATGGGTGGTCAAACCAGTATATGAGGAAATGGAGTTCAAATTTGTTAAAGGCCTTATTGTTAATGTACTAGAGAAGCACACACATGGAATTTTGAGTGATTCTGTGCGGAACACAGATACATTGCCACCGAACATTGCCACTGTGCCATGTCCACCCAAAGAAGAGCTTGTTGAGAAGTACAAATCCCGGTTTAAATCATTATAATCTGATTGCCTTTTTGAAATAAATTCTATTGTACAGTGTACATACAAAGTATGCTAACCCTAACCCCTCCCTTCACCATCCTGGGTGGCGAACAACCTGGGTGTTATCTTTGACTTCTCTCTCTATTCACCTCATATCGCTGAGCTTGTCAATATGTGTATGTATATATTTTTGTTGTTGTAACTAAGCTTCGCAATCTCATGTAAATGCTACGCACTGGTACCTGAGGGGAGGCTTGCGCATTACAAATAATAAAAAAAAACAAACAATAAATCTCACTTTCAACTCAACTCCTCGAGTACTTTATAATTTTCCTCACCTTCCACCAAAAAGTCAATGTCTCCGTAGTTATGGTTCTCTAGGGCTGCAAAGATTGCGGACAACGAGGACAAACTTGGGGGACTTGGAATGCGCCAAGCGAGGCGTTGCAGATGGGAGAGAAGGCAGTTCGCATTAGCACAGTGAGGCCTAGTACAAAGATGGAGTCGAAAATTCAAGTTCTCACAGATGGCTTTACACAGGATGTTGCAAAGTAAGAATGTATGCTCATGCAGAGTGAAGGTCAGCAGCTTTGATTTTTTGCTGGCGGGCTGGAGAGGCCCACAACTCGCACTGGCAGTATAAGGTTCTATTGATTTTTGACCTTGAGAGACAGGGACCATGCCTTAAGGACTTCATTTGAAGGAGGGGTGCAATAACGTAAGAGTTGATAAGGCTGAAAATTCTGAAACTACGCCGAGTTTCATGTTAGTTTAGTATATGAAAAATCATTGCCACAAACAGAGTGCAATTTACGGACTGCATTGCTCAGAGACAATGGAAATGGCAAATATAATGTAAGTAACTCTTTAGACGATTTTATACCGGAATATAATAACAATAGCATTCAGTTAAAGACAGGTTAAGTTGTACTTGTTCGTTCTGTGTGGCATATTACAATGAAGAGCAAGTAAAATATTTGTGGGATCGTCTTTCTACCGTGCACATAGGCATGCATTTGCCCATTCGACACGCATGTAGACAAATAGTCGTTTCTCAGTGGTTCAACGCTAATAAATCATTACATTGTGTGTTAACCTCGATTTCTTTCGCCAGTTTTCGCATTGCTTTTAGAGCCAAACATACTCCATTGCACTATCCTCGCAAGCAAATTATTTCACCTCGGCCCTAACAAATAAAATGAATAATAGTAATAAAGATCAGCTGGCGAGACTAATTTCAATTTTTATGTTTTCAAAACAGGTACATCCTACCGTACTGCGACTGCCACCTATTCCAGACCCCGGCCGACGGATTCATCAATCGCCAGCTGCAGCTTCTTGTAAACAACTGCACTACCCTGACTATCTTATGGGACGATTGCCAAGGGCCCATATGCCCTTACGCAGTACTTTTTTTTTTTTTATTACACAGATTTATATGGTTTTCCTTATTTTAAACCTTTAATGTGCTGTAGACCAAGTTTCCGTGATTTGTCTACCACCTTTGTTTAGCTCACACGTCTTTGGTAATTGTCCCTTTGTCTGTGTCACTACGTAGCCCTTCCAACTTTTTAAGTATTAAAATCACCAGTCTTACAAGCGCTATATTGATTTTCATTATTTCTCCTTCTATGAGGACTTTCCACCAGTCTTCCGCGCTCCTTGTGACGAAGCTTCTCAGGGCATTGCCCAAACATTGCTCACGAGCTTCTCGTAGTCCCGTGCAATGGAGTGTGAGATGTTTCAGGGTTTCTTTTTCTCCTTCGAGTTCACACACTCTGCATTTTGCATCTCTGTTCATGACTTTGCTCTTTTGTAATACTTCTCCCGTTGGCAGGATGTTCAGTCTGAATGTTAAAAAGAGAGCTCAAAAGTACCAGTTCGGGAATAAATTCAAGTAGCTCGGAATCTGATTCAATTTTCACGGTTGAGCCCAGAAGTCTTCGTAGCCTTTGTATTTGCCGATGGGTTCCTGGGTTTATATCCAGTCTGCCATATATAATTTTTTTCTTGGTTTTATCTGGATTTATCCACCGATCATCCTCTGATTCGTTTAAGTTCACCAAGATCTCTCGACACGCTCCTTGCCACTCGTTAGTATTGCATCTGTGTTTTCTTTTATTGCTTTATTCAACACTTTGAAACCTCTGGTTGCATTTTCCTCCAGGCATTTTCGATAGAAGGTTAGCATTTTCCATATCACTATGGTTTTAAGTGAAGTTAATGCCAACTCTCTCCTTATCAGCTCTATTGGCACAGATTTGGGGAGTTGTAGTACTTTTCGCCAAAACTGGCCTTCCAGAATTGGCCATGTTTGTGTCGATATGGGTCTTTGTGATTCAACTCCATATGTCAGTGTGGGCACGACTTTCATCCTGTAGAAAGTTACCAATGGTGTTAAGGTAAATCTACAGTATCTTTTCATCAGGATTTTCCCTTGAGACGCTAAGTTGTTTGCTTTCCGTTTTAGCCCTTTCATTCTTGGTTTTTCGCTTTTCATGTTATTTATGCAGACTCCCAGATATGTCAATGCCTCCACTTCCAGAATTCTTTTACCGTTTAGAAGCCAACCTGACTTTCTCATTCTGTTTTTTCTCTATCCTGGGCGCAGCTTTAGGATCCTCGATTTTCCTGGATTAATTACCAAGTCGTTTGTGTCCACATACTGTTGCAACGCCGTCAGCTGTCGTTGGAGGCCTATTTGTGTCTGGTCCATAAGGACGATGTCGTCTGCATATAGCAGTCTCCCTATTGAGGTCCCTGCAATCTTAGGTGGAAAGCAGCGTATAAGTTCAAAGGAGTCCTCAATGTCTGATGTTTACAGGTTATAAAGTTCTGGTGCGAGTGGGCCCATTCTTATCGGGATTTGGTCTGTCAATGTTCCTGCTTTGTCCAACCTGATTCTTATGCTTGTGTCTGTGTACAGGTCTTTGATGTTCTCCACCAGTATCTGCGCGTATTTCCAGTTCTCCAGTTTCTCCCACAACTTGGCTCTTTTAATTGTGTCAAAAGCTTTTGACAAATCGATAAAAGCAACATAGATGTCTTGGTTTTTGTTCCTTATTGTTCTTGCTTTCATCAGGTTGATCAGAAAAATATTGAGTCCAGTACCTCTCCCCCTCGCAAATCCAGACTGCCAGGGGTATCTTCGTCCACTTTGCTGTACCCAGGTGGTCAGAGCTTTCAGCAAGGTTGATGCGAAGACCTTCCCCCCGACGTCCAGTAGTGCGATCGGTCTGTAGTTGTCTGGTGATTTTCGAAGGCCCTTTTTGAAAATCGGTACCACTACTGCTGTCCTCCAGGAGTCTGGAATTTTCTCGGTATGTAGGATGTATTCAAACAGGATGTGTAGGAACTTTGCCCACTCACTGGTATTGCTCTTGAGTATTGTGTTCGTCAGCCCGTCAGGTCCCAGAGCTCTTGAGTCTTTTAGTTTCTTTAAAATGTTTTCAATTGCCTCAGTGCTAATGTCTATTATCACGTTTTCCTTACTTGGCACCGGTTTTCGCTCGGATGGGGTGTAAGTATCTTCTTGTTGCTGTGAGTAATATTCACACCATAAGGTGGCACTTATTGGGTTTGATAAGCTTTTCTCCTGGGGATGGTCTGCTCCATTGATGGTAGCCCATATTTCTACAGTATTTTTTGTTCTTATTTTTTCTAACATGCTTTCTGCATCCTGGTTCAGCATTGTTTTCTTATGTAAATAAAGCCAGTTGTGGTACCTCTGTTTTAACTTGTTTATTTGTTTATCTCCTTACTCGAGTAACAGTTTTTTATTTTTTTTATTTTTAGTCTCCTGATGTTTCTTTTTAGTTCTTTTTTCTTTTTCCTTATCTGGCTATCATATTGATGTTGATGGTTGTTAGTGTGATGATTACTTTATGGTGGCCTAGTGCCTCGTTGATGGAGCAGCCTTGCAATTCACTGTGCGACCAAAGTGCTTCTTTTAACGAAAACCAACACCCTGTGTACCCTGTGTACCATAAAGGAACAGCACGTGACTCACGATAAACTTTAGCGGATATGCCCATTGCTGAATATTCTCTAAACATTTAATGTCAAATAAATGTACTTTACCAAATGTACAATCTTGCTGTTTGATTTCAAAGTACAGTTTCATATTCCGAATTGTGGCGCGCTGTGGTGTGAGTTGATCTGTGTTGGTTTCCGGGTTCTGTGTGAAGTCGCGTAGATGACGACTGGGTGCGTTTGCCTACGCAGCACAGTAACCTCATGGAGAGAGGCAGGGAATATGAATGTTTTGATAATGACAGGCTCAGGGGCGGCAGATATGATTTAGTGGCGCAAAAGCAGGTCACACAGGGCGATGCGGCAAGTGATAAGATTATCAAAAAATAGCGGCGCCCTACTGCCTGTTTTCGCGTGTTTAATGGACGAAAACTCGGGTAAGGTCCATAGGAAATTTTTCTAATATCGACCAATTTAGGCTTAAAAACACATTGCCGGCCCGTAGGGACAATAAAAATTTCTGACCGAACCATTCCTTTAAGTTGCTATTATTTCTATCAGAGCCCGGTTTTCATCTATTTCTGAATACGTTAGTTTCAGAGAACACAATAGTTCTAAAAAAATAAAGGTACACCTTCACTAATAACTGACTCTCCCCAAATCTCATTGGGCTCCTATTTTGGAGCTTATGCACCAATATGTTTGCTTCATGTTGCAACTGTCGTTGCAGTGATTGATGGTCATTATCAGAGCAAAGAAAGACACGTGCTGTAAATATGTTTTGATTCGTTGTGTTATGTTATTGTGATTTATACCGTGCACCACTGCTATTTCCTAGTTCTCCATGCGCTTTTGTGGATCTGAAAAGGAAGGAGGTCTGGGAAGCCTTACTTATTGGGATAGAGAGGGAAGAGAGGGACAACACTACAGAGCAGTATATTTTTTATATGTTGTTAGCAGAATCAGTTTGGAAAAAGCGGTAATTGGGTTGTTTTAGTTGGTGTTGTATGAGTGTGTGTGGGGTGATTTGATATGATAGGTTATTTACACCATACTTAATACCCAGAGGTTTCTAATTGTGGACCGGCGATCGAACCTGCGTTGCACAATGTTATCTTGCTTCCATGTTGTCCCTGAGCTATCCTCCCAAGACCCGAGAATTGTCTGTAATTCATTTAGTTTTCTGTAGTGTGTTATGTTTAGTTGGTGTTACTGAGTGTGTGCATTTTGTGGTTGTAGGTTTTTGTTGCAGGAGAGGTGCATGTTTTGTATGGTGTTTGACAGTAAATATGCAAGATATTGGAAAGTTTTTAGTTGGGTTAGATAGTAGTCTGTGCTCTTCTATACTGTAGGTGTTTTGGTCTGGCAGGGTTCATACTCTTCTATGGTGGTTTGTGTTCAAATGTTTTATTCCAATGGGTCATGTAGGCGTCTGTTCATTAGGTTTCAGTTGTTTTGGGTGTTTCTCTTGTATTATATTGGCTGTTTCACTTCAACAGTGTTTCCTGCTTTGCTAGGTGAATTAAATAAAGAGCCATGTTTTAGTAATTTTCTAAATTGGATGTGGCCTTATGTTGTTTGTATATCCTTCTTGTTGTAGAGTTGCAGGAGAACGCTGATCTACCAAATTTCTGCTCTGAAAATTGTATAAGTTCGAGGTGACTGTCGTTGCTTGGCTGGTTTGGTTTGTAGGTGGAGATTGTTCCCTGTATAAAATACGATCCTTTGCTATAGATTGCTCTGTGGGTTATGAAGAGTATTTTGAGGACATTCTTTTTCTGACTGGAAGCCAATGTTGGGTTCTCAGTGCTGTTGTGATGTGTTCTCTCTTAGCGAATCTGAGGAGCAGTCTTGCTGCTGCGTTCTCTATTCACTGTTGTTTTTTGATAATGTTGTCTAGCATTCCGAGATGAATGTGGTTGGTATAGTCTATTCTTGACATGATGAGGTAGATGATGGTGGGTGTTCTATGTTTGAAGACATTTAGTATTTGTTTGATTGTGTGTATGTGGAAGAAGCACTTGTGTTGACTTGCGGTTCCAGTGTTAAGTTGCTGCCTATTAATATTCGAAGGTTTTTAATCACTTTGGAAAGTTCTGGTCCATTTCCCATTTTGGTAGGCCATAGAATGTGGAGTTGGTTCGACAGGTCTTTGGGTGTGATTTCTGTTTTGTCTGGGCTGAGTTTAAGGCAGTTGGTACTCATCCAATATTTTATTTCTATGAGGCAGTTGATAAGGATTGGGTATTGTTGTATTGTTTTCCGCCAGTGTTGATTTTGTAGATGATTTGTATGTCATCTGTGTAGTTGTAGCAAGTGAGGTTTTTCAGCAAAGTACTGCACATACTACTTTCAAGACATGGAAACAAAAACAAATGTGAGTTTGGAGATTGTGCAGGTGTAAGTCCTCTGTGGCCATGGAGAAACACAGTTTCATAAAATCCCTGAAATATCTTCAATCAAGGGGAATGCAAATAGACCTCATAACCACTGACATACATGTTTCAATAGTCAAGGCCATACAAGAGCAGTTTCCAAACATTCATCATCAATTTGATGTATGGCACGTTGCCAAATCAGTCAATAAAGAAATTACAGCTGATGGTAAAAAGAAGGGTTCAGAAAACATTTTATAGTGGTCTCAGTCTTTCAGCAACCATCTTTGGTGGAGCTCCAAAACTTGAGATGGTTCTGTGGAAATCTACTTGAAAAATGGTGCTCATTAATGCACCACCGTTCCAACGTTCACTCATGGACAGAAAATCAACATTTTCACCAATGTGCACATGGACGTTTATCGGAGGAGCAGCAATGCAAGAAGAAGTGGTTGGTTCCATCTTCACCTACAAACAAAGCTTGAGAAGATCGTGTTTGATAAAACTCTTCCAAGAGACCTAAAGGGACTCACAGAATTCTGCCACACTGGAGATTTGGAGGTGTTCCACAATATGTGCCTAAAGTACAGACCCAAAAGGTTGCATTTTGGCATAGACGGTATGGAGCTTGGACATTATTAGTGGTATTAGCGCTTAACGAGAAAATGGGGAGAGAACAATCGAGAACTGCAGGAAACTTTGGGATGCTTCATTACACAATGGCCTTTGAAAATCGAAGGAAAGAAATGGGTGGCCAAGCCAATATACTAGGAAATGGAATTCAATTTTGTGAACGATCTCACTTTAACTGTGCTGGACAGTCATACTCATGGAATTGATACTGATTTTGTTCCTAGGACACATACATTGCCATAAAACATGACAAATGTGCCATCTCCACCTAAAGCGGATCTCGTTGAACAGTTGACTTCCCGGTATAAATGATTTGCAGCAGTGTTCATACATGAACAATGGAATGCTATTAAACTCGAATTTCAAAGCTATTAAAAGTATTAAGAAGTATTTAATTATGCACATTGAATCCAGTTTATGATTCATTAATTTATATCTTAAACGATAACATGCATGTCTGTGGTTGCTTGGTGTATGTAAAACTTGACATAGGTGGCCAAAGCGTCCACATTGTCTTTTCAAATGTATCCTCTTTGGCAATGTTTTTTGCAAGAAGTGCCTGTTGTAGGATGCCATACAGTGTAACTCTGTGTTTTGCCCCCTCATGCTTTCGCGCTGCTCTTGTGGGTCCTTGACTGATCAGGGCATGGGCTGGTCAGATGGATATCAGCATGAAAGGAACTGCGGGGTCTGAGCTGGTGGGCTCAGACCTGGCGGGGTGTAGGTTGTTAGTGCACTGGAAGTTCAGTGGAGCTGAATGGGGACTTGGATTTATGACTCATCAGTGTCCCACGTTATCCTCAGAACACATTCCTCCCTCCATGAGAACAGGGCACACGCAGATGTGGCGAGGACATGGATAGTTACATTTGTACAAAGAGAGATGGATTGTTGGGCATAGTAGAAAGATGTCATTGGGCATTCCACGTTATCTGTTTTACTTACCCTAACTGTGACTGTTTTCCCAAAAAAATGAAATCACTAGCACTATTGATGATTTCAAAAGTATTCATGATAGCGCAGCATTGGTGGATGCCCGCAAACAATTTGTTTATTTTTCGAACAAATTTCAAATTGCACGTTGGTCAGCCGGTGGGCTAATCGCTCTCGCGGAGTGAAGGCCACTTCGCTTGATGTAGCTTGTGGGGAGTTCACACCGACATGTCTTATATAGTATGTTTTTGATTTATAGCTTTCCTTCACAAAACAAAAGTTACCAGGCATACACACTCAAAACAAGGTTCAATTGTGGTTCGACCTTGGAAGAAAGGGAGGGTTCACTATGGATTGAAGGACGGAAGTTGTGGAACACCCGAAAAAATGAAAAGGTTCACTATTTTAAAACTTGACATTGGAACATTTATTTTCATTCTATGAAAACCGTTGTTCTGAGTGGACACGCTGCATTACGCCGAGAGAATGGAAATACCAAATATCATGTAAGTTTGACTGAAGACGAGTTTATATATTAACAAATGATTAAAAGTTTCAGTTTCGTCAGAGACAGGAGTCTCTCTACTGTGTCTACCTCCACACGTGGGAGGAACCATAAAACCCCCATCTAGCCGCGGAGCAGCCGCGGAGTTGGCTGTAGAGTTGCAGTCTGTGGCAGTCACTCCAACCCTTTCGTCAGAGACAGGAGTCTCTCTACTGTGTCTACCTCCACACGTGGGAGGAACCATAAAACCCCCATCTAGCCGCGGAGCGGCCGCGGAGTTGGCTGTAGAGTTGCAGTCTGTGGCAGTCACTCCAACCCTTTCGTCAGAGACAGGAGTCTCTCTACTGTGTCTACCTCCACACGTGGGAGGAACCATAAAACCCCCATCTAGCCGCGGAGCGGCCGCGGAGTTGGCTGTAGAGTTGCAGTCTGTGGCAGTCACTCCAACCCTTTCGTCAGAGACAGGAGTCTCTCTACTGTGTCTACCTCCACACGTGGGAGGAACCATAAAACCCCCATCTAGCCGCGGAGCGGCCGCGGAGTTGGCTGTAGAGTTGCAGTCTGTGGCAGTCACTCCAACCCTTTCGTCAGAGACAGGAGTCTCTCTACTGTGTCTACCTCCACACGTGGGAGGAACCATAAAACCCCCATCTAGCCGCGGAGCGGCCGCGGAGTTGGCTGTAGAGTTGCAGTCTGTGGCAGTCACTCCAACCCTTTCGTCAGAGACAGGAGTCTCTCTACTGTGTCTACCTCCACACGTGGGAGGAACCATAAAACCCCCATCTAGCCGCGGAGCGGCCGCGGAGTTGGCTGTAGAGTTGCAGTCTGTGGCAGTCACTCCAACCCTTTCGTCAGAGACAGGAGTCTCTCTACTGTGTCTACCTCCACACGTGGGAGGAACCATAAAACCCCCATCTAGCCGCGGAGCGGCCGCGGAGTTGGCTGTAGAGTTGCAGTCTGTGGCAGTCTGTGCACGTCTGAAACAACAGAAATGGCTGCACTATCAGCAGACTTCACCCCCATTGACATAGACACAGCCACGGACCGCGATCCCATGGATCTACAAGATTCACAGGAGGGTCGCCAGCTCCGAAGCGCATGCCCACGCCCCGCCGTTGAAAAAAGCCTTCAATATCGCAGGGGACAACCGCACCACCCGCTGGGGATACGTCACAAAGACTTAAAAACCCCAACAGCAACATCGGCAAACGTCCGCCTAAAACAGGACCATCCTGAAAAACCTGGACCAACCATACCAAAACCTGAAATAACTTACCAAAAAGCAAACCCAGAGGAAGCAGAGGACCAACTTCAGCAGACACCCGAGACCGTGTCTCCAGCGCCGGACCCATCGAGTCCGGTCTTTGAAGGCGTCTCACCGGCGCTCCGGCGCCCGCGCCAACGACTCCCTGCTCTGGCCATGGCCTCCACCAACACCCGGCCAGCGCACCCTCGCCTGCAGCCCCTACCCCCACAGCTCCGAGACCCGATGACCTCCGGAGGGAGGATCGAGGACCGTGAGCGGAGGGAGAGGCAGGTACTAGCAGATAGCACGGATCAGACGCCGAGAGCCAGCCTGGAGGGAGAACGAAGCTCTGCTCCCTCGACATCGACCCTTCCGGAAATGGCCCAGAAAGAGGCTGCGCATCCGCGGGCCTTTCCGAGGGAGGAGCCAGGTCCCATCGCTCATCCCCCGGTAGGACGCGGTAAACAATGGGAAGGGCTTGACCGCCCCATGACCACACCCCCCATCGAGGAAGACCCGCAGCCAACTCGCCAGCCACAAAATGGCCAAATAGATCTCCCAGTAGAGCATAAAGGCCTCGAAAGAAACGCTGATCCGTCCAAGGAAAACCAAGATACTAACGCGCTTCTCCAAACTGAAGCGCAAGTGCACTCCAGAAAGCCAATAATACTTTCTCCTCGTCACTTAACAGACGAGCACAGAGCTTCAGGAACCACAGGAACCACAGGAAACGAAGACCAGGCCTTTGGCCTGGAAAAGTCCACGCCAACACTGCCATCATCGATGGCAGCGTTGAATAACAAAAAAAAACGCACCAGGAAAGAGGCGGAGTCCCCCGACACAGAATCCTCAAGACTCAACAGGAAAAAAGCTCCTCCAAAATCTACAAACAAAACACAAAAAAGCGCAACCAGGCCACAGCTGTCAAAAAAACAAAAAAATGTTCAAGCGAAAAAAAAACCCAAGGGCTCGAAATCAACAAAAACATCGGTCGTTACCCTTGTAACCGATTTTTTCCATGCTTTCGCGCCAGAGCCTCACTCCAGGCAAGTTGACCTCACCGATGAGGAAATACTGGAGGCAATAAAAACGTGCCAACCCCCAGAAAAAGCGAGGAAAATAACCCCACCGCCAAACCCGTGTGTCCAACATGAAATCTCTACAAACGACATACATTCTGCCTCGCCTTTGAAACAGGTCCCACAGGGAAAATCAGTAAAGCAAACCGACCCAACGCCATCTCGAGCATCGGGGTTCCAAACCACATTAAACAGGGAAAATACGCCGAAACAAATTGCAGAATCCAATCAAGCTATCGTACCCTCAGAAAAACTAGTTGGCACGAAGCAAACAGCATCATCCAGGAAAAACTCGGCTATGGTCAATACCAAAACTTCACAACCAGTCAGTAAAGACTCCCCACAACCAACCCTACAGAACCCAAACACTTCCGCTGAACCTCCGGAGCAGACAGGGCCACAGTCAACCCAAGTTCAAACCATTGAAATACAGAGACCAATCCCCCCGCAAACCAATCATAAGTCTGAATCTTCCTCAAATAAGGCAGACGTGCCCAGTCAAAACAAGGAACGGCCGTTCGGCACACGGCAGGACGAGGCTTCAATCGCCCCACCACCAAAACTACACCTACCAGGACGACTCAGTGGTGGCCCACTGGATCTACCTCCGTCGCCTGTAGTTAGACGGATCCTAAACGAGTCTAACTCATTCTCGCCAGCTCCAAAACAGCGCCTCCAACCCCAGGCTTCGCCAATGGAGCCGGCAACGCAACACAAGAAAGACCTCCTTTCAATAATGTCAGCAGTTACCATTGCAATGAACCCGTTCACCAAACTATATGAAGGAATCAACGAAAACCTGAAAGACAACACATCGATTCAAGCCACAATGCTCACGAAACTAACTTTTCTGGAGGGATACATCACAGCCCTAGACGACAAATTCAAAACCCTAAAGCGGGTCATGGAAAAAGGCCAAAAAGAGTCGGCAAACCTTTCCACTTCATCCTCCGCAGGGGACAAACAGGGAGGCCAAAGCTCCCCAACACATCAATCAATTTCTCCCTCCAGCATAGTCTCCAACAAGCTATCGGACCTTGGCTTACCAACCCCAGACCCACATGACGTGATTATTATCACAGATGAAATAGCAAACGCTTCGCTCGCATCAAAGCATACAGTGAGGGCGATAGAACCCTCGTTTCCCTTGTTTTCTAGCAAGAGATCAGAAAAACACCCCCCGGGGGGAAAACCTGAAAGTCAACATCCAAACTCAGCAAAGCTACAAAGTCCACGGCCAACAAAAAAGAAAGAGAAAGAAAGACCTCTGGCTCGGAGTCTGGCCGCAAACCAACAAACATCAAACGCTTCCCCCAGAACATCAGAGGACTTCCTAGTAGACGAGGTCCTGATGAATATCTCTCAACACCTTGAAGACACCGAAAATTCATCACCTGACAAAAACGAGAAAACCACTCAGCCACTAAACTTGCAGACCCCTTCACCTAAAGTGGATCAAAATGCAAAAAAAGAAAACCTAAAGGAATCGTCAGAAGAGGACTCACCATACAACTTCACCACTTTGGAAGAACGTAGGAAAAGCCTCCATTGTCGGAAATCTGCCTCCACTCGCAGCCCCAGGAGCTCCAGAGTAGTGTCGTTCACCTATCCAGCAGTACTTGAAGGACAAACTTGCAAAAAGCCAGCTTCTAGCGTCCAACACAGCCCCCAGCGAACGCGACGCACCAAGGACTCCTTGCAAAAGTATAAAGAAGACACATACCTGGAGCCAAGAAAAACCGAAAAAAGGGGGCAACACCTGCGAACTCACTTTATTTCAAGGACTGAACAACATCGGAAAAGACACGATTCCGCGAGGGAAGGGCCGATCAAGCTCGAGCAACACGCGGAAAACGACGACGACATCATACTGAATAGAAGAGGGATTCTCACGCTATTCAGTATGATTCCAACTCTCCGGAAGATAAAGTCCTCTGATCTAAAAATTATCGACCCATACCACTCAAATGAAAGAGCGAAAGCCTATATCTTCCCAGCCTCAAAGTCCATAAAGAGGCAAATCGCGGATGCCACAAACGATCTGGCAGAGCTAGGTTATATAGTACAAAGAGACCCTCAGAACTCACAAAGGGGGGAGAAAACAAACCTAAAAAGCAAAATGGGCCGAAAGGACAAAACCTCTGGGAAAGAGCACAAAGCGGAGCCACGAATACTTCCAGAACTCACCCGAACAGTAGAAGGCGCATCCTCAAAGTCACACGTGAGCCACCGAGAAATTAAACAGGCCACCCCCAGGAGCGACAAGCCGAAAAAGTTCACAGAAGCGACGTCCCCGAAGCATCAACAGCCAAAAGTAGACCGATCCAATTTGACTAATACCGAGTCTATGGCGAAAAGAAACAGGATGAACATCGGAGCCAAAACAGATAGAGTCTCTCCCCTTTTAAAAACAGCCACGAAACTACAGGGGCTATGGGCCTGGCTCCCGAAGGCACTATCCCATGGGACGAAATAGCAATTCGCAGGTCGGCCTGCCGAACTCATGGGAAAACGGAATGTCGACCGCCTCATCTCTTCACTACACTTCTGCTCATGGAACACGAGAGGTCATACACATCTCACCTCAACGGGAGACGCAAACCTAGCCTCATTCGACATCATTTGCCTACAAGAGACTTGGCTCAGACAAAAGCCAGCCATGGACGGTTACGATATAATCTTGGCCCCAGCCAACAGAGGAGCCCTAGGTCGACCAACATCAGGTCTCCTTTTGGCCTGCCGACAGGGAATCGGGCTGACCCTCAAGTCTACCCTCCAAGCAAACCTCTCAATACTAGCTGTACTCCTCGAATGGGTCGAAAATCCCTCCTCCAGTCCATCACAAATAGTGGTGATTAACACCTACTGGAACCCAGCGGCAATCAATCACCAGGCCTACCTCTTAATGATGGAAAACCTGGTCGACGAAATTCAAGCTATACGACAGGTCTTTTCAATCATCATTTGTGGGGACTTGAACGCCAAATGCTCCAAGGAAGTGCGAATACTGGACGCATCCTCGCATACTACAACAGCAGTGAAAAGAGGTCACCTATGGTCCTCCCTGATGTCCTCCAGAAAATTCGAAAACCTGAACTTCGTCTTCCCATATGAAAACCGTATACCGACCTGGGAACAAGGCTCTCTAAAAGCGACCATAGACTACATCTACGTATCCAGAACACTCCTGAGCAAAGTACAAAACTTTGAAGTCCGACAGACCACAGCCAGCGATCACAACCAGCTGACGATGTCCCTGGCAAACCATCACAAAGCGCCTGAACCCTACTCCATGGAAGTAGAATCAAACGCCCGCGGAAACCGCCTAAATTTGACAACCCGAGCGGTCAAAACCCTGTTGGCAAGCTACACCGGGGAAGAAAGACCAAAGGGCGTAAAGAATCTCGACTATGTGCCTCTGCTGCTAAAACATAGGATGAACGAAAAACAGAAAGCCCCAGGCGCTGCATGCACAAAGCATGCCTACGATTCCACCCTGGTGACAAAACGAAGGGAGCTCCGAAAACTCAAAAGGCAGCTAGGTAACGACCCGTCAAACAAAGAAAAACTAAAATCGGCAATCGTAACCTACAAATCATGGGTGAAAGATCACCGTCACCGACTATACCAACAAGATGCCGAAATCATGCTAAAAGCCATCAATGGCAACAAAGCTAAAGAATTCTGGTCATTGCTGAAATCTACGGCGCCTTCCATAAGCAACTCCACAATTAACGCCATCCCAGAGCACAAATGGATCGCGCACTTCTCTTCGGTCTTCCAAGCACCCGCACATACCATGTGCTGGGACACCACAGGCCAGCTGTCACCCTGGGCCCGTCTGGACGACCGACAAGAAATCTGCAACCACATTAAAAAACTGAAGACCTCCAGAGCAGCGGGTCCGGACGGGATCTCAAACAGCGACCTGAAAAAAAATCGTCAGGAATGGGCAACACTGCTAGCCGCCATCTTTCAGAAATGCTCCGAGCAGAAATCCCTGCCGCCGTCCTGGACAACAGCTATCATAGTCCCCATTTACAAAAATGGGGACATCACTGAGCCCCGAAATTATCGCCCAATTGCCCTGTTGGATTGCATAGGAAAAGTCTTCGGAAGCTTACTCCTGAACCGATTTCAGTTGTGGGCTGAATCTGCACCATGCAATGACAAATACCAATCGGGCTTCAAGAAAAACATGGGCACGACGGCGAACATCATGGCGATCAGCACTCTAAAAAGCAAAGCTTGGGAAAAAAAATCTCGAATCTTCATCGCCTTTATCGATCTCTCACAGGCTTTTGACCTTGTAGACAGACACCGTCTATGGAAAAAACTGGAGAACTGGAGTTGCCCACAAGAAATATTACAACCAATCAAAGCTCTCCACACGGACACTTCCCTCAGGGTTCGACTTTCCCAAAGAGGAGCTCTATCCGACGAAATTCAGATCGGGAGAGGGGTAAAACAGGGATGCCCGCTAGCTCCTGCACTGTTCCTTGCATACATCGGCGATTATGGGGAATCAGTAGATTTGGAACACACCTTTCCACCAGTTCTTGCATCTTCGAAAATAAGCCACCTGTTGTATGCAGACGACCTAATTCTCCTAGATCAGACCCAGATTGGTCTCCAAAGACAATTATCTAACCTCCTGAGCTACACAGCTGAAAATAACTTAAAAATAAACCAGGAAAAAACAAAAATAATGATATTGGAAGGAGGAAAGAAGAAAAACAAATCCTCTGAAAAATTTAAATGGCGCCTTGAGGGAAAAGAGATTGAGAGGGTCTCCGTCTACAAATATCTAGGCGTCCAGATCGACTCCTCAAAAAACGAATCATCAATGCAAATCGCCCTGGAAAAAAAGCTAACGAAACTAGCTTCCCAAACCAAGGCGATTGACTCAAAATTTGGTAAATTTTCGTGCATCCCGGCAATAGACTTCTATAAGAAAAAAGTCGTCCTTTCAATCGCCTATGGAGCCGAGGCTATGCCAACAATCCCAGAAAGAACCTGGCAAAAACTAGAGAGCAGGTTCTGGAAAACAGTCTTGGGACTTCCAAATTCCACATCCATTGCTGCAATTCGTCGGGAGCTAGGTTTATTGTCACTCACAGCAACAGTCAACCTCAACTCACTCAGGCTATTCAGGAAATGTATCATGGCCAACAGTGACCAAATCTTCGGCCTGTTGAATAAAGAACTACAAAGTGGCAAAGTCAAAATGCTAAAAACATGGAAAGACAAAAATACGTCCCTCCTAGATTCAGTGACGTGTTCGGAAGTTGACCTCATCACAAATCCGCTGAGAGTCTACAAGAAACTGAAAGAACTAGACTGGATCCAGACCCAAGACCTAGCCACCAAAAACAAACTTCTTCTCCATCTACCCCCGTCATTTTCTAAACTAAATGAGCCGATGCATTACCTCCAAAAATTTCCAAATAGGAGGGCAAGAAACTATATGCTGAGAATCAGGCTGAATCTACTGGAAACAAACGAGATTCTAAACATCCGAGGCCTGTCGGACTCCAACATATGTCGTCTGTGCAACACCAAAACAGAATCCATCAGGCACCTACTGCTCTCATGCCCAGCAACTCTAGCCCTGAGATCGGCCTACATAAAGCACTTTAGCTCAGAGGAATATGGGTGGGATGAAGACACCTGCTGGAACAGACTGATAGGAGGGGATCGAATCTCCTGGTTATTAGCATCAATCAAAATACTGCAACACACTCTGCAGAGATTTGAGGGCTGACGGTCCCACCTTTGTGCAGCCACGGGTCTTTGGTTTTTGTCTCTCAGCGCTAGAAAAATTTCTCGTCTTTTGTAACGTTCTAATTGAACAGACACAAATAAAAATAAAAAAAAAAAAAAAAAAAAAGTTTCAGTTTCTGATCTGTATTGCTTACTTACATTGTTATGGTTTGTTGGTTGGGGCATATTTTGACGACACCCGAACACAACCTCTATGCAGGCCAGTGATATCTAAACCACTTTGTCCCATGGCATATCAGCGTGTGCTATCAACGTTGTATTATTGGGTAGCAGGCACCCCTCTCTAGATAGAACATGGCATGATAACCTGTTATGTGTTTTTTGACACTTTGAGTGTCTGCAGCTATCGCCTTTAGCTCAATGTACCTTTCACAGATGGGAAATATTGATTTGCATATTTGTCTTTATCCCGGGCACATTGGCAGTCCATCACCGAAATACTATGGCAATTCCCTTCTCAACTAGAGTACCTACAGCAAATCCATACACGTGTTTCAGCCTTGTTGTGCCTCATCAGTGAGGTGGAGCTGTGCCTCTCTGAGCACAGTGATCATGGACTCCACGTCTGGGTTGCCCCAGGATCCACCAACCGCAACTTCATTGCTAATTATCCATTATAATGCATCTATATGTTATTCAAATGTTTTCGTCAGCTTTCGTATCCCATTGGGAGCTATACATACTCCACAGCGCTAACCTCTCAAGCACATCGTAGACTCCAACTTTTCCCTGATGTTTTCTGTGTGTTTCCATTGTTTGTGGTTTGTGTTGGTTATTAGATTTCACCCAGTGCAGAATCAAAGGGTAAATGGTTACATTTGAATAAAGAACGGCTACTGAAATATATTTTTATTCTGTTTTCTACAAAGCTACATTCTTCCTTTCTGCGAATGTCATTGTTTCCAGATGCTGAGTAACGGTTTCTTCAACCAGCAATGGCAGATATGCCTAAATGGATGGATGTCGATTACACTGATGTGGGACGATTGCCTGGGACCGATATACCCTTTGGCGGTACCAGCTACAAGGAGCAACCTGTCATCATTTACGGTGGTCTAGCAAGAAGCTGATGCCGAAGCCTTGCAAAATCTAGGTGTGCCGAATGCGCATCTTCTTCTGAAAGGAACACTGTGTGCCTAATGATAATGTTTTGATGCTGTAACCCAAGGACATTAAAAAACTGGTGTTAAATGGAAATCTGTGGATGTTCTCGGAGCGTTTTTTGTGAAATAAAAGAAGATTATCAATTGCAGAGGATTAATTTTTCTTTTAAAAATAGTGTTTTCTATTCCACTTTGGGACATGCTGTGCTGTGAGAGAATGTGATTGTTGAATTTGCAGGTTCTGCGTCAACTGACGTTAAAGACATAGGTGATGACTGGGCGCATTTGGCTACGCTCCCCACTAATGTTATGAAAGGAGGCGGAGATTATCGCTAGGAACACTGATGTCAGCTTGAGGGGCGGGTGATATGATTTAGTGCCGCAGGGCCACTTGAACTTAGAGCGAGTGATCTACGGATAAGATTAGCACAAGATGGCCATGCCCCGCTCGTGGATCTCGCATGTGTAAAAGTGCAGAAAACTAAGGTAAGGTGGATAGGAAATGTTTTTATGATTGATCACAGTTTGCTTAAAATCACATGCCCGAAAGCTCAGGACAATAACATTTTTGAACGCACTATTTCTTTAATCAAACCAGCAGAAAAACGAGCTTTCATTTAGAACAGGGGGACATTGTTAGAGCCAACACAGAAGCAAAACTCCAAGAACACATTGTTTGTGTAAATACATTTCACCAATGTGACTTATAAAATCATGGGTATTATCAAGACAAATTGGAAAAGCAAGTAAACAAATGGACACCAGGGAATGATATTCGAGAAAAAAACTGTAAAAAAAACTGTACAATATCTGAATTATGAGGAGTATTACCA
Organism: Ambystoma mexicanum; assembly: GCF_040938575.1. Classification (NCBI taxonomy): domain Eukaryota; kingdom Metazoa; phylum Chordata; class Amphibia; order Caudata; family Ambystomatidae; genus Ambystoma; species Ambystoma mexicanum. The sequence continues at coordinate 977,203,591 of NC_090935.1, forward strand.
CTATGGAAAATATTCAGTCGGTACCCTTATGAGAAAGAGCATAGAGGTGGATTAAGGCATAGCTAATTAACGGCCCCCACAAGAATGTACCAACTGTGAAAGTAAAAGTTGTATCTATATGCTTCCGTGTCCTTGCGGCCTGAGATATTTTGGGAAAAGAGTGAGAAAAGCCAAACATTTCATGATTGAACATAGAAGATAGAAGCTGCCTAGAAAATAAAATGCAGGGCCCTAATATGTTTAAATATTTATTGTAAACAATACTTCAATACCTAAAGTGAAAGGCCGAAACCAGATAGATACAGACCAAAAACAAGTGAGGCTAGAATAGAAAGCAATTATCCAATCACAGAGCTATCTGACTGGTATGAATTAAAACATTCATCATAACCCTGGTGTTATGGTGGTTGTATATGGCTTTGTCCTGCTTTCAGGCTTTGTGTCTTCTCCCTCGAAGAGATACTGTACCCTGAGAAATTAACATAGATCTCTAATGAGTCTGACTCTCACACGACAACAAATACCCTTCTTATTTATACACTTACAAAAGTTTAAGTGCTTAGATCATATCCTGTTATACTTCGAGGGCAGAAAATGGGAGACGATCTACACATTAGCCACATTCTCTTTAATTTACCCTCCTGAAAGACTATCATACTAACAACTCTGAACCCTCAAGGGGAGCCGGTATGTTAACCCGGACCACCATGGGACGCAAGACATATTCCCTTTCATTGGGGCCCGAACTAAGCAGGGTACTGACACTTAGCGTTCCCGTAGATGACCAGAAAACATTTGATATTGGCTCCTAAAAAGCCTTGTGGAGTACAACCCCCACAGCGGGTAGTTACACCCTGGGCCTAGTTTATAAACTGAGTTTTTAAACCTTTCTCACTTATCTTTGCGTTAGTTAAAGGGGAAAGCACACCATCGTGAAACGAGGTAAGGCATTGTCAGCACAAGATGCCTGCCTTTATTCCTTCGCTTGTTAGCGGGCTTCAGCAAAGACCACTACATACGATCGCCGGTCGGGATTACCATCTTGGAAAGGAGTACATGAAAGACCTTCGATGGCACAAGGTAATTTACATGCTTTTTTCTTTGCATCTCTCTGTTTATTACCCAAGCACAAATTGTGTGTTTTGTTACAATTGTACCCATTTTTTATGTTCCTAATTCTAGGAAAACAAAATATGAAAAATATATTTTTCTTTTATTCTTCTTTCCCCACACCACAGTTTTGCACCATGAAGACGCTATTCACCAACCAGTATATTTTTTCGCAAACCACATGGTTTTCACAGGGAGCCAATATTATTATGCCATGATGTACTGGCGTAAACGCCATCAAAATCAATGCTAACTAAGGCCCGTATATTCACCTCTTGACTGCGTTTCATCATGTACAACCGTCCCACTGCTACTTCGAAACAGCCAAAATAGCTGCTACTATTCCGGGGCAGTTCTCATGGACCACTCGGAGAAAAGGAGACCGATTCCAATTGGTCACCATTATTTTAAAGTCCATGGTGCAGCATATCGTTTAAATGAATGATGCCTGGGCATACCCTCTCTCACATAGTGAGACACACTGAAACCAAAAGAGTGATGGGTGGAAGGTTTTGAATTAATCTGAACCACTGACATTACTCTGGGCAACCTTCCACACCACTGTTTGCTAGCCTGTCTGCACCATTGCAAAAGGGGTCCAGACATATGCAAATCCGTCAGGTTCTGCCACCAATAGGAGCAGCCCTGCCCGAACTGCTTGGCCAGGTCCCCTCTGCACACAAACCGGACATGTTTTAGCCTTGTTGGGGCCACTTCAGTGAGGTGCAGCTCTTCTGTCATACTTTTCTTGCTCTATCTAGTATTCCCTCTTTTCTTCCATCTCTTTTATCCTATTCCTTTAATTTTCCTTGTTCTGTTCCACCGCTGCGAACAAAGACTTACACCACATAGAGACACAGAGCACATGGCATCAATCACCATATTTAGCAATTAATCAGTTTGGCTGCAGGTGGTATTATGACATCTGAGGTCAGCTGTTATTAAATGTTATTGCCGATAATGATGTGGTTTTCTTATTACAAGTGATGTCAGAAACTTCTTTGCGCCTAGAGAATATGCAAAAAGCAAACATACCCTTATGACATTATCACATGCATAATAAACCCACGTGTGCCACGCTAACATCATCTTTGTGAAAAGAGCAAGGGTACAGTATGTGAGGTTGAAATTGATTCTATACGAACACATTTCAGAAACCTAAGCTTTGTCAGGTCGGACATAGATTTCTCTAAGATGGGAATGAAAGCCGCATACAGATTGATGTTTTTGTTCCAATTCACCGCAGTGAATTCCCTATACAATCCTGAGATGTTCTTATTAAAGCTGGCAGAGGCTCAAGTGCCAGGATAAATTGCGAGAGATTTGACATTTTAGATCAGCAGTTGCAATTCCCAAATCACACATGTAATAGTTCTCTACATTCTCCTTGTGTTAAGAGTTTGAATAAAAAGGATTTGTGCAGTGATGTTTGGCATGTCTCAACCATGTTGTGCTGCTTACGTTATTTTGATTATATACAGGTTTGCCGTATTTTGTTTTGAAATTAAATCATTTGTGCTTTATGATGGCTCTTGTTACGGATGATGCATGATTTGCTCTCCATAGTTATGCATTGCAAAGCACACACTTGTACAATGAAACAATTCATGTATTTATAAGTGCATGCATTTGAAGACACGGGGAGAGATAGGAGACAGCTGTTGATGGAGACCACAGCACATAAATCCCACCTACTACCTCTACCCACCCTGACACTTGCATCATCTGTACTACTCATTGAACGGTCATGAGGAAATCAGTAGCCAAGTCAAGTAAAATTTATGTTTGCTTGTTTATTTATAGCGCGCACCATACCCAAAGGTATCAGGGCCTGGGGACAAGGTACTTTAAGCTTGCATAGTTACAATGTTACATAGTTATGTAGTTACAATGTTACATAGTTACGGGGTTACAAGAGCAATACAACAGTACAACGTGTGATACCTGTTAACTTACAAGTATGCCTACACAAATACAAAGCAGGATCCAGTATAGGTTACCGAGGTCTAATACAATGACTAGCAGGATATGCTAGAGCTACAGATCATTTTCTTTAAGCCAGTTGATAATATTTAATCTAAATTGAGGGTAAGTTTGGTCCGTCCTTAAGATGGGTGGGAGGGAATTCCACAGTTGGGCAGCTTTGACAGGGAAGCTATTCCCACCGATTGTAGTCATTTTGAAGGGGGAACTGATAAGCAGTTTGTATGGCCGCTCTAGTAGGTCTGGACGAGGGTCTTCTTTTGAACCTCTCTGTCAGGTAGCTGGGTGCTGCATTGTTGAGGTACTTGAAGGTTAGAGAAGCAGTTTTTAATTTGATTTTGTCAATAGTTGAGAGCCAGTTCGATTGTCTTCTCGGTGTTGAAATGTGTTCTCTTTTGGTCATTCCTAGGGCTGCTCTTAGGCCGTTATTTTGAAGTATTTGAATTTTCTTCTTAATGTGTTTATTAGATCCCAGATAGAGGGTGTTGCAGTAATCCAGTTTGGACAGCACAGGTGCTCTTGCCAAAGTGGTGCAACTGCTTGTGGAGAGGTATGGTTTCGCTGATCTAATTAACTTCCATGTGTAGGCCGTGGAGGATGCCATAGCGTTCACTTGTTTTGCCAGGATATGGCTGGAATTGAGGTAAAAACCTAGTGTTTTTACCTCCTTCGCGACCTTAATTGTGTTGCCATCTATGTCAAAGGATGTTTAGTCATGGCTAAGTTTTTAATGTTAGATGTAGTTCCCAGAAAGATGAGTTCCGTTTTGTCATTATTCAGGCATAGACCATGAAGCGCCATCCATGCCTGGGTGATGAGATATATCCTATTCACCATGGCCAAATCCTGATTGTAATCCCCAGAAAGTGGGATGAGGATCTGGGTGTCATCTGCATAGTTTGTGTAGGTGACACCCAGACAGTCCAAATCATCAAACAGCAGCTTGGTAGAAATTATATACAATGTGTGGGAGACAGAGGATCCCTGGGGAACACCACACGTGATGGGAACGGGGTCTGCAGCTGCTGATGTGGAGAAGACCCGCATAGTTCTCTCACTTAAAGATGATTGGATCCATGATCCTGTGGCGACTTGAGGCGAGAAATACGCTGCTGACTCTAAATGGTTGCAGAGTACCTTGTGGTTCACCAAGACAAGCACAGCTGAGAGATCCAGGAGAAGAAGTAAGGCAGTTTTTCCCTGGTCTCTGAGCTCATCGACCTGGGCCTTACGATCAATAAGAGTTGTTTCAGTGCCGTGTTGTGGTCTGAAACCTGATTGCCGGGTGCCAAGGAATTGGTTAATCTCCAAGAATTTCTGAATCTGTAAGTAGGCCATCTTTAGGAGGAATGGTACCGTGGTGATTGGCCTGTAGTTTGTGGGAATACCCGGGTCCAACAATTGCTTCTTAAGGAGAGGGAGGGCCCATGATTCCTTAAGATTGCTTGGTATGGTACCTGAGGTAAATGACGCATTGATGAGTTTAGATATGAAGGGAGATAAATCACTTGCAGCGTCTTTTATAATTTGGGCAGGGCAATTACCTCCTCGACAATTTGATGGTTTAAGCGATAGTATTATTTTTTTAACCTCCTGTATGGATACTTTAGTGAAGTTGAATCGCTGTTCAGGTTCAGCAGCAGAGTGCAATTTGGCAATTTGGATGGTCGCGAGTGGTATGTTTAATTTTTTCTTATCGATTTTAACTTGGAGAGTATCAATTTTGTCACTGAGTGCCTTCTGTATGTTAGAGCACCACGTTTTATTTTTGACACATTTGTCAGGTATCGGGATTGGGTTCTCCAGTTTCTTTAGAATTGCAAAAAGCTCCTTAGTCCCTGATTTAGCTTGCAATGTTCTGTTGTCGAAACTTTCCTTTTTGGCTCACCATATTTCGGATTTGTATTTAGTGGAGGTATTAATAAGGATGGCTTTATTAGCCTCAGATGGTGTTAGCCTCCAAGTGGATTCACACTTATGTGTTTCTTTCCTTAGTGATTTTAGGTATGGGGTAAACCAGGCGTTTAGGTGTGTTCTATGTTTGCTGTTCCTCATTTTTAATGGGGCAATAGTGTCAAGGGCATTGGCCATGGCTTTATTAAATTCATTAACTCGGATGGATGGATCTAGTGTGTCTGCCAATGAGTTTAAGGTTGGGAGTATTAGCAGTAGTAGTTCATCAGTAGTTATATTCTTTTATTCCTTTTTAGCGCGGGAGGTGCTAAAGGGTTATTTTGGGTCGGGTGGATTTTAGCATCTATAGTGAAGGTTATAAGAGCGTGGTCTGTCCATATCTGTGGACTGATAGTAGTGATAGTGGTATTGCAATTATAGTGAGCCACCCAGTCGAGCGTTCTGCCCTTCTCGTGGGTAGGCTGTGTCACTTTTTGGGTAAAGCTGAACTCCGAGAGGACATTGGCTCTGGTTGTGGCTTGTACATCTTTATGAACGTTGAAGCCCAAATTTAGGTCTCCTGGTAAGAGAGCTTGTGATGTATTTTTTAGATTATCTGAGAGGATCATAGCTATGTCCTCTTCGAAGGAGCCAAAAGAGCCTGATGCCCTATAAATAAGGTGTATGGTGATAGTTTGTGAATTTGAGGTGGGTAGCTTGACTGATAAGGACTCACAAGATTTGGCATGCAGGGATGCCGCTTATATCATTGACAAGTTAATTTTAGCTATGATAGCTATGCCTCCTCCGCGGGTATGGCTCTATCTTCACTGAGAATGGTATAGTTGGCTGGCACAGCAAGCATCAAGGCAGGGCTAGCTGCTTGGTGTAGCCAAGTTTCAGTGATGTCTAAGAAGTCATAGGGCCTGATTCATGGAAGTGTTTTATAATGGTGCAATCCCATAGGAAAACTTTCCATGAATCAGGCCCATAGTTAGCAATTTGCAAGAGGTCAGCAATTTCTGTAGCATGAGCTACTAATGACCTGGCATTAATGAGGGCTCCTTTAAGGGCCGGACTCGCTGTTAGTTGAGTAGATGGGGCAGAACTACTGCATTCAATTGGAATAATTGGTAGTTTATTGTGTTTGTCTCTTCTGATGTTGTTATTGGTGGCGTCGCTTGCTAGGGAGTAATTTGTCTTGGTAGAGGTAGTCTCATGCTTATTCCTGTAATGGGCACATGTGGTGTGGTATCTGGATGGCAGTTTGAATATTTTGGGTAGTCTCGATCGTAGTTTGGTGTTCTTATGCGTAAGGTCACACGGGATGTTAGTTCTTCGGGGGTTAGGTATGTAATTAGGGATTATTGACTTTCCTGGGAGACATTCCATGCCTGAGGTGGTGGTAGACAGCCTAGTATTGTTATTCAACATTTTTATGGTCATATATTTTAGTGGCGGGCTTGTTAAGGATGTTGTAGTCCAAGGAACAGTTAGGTAGAGAATGATGACAAACATTATATTCCGAAATAGTGTAGCATTCTCGGGAGGCTAGCAGAGAAGTAATGTTAGGGAGCTAGGATAGTGGTGTAGGATAAATCTAGACTATGCTAGTAGTTCGCAGGGTGCCTCGTTAAACGTGATGATTAGCTGGCGTACAGTGCATATCAGATATTCACTGGGTATGCAGTAGTGCTTAATAGGCTAATTCAACCGGCAATGCGTGATAGGAATTCACACGGTATGCAACAATGCTCAATAGGGTAATTGAACAGGCAATGCGTGATAGAGAGTCACAGGGTGTGCAACAATGCTCAATAGGCTATGTGATCAACAATGAATTGCTATTACAACATGTTTGTCACATATAAATATTGTTCAATACAAATATTAGGGCTAACTTTCAATGTGGCGATCCATAACAAATGCATCAAATATATACACATTCGTTTTATGGGCCAGCACATTTTATTGGATTTGAATGGTAGGCGGGAGCTCGGACGAATGTGCGAATCTGTCTCTGACAGTCCAATAGCATCTCCATCTGCATCAGATTTTGAGGTGGACATTGATGCTTAATGCACACAGATTCAATATTCCATGTAAACTCCTCCCGCTACACACATGGACGGACGGATTTATGACCGCATGCATTATTCAGCTTTAGCATGCATGGAAATATATGTTTGCGCTGGTTTCCATGCATTATTTCCACTCTGCAGTTCAAAAATTCATTATCACACATTTATGGTCGTAGGGACTTGCAAAATGAACTAATGTTGAAAAATGCAAAGGAGCTTGCAGACTTCAAAACAAGAACATCACAAATTCATATAGAACTTTGCATTACTTATTTGAATTGATTTAAGGAACTAATGTTGTACTATTGAATTTAGTATTGATGATTTTATGTTTCTTATATGTTTTATTCTTCTTTATTGTATATTTGTGGCTCTGTGCTGATTTTTAATGATTCCATTTTCTGTAGAGGTTTTAAAGTATAACCAATTGCACAATAAAAAATAAATACATAAATATGTTTCATAAAATTACTAAAATGTACAATCCACTCTACATCTAAAGCCTCAAGAAAAAGCTAATACATTTGACCTAAACCATTAGTTGCCTTGCAATCCTGCCAATCTCTTCCATTTTAACCTGGCTCCCTCTTATTATATGTAGCTTAATTTTTCAGGCACACCACGTACAATTGTCTACAAAAAAACACCCAATAGGCAGGCTGTACTGCAAGCCCAGACATGAGCCTATTGTATCTGGGTAATCCCAGTTTCCTGCAGAAGAGGTCTCAGTGCTCTATCCCTGGGCCTCCTGTGATACTAGTAACAATGCCACAAAATTTTATTTCTTCTACAGCCTATCACCTTCACTCTTCAGCCTTCTAAGGAAGAACCCTCCTTCAAAATGTCACACACAGGGCACACATACATGGGTTCAACATCTGGTCTTGTTAAGACTCTTGGATTCATTTGTACTTTAGAGGAAACACCAATATCAACCTCGGGTTTAAGCTGGATGACTTCAATAGCTGGCTGCTAGTTAACACAATTCAAATGTGTACACTTCAGCTTCGTGATATCTGAAAAATCCATCAATACTGGTGTTTTCCATAAAAGACACATCCCGAGTCACCCAAGCCCTTGATATGTTGAAACCAGGCTACGCTGGGCCTTCATCAAGGCTTGTCACGTCTTTTGGATGAGTTGTAGCCAAGTAGAAGTTCTTACTCTTACCCAGAAAATAGAGATTTAATGGGTGCCTCTGCACCAATTGTATGGATGCCTAAATCTATGTGGATCAATATAGAAGAAGTTGTGATGGGAACTCTTAAAAGGGAGTGATGAGGATCCTTAAAGGGGGTTTTAAGAAAACATTTTCTGCTATCAGTAAACTGTGTATTGCAACATAGCCCAAAGCTCACTGGGATGCAGGTATCCACGTGACTTTAGCATGGGATCCACAAGTGTGGCTGATCATGTGTCCACTGATCCAACTGCTGAAATGTATCACACAGCCTACAACTTGTTCCCATGAAATAATGAATTTGAATATGTGTAATAACCAGAATCTTGAGCAAGGACACTGTGACCAAGATAATACTACAAAGGCATGGTTTTAGAGGCATTTCCCTACTGCTATGGCATGTCTAAGTGATTTCTGTGATCATGTGATCATAAGCTTATTTTATAAAAAGGCATTTTAACCTTTAACTTGAACCTCTATATCAACGTAGTTAAACAGTTGTCATTAGTTGAGAATATCCCAGGGCTGTCTGTGAAAAGGATCATTGAGATGCTTGCATTACATTTGCCAGGAGTGCTCTCACTCACCACCTGCAATTTTATCATTAATGAAGATATTAAGCATCGTGGGGTTCAAACACAAACTTGCCTCACATCTCAAACCATTTCAAAATACTTTGTTATCTAGCCATTTGGCCCAACCATAGTGCTTGGGCGGATCATATCAGATATATGTTTAAGCCATAAACCTGCAAAAAGTAACACACAATATGCAATAAAATAATAACAATAGGCACTTAAAATATATCTGTATGTCCCTACAAAAATAGCAAGGTGCCATATTAACAGGTATTGTATTGTAGTTATGTTATGTTGATTTATACCATGTACTGCTACCACAGAGGGGCAGTCTCCAGGTTCTTGCGTGGCTCTGCAAGAGACGGGGGTGGGGAGGTTAGTGGGGATACGGTGAGAAGATAGGTTCAGAACCAGAAGGAACTGGCATCTGTGAGTGTTGTTTTTCATGTGGTAGTTTGTGCGAGAAGCCTCGTGCATTGTAAACATATGGGTAAGATTCAGTGCCTCAGGTGTGTGGTGGTGTCTTGTGGTGGTGTGTTGTGTGGGTCAAGGTGGGTTAGGTTGTGCATACTGGATAGTGTTCATAAGGAATCCAGAGTCCCAGGGGCTGTATGTGTAAAATAATCCAGTATCTTGGTGTGTTTAGTAGAGTTGTTGATGGTTTTATGGACTATGTGGTAGGTTCATTCTAGGTGTGCTTCAGCATCAAGAGATGCTGAGCATGAACATAGTATTGATTCTCTCTTTGTTTATTTGTAGTGTGGCTAGTTCAAATTATGGAGTGGTGGTGTCAGTTATGTTGGAGCAGCAGAAAGGGAACATGGGTTAGTAAGTCGGTCAGTTTTTTGGAGCCACTGGTGCAGCACTTTGGTTGGTATCTTGCCAGGATCTTGTTTGTGGATTTTCGGCCAATCTTGTCTCCTCACCAGTCATTTGATTGTGGTGTTGTTGTTGCTGGTGTCCCTTCGAAGTTGTCATTGTCTGCTGAATAACCATGATTTGTTCAGTTTCCTGAAGGTGATGTCGTTTTCTGTGGCTGTAGTTTCTTTGGACATGTTGTTCCAGGTGTTAGCAATTAGGCCTGAGAACTCTGTTCCCCCAAATTTCCTTTGTGTTTTGCCTCTATTTGTATGTCGTTGCTGTATCTTAGTTCCCTTCCTGGGCAATACCGGCTAATCTTGTCTTGGGGGAATTCCGCTCCTTGTTTGTGCAAGTCTGTGTGGGGAAGGCAGAGTGCTTTGAATTAGATGTGCTTTTTTACTGGTAACCAGTGTAGGAGTGATGTATCTTCTGTTTACTCTTAATAGGATCCTGGTTGCTGTATTTTGCATTCTTTGGAGTTTCTTGGTAAGTCTTTCTGGCATTCCTAGGTAGAGGCTGTTTCCATAGTCAATTCTTGTGAGCATCAGGACTATGATTGCAATGGTTTTGTGCGGGAAGGTGAGGTATGGGAGCAATTCTCTGAGCAGTCGTAGGAGGAAGAAGCATTTTTTGATGATTTCTTTGACTTGCTGTTCCTGTGATAATCCCTTATCCATGAGTATTCCTATGTTATTTACTACTCGGCCTGAAGCCCAGGGTTAGTATTTCTTCAGCTCTGAAATCTCTTCACTGGTTCCCCATGGCTGCAAGGATCAAGTTGAAGACTCTCTGCATCACACACAAGGCTTTGTGTGGCCTAGGACCGCTCTACCTCCAACGTTCTCTTCCAAAACATCTTCCTTCTCGAGCTCTCCGCTCATCCTCCTCCAACTGAGGGTCAGACGCTTCTCCAAGCAGAGAGTTGGGGCAGATATATCTCCTCGGCTGGGGCCACCCTCTGGAACAGCCTCCCTGCCTCTCTCAAACTTCAGCAGAACCACATCCGGTTCCTGAAGCAACTCAAGACATTCCTTTTTGCTTCCACTTTCTCTCTTCTTCACCCTTGCTGACGCATCTGTCTGCTCTGCACGCTGGTCATCTGGTCACCCTCTGAACTTGGGCCCATGCTCCTGCATGCCCAGTTGCCCTCACACTTCCTCCAGGCTCTCCAGCACTTAACTGTCTTTATCTGCAACCCTACAGTCCCTTCTCTCTGCACTTATGAGCCACCCTCTAGATTCACTTGTGAGTTAACTGCACTTCCCCATTCCCCTCTCACTTCTTCCCTTCTCGCTTCCTTGTACTTGCAAAATCTGAATGACACAAGGCCTAGTAAGTTCGTTATTTTGTCCTTGTTCCCCCTCCTTGTCTTGTCGCGCCTAGAAAAATATGTCTACAGGCACGTTATAAATGCCACATCATATCATATCATACATTGGAAATCTCTGGTTGCGTGCCCATGCCGAGCGACCAGTCAAGTTGTGGGTTCCCTCCGTCGAATCCTGTTGGTGAGAGCATTATTTCAATTTTTTGCCAGATTTAGTTTAAGGTTGTTCATTGTCATCCAGATGTAGATTACTGTGAGGCAGTTGTTGAGGCTGTTATTTTGTTAATGGGTTTGGTTTGTTTTCACAATCAGTTGTGTGTCGTCTGCGTAGTTGTAGGCTATAAGTCTGTGGGTCTGAATGATATCAGTGGGCACATGTAGGTGTTGAAAAGCAGAGGGGAGAGGCTGGATACCTGTGGGACGCCACATTATATATTTTTGGTGTTTGAGGTGAACGGTGGTAGGTAGATTCGGTTAGTTTTGTTAAGAATGAGGTAAGCCACTTTAGTGCGGATTCCTGTATGCCACATTCTATCAATCTTTGTATTAGTGTTGCGTAGCTGATTGTTTCAAAAAGCTCCTGATATGTCCAATAATATGAGGGCTGATTGGGCTTCATCATCTGCGTTTATTTTCAGGTCGTCCCATATCGATAGAAGTGCTGATTCTTTTCCTCTCATTGGTCTGAAGCCGACTTTGTGACTTGTGACCGGTCGAGTATTCAATTTGTTTCAATGTATTTAAGAAGGATTTTGTACACCTGATTCTCCAGGATCTTTGCTGGGTAGGGCAGTTTGCATATCGGTCTGCAGTTGCTCCGGTCTTCTGTGCTTTCTGATTCTTTTTTTATCAGTGGTTTAATAAGTGCTGATTTGAAGGAGGGCGGTACTATTCCTCTTTTGAGTGATAGATTCATTAAGTTCCAGAAGTGCGTCGCCAGGGTTCTGTGTTTGAGGATTCCTTTGAAGATGTCAGGGGGTAAGGGGTCCCTTGGGGATACTGCAAGGTTTCTGTCCTTGATCAGTGTGACAAAGCTTTCTTCTGTGATTGGTTCTAGGCAAGTGAGTTTTGCTGTAATCTGTGTTTCGCCCGGTGTCTGTGGTCCAGCAGTCATGGTTTTATTTGCCCCTGCTAGGTTGATGGTCTCCTTGATTGTGTTTATTTTTGCTCTCAGGTGGTTGGTGATGTTGTCACAAAGTGCTTGTGTATTGCAGGACAAAGAGTTCTTTCTGTGGGTTGTTTGCCGATTCTATTTTTGTGGCGTAATAGAACTGTTTTGCTTTGAGGACTGTTGATTTGTTTCGTTTAAGTTGTTTTTAGTATTTTAATTTGTCTCAAATGGTGTATTGGTCCCTCCATTTATTTTCATTTTGCAGATGTTGATTTTTTAGTTCTTTCAGTTCTTCTGTGAACCATTTTGCTGTCAGCTGTCATTTATATGGTGCCTATTCCCATTTGTAGTGCTTCAATGTGCTTTGTGGTAGGAAAGCCCTCAGGGACAGAAGTCCAGGTATGGGAACATTGCCACAAAAGGTTTAAAGTGCATGTGTGCATTTGGCCAAGATTAGGAATCAGGTAGGCTGGCTAGGCTGCTGTAAGCAACCCAAGGGTTCAGGCATGTGGGCGGGTGCTGACGGAAGTCACAACAGACACTAGTGTTAGCGACTCAATGTGTGCCCAGCTAGACCGAAAATTATATATAGGCTGTTGCTGTATTCTAATGGCAGAGATGTTGAGGCAAATCTGGCGCGAGGGTGGAGCCGTTCCATGAACAGCTACACTGAGTTTGTCGTATTCGTAGCTGCATCCTAAAGTGTGTGGATGGATAGCCATGCCTGCGGAAGATGTCCACCAAAGTGGTGCATTTATACATACATTAAGATCAGAAGACGCTTATCGTTAATCTCGTTGTGTGATCCAGTCATTGGTATGCAGCAAAGGACTTAATAAATAGCACTAATGGACAGCAATTTGCAAAATAGTTTAAAATGATATACCTAATAATACTTTATTAATTAACTAGAACACACTAACAGTGGGTGTCTGGTGCTTATTATAGTCAGCTGCAAACAAGTTAGGACCAGAAACGCTGTGCTAGTAAACGATTTCCATTTGAGTTTTTTTTGGAAAGAACAAGAGTGTCATAACATAATCACTAATGTTACCTTGAAATTACAATAGAGCCATATAAATTCCCATACAAATAAGATGTATCTTTGCAAGGCAACTGCCAGGAGCCCAATGCTAATTTCACCCAAGGGGAAGTCATTCAGTTGGAGAATATGCTGTACTCTATAGCTTCAGCTTCTTTCTTTGACTGGTCCACATTTTTGAAGAAAAATAACTAGTCTAGGAGCTGGGGTACAGTAGAAAGGTCATAGCTTCCCTATTTGTATCACAACTGGGGTGCTCACCATCACTTTCTTAGTTCCCTATACCAAGAACAGAACAGTGAAAGGTGTGTACTGTCCTCCTGCATCTTCAGGTCATATGAACATTTGCCAGATAGGTGTATGGTGCGCTTCCAGGATAGTCTTATCCTTGAACTGCTATTGGTTCAGTCTCCTGTTGCATGATCAATGACCAGACAACATCTACATGTCAGTGATCTCCAAATATATAGCAGCAGATGGCTTTGAAATAGACTCAGACCAATGAGCTCTCTGCCTCCCAGGTATAACAGCAGCTCTGAGTATTTGCTTTGTTTGGGATGTATTACCTGCCAGCGTAGAAACATGAGTGTCCTTTGCGAGTGTATACATAACTGTCCTTATATCAATGAACTACTTATGAGTTACTTGATATGGGAACAATTCCGCCACTAACTCTCTACACAGGATTCTTTTCCCTACCAACCAAATGTGAAACAAGGTCCTAGCCACATTATAGAGAAACGTTTCCTGGAGCCAATTATGGCTACTCCCCAACTGTTTGGACTGTGTCCTTGCCAACTCATCACTTCTGATCTCAGACTGAAGACACAGATAACAGGATATATTTTAAGGCTTTAATTTATAAAAGTCTTAAACAAAAGTAAATTGTCAGTATGCTTGCAAAAATACTGTGTCTGGATGATGTGTCAAAAGCGCTGCCAAGGATTTCAAGTTGACGAAGAGGAACAGAGATTTCTCTTCTTTTGAAACTATCAGGCTCCAAAGTTCCAGACATATCAAAATCCATTCCAACAACATTCACAGTTCAAAAGTCCTCCAGGTGCTAAAAACAAAATGATTAAAATGTCTTCTCTCTATGAGGTGTGCATCTTTCCTCCACCAAGTATTTCAGAAAGGAGGTGGGCTTTACCTGTGTTTCGCTTACAGTCCCTCAGGAGGCCCTCTGCCATGGACCCAATGCTATTGAGCAGACACATGTTTTAGGGATTACCGGGGTGACAGGGGTTTCACTTGCTATAACTCTCTGTCAAATTTGGTGAACTCTCCTCTGAGTCTCAAATGCCCGATGTTATCCTTCTCTGTTAGCAGTGAATATCGTTTCACCTACTCCTGGTGACATCCTGTCTCCTCATATATGCAGCCATCCCATTCTTGCTGTTCTCTCTTTCTGCAAATCTCTTTAGTGGTCTCTCGCTACCTTCTCGCAATCCTTCCCCTCCTGTTGATCTCTCTTCTTCTTTATCTTTACCTCCCCCTTTGATCGTTTCTTCCACTACTAGCCTCTTCAGTGATCTATCTCTCTTCTCTGTTTCACTATGCTTCCCCTCCTGATAGTCTCTCCCACTGCAAGTTTCCCAAATGATGTATTTCTTCTCTGGATCCTCCTACAGCATCCCACTGTGCTCTTCTCTCACCTTCCCACTACCATTTCCTCCTAATGTAATCTCACTCTCTGGTCCATTCATATATTCATATATTCCTTGATGGTACACTTCAGCCCTAAAGTTAAACCCTCCATTCTCTCTTCCCAAACCAACTCAGGCTCTTTCTCTAAGCACTCAAAAGTACACACCTTATTCACAGTAAAGGGTTTAAGATACCTTGTATTAAGTTATTCATATATGTGACAAAGGAAAATAAAATGATGGTTATTTTCCTCTTCCAAAGGATTATAATAGCGAGTTTTCCGTATATCTACAGAACATTTTACAATATATGCAGCCATTGATAGCTGGTTCATACAATATAATGCAATGTATTGTCTTGACAAGGATTTGGGCATGTAAACTAAATAATTTTACAACTTATTGTTACATAAACATACGGGAGAAAGGTCATAACAGACAATTTCAAGTAAGAAGATGCTAAAAGAGAAGCTCAATTATTCTTGTTATAGATGTTTTACAAAGTCTCAACTGCAGGAGGTATTGTTGAAGAATAAACATAACAATTCAAAAGACCAGCACAAGCAAATCATTTCTAAACAGCATTAAGTCAATTGACTCTTGATATTCCAAGGACGAACATTAGTTAATGATGATAATAGTGGGGTTTTTATTAAGCACTTTCACCAAAGAGCTTTACAGAGAACATATTTACATACGATACAATTCCAAATGTAATTGTTATTCATTTATTGACCTCAGATGGATGAAAGGTTGCGCTGGACTGGGAACCTGCAACCTGCAGATCACACACAGATTGCAGCAGCGAGCGCTCATCCCGCTGATCTATTTTACCATCTAAGATAGTTAACATTTCTTGATGCAAAGTTGCCTTTTCAGTTTTTCCATATTGCACACCACAATAATGCTGTAATCAAAGATGTAGTTTCAGTTATGAGAGTTGTTTTGGCATCTAAACATGAAAGGTTGTTAGCAGTGGATGATTAAAACCCTAGTAAGGATTTCATAAATTGGACCTCAGATATGTCAAGGGTCGATAAAGAAGATAATACCCAGACTCCCCTCTGCCATCCCACGACATTTTGCTTCATATGCTGTCAAAGCTGGATATGTAGCATGACCCATATATTTTTTTGAAAAATTCAGGACTCTTAATGGCAGTTTTGTTGATGTGCTGTGACCAATTACTTTTTAGTCGAAATCAATACGTTAGGTTTAGTGACATTAATGGTCATACAGGGAGAGGTCATAAAAAAATAATATCATTGCATTAGAGAAACATGGGATAGACATTTGAAAGGTTAATGGGGCATCAAGTGTTTGAATAAGTAGGCAATCTTCAGGCCACTTAAGTGAAGGTTAAAGAGCATTGGTACAAGGACACAATCGTGTTTCAAATCTTAGACAATGGAAAATGTACTTGTTCTTTCACCATATTTCCCATATGAGACATAAGCCTCTGTATTTTTATGTAGCCACCATCAGACTCAATATTTGATTGTCTATACCCATTTTCTGTAGGTGCTTACACAAAAGAGGTCTGTTGACATTAAAAAAAGTCAAGGACAAGTCCATAAATATCATATAATGATGTTCTCCCCTGACAATACGGTACTTCTCCATGATCAAAACCAGACTGAAGCATCGTTCTGTGGTGGCCAACGAGTTTCATCACCCCAACTGTAGACCTTGGACTATTTCATTGTCTTCGACCCAGGTCTCTAATTTTGTTAAAAGGAATTTCTTCAATAATTTGAGCAATATATCTAACAATACAATTGGTATATAACATTTCGGGGAATCACAGCTGTATTTTTAAATTGTGCTATTATAGTACATGTAAGCCATGCGTGGGGTACATTCATTGTACATAAATCGCTAGAAAAAGGTTACATTTCAGGGGCCTACAAGATAAACATTAACATTATTTAGGCCACATGGGATATTGTCAGGAACAGGAGCTTTTAGAGCGACTTATAAAATAAGACACATTCTACACGGTTTATCCCTGGGCCAAAGTAGCCAATGGGCAAGCGATATTGATACAAGCGTAGATGTCCCTAAAAGTTCGTCCCAGTTGTCCTTTGAATATTCACCTGCAATGCAGCTGATATATTGTTTGGGTACGAACCTGCTGCCTCTTACTGCCAAAAGAGCCTAGCATTTTAAGCCTTACAAGCAGAATGTAAGTAATCCCACAAGGACTTTTCAGCAGTTTTCTTGGTCTATCTACAAGTATTTCATAGGCTGCTTTCACTGTAACTATCTGAGTTGGAATATAATTTATTTTCATCATTCAGACACTTTAGAAGATCAATCTTAGCTGAATTATAGTCCTTAAACGTGGCCTTTCCTGTGATATCAATATTATTCGAAATTAAAAGGCCCGCCATAACAACATTGATTATCCCATTAAGAGAATAAGAGGCTCCAATGATTTGATTACCAGATAGATAAGCGGAGACAGGAAGAAATATTATGTCTGCCTTTAATAAATATTTTATATATTAATACAGAGTGAGGATCTTGGACCATTTAATCTTTCTTCTATTGTTGTAAAGTGGATATGGTCCGGGTTGCAAAAGATTTCTGTCACTGTAAATAGATTTAGAAAGCAACTTAACAGAAAGAGCAAATGGACACTTGCTGGTGTAATAATTACTTCAAAGCCACTTAACAGGCAACATAGTAACTTGGAGCCAACAGTATCTTTATGAATGTGCCATTAGCTGGTATATCAGATGGAAAACGTCCATTCAAAACACACATCTTGGTTTCTGACAAAAACCCATAATCTTTTCTCCTGATTGTTAATGTGTTAATAAAAGAAGCATTCTTCCAAACCTAGGTATATTCTAGATGTTACATTGCTCACTGTCCAAATCATGTAGTAGTGAGCAGTAAAATGATACGTTTTTATCATGAGATCCCGTATTTGATATCTCGGTCATAGAAACATAAACATCCGTCATTAATCTGTGTGAAAAAAGTTTTTTTAGGAATGTATCCAATGTTCAAACTAGCTGCCAGCATTGAGGTCCCAAACCGGTGCTCTGTAGAGTACCTGGGTAGCAACTTTAGCAGAGACACTACCTATATTTCTCTGCAAAGCAAAGGATTACCCGTGTCTATTTTTTCATCTTATATTGGATCCTTGTGTGTTGAACGGCCCAGGTTACATCATCGTGGATACTAAGATAACCAAATTGTTTGGCTCGGCTCCAGAACACTGTTATATATCATAGGTATGCACTTGGGATTTTTCTTTTGCCCCGCCACCCTAATCCATTGGCTGTTATCATGCAGAGCTTTGAGAAGCTCTGCCAAGTCTGGCTTCCAGATTCTCCTTAATGAGTGCTCCCCAAAGAAAGCCAAATTTCAAATAATCAAAAGTGGATTTCACTTCAACAAAACAAATCACTGCTACAAGATACAAATATGTGCTTATTTGTGCTTATTAGCATCCCTTTGCAATTCTGCTTGATAGTCCATGCCCTTGGAGATTAGCTCCCTGCAAAACTGGGCCTTGGCGAAAATTACCTTTCCAATAATGTTTCTGGCATTGTTAAATAAAAATATTCATTCAAAGATTGATTGCTGCATTAAAAAAATCTTAATAATCGGGATGATCTCAGTAATCTTTCATGACGGCTATGTCTTGCCAATCATACTTATAAAGTTGAACAATGGACATTCATTAGGCAGTGCTGCTTTCCGTGGTGCATGGATGTACTGGGTGTTAAAAGTACCCTGCCATAGTTAATAGGCCAGAGTAAACTGGGGCATGTAATGAGAGTGGCTGGACTCTACCACCAGTATGGTTTTGTAAGAGGATTAAATTCAACACTACAGCTAAGTCAATGCCTAGTCTGGGATACTGAATGGAAACCCTTATTGATATATCTTTATGTCCAGTTCATGAGTTCTGGATGACTACCCCTATATAACACCCCTCTCTTAGAATCCCCCTGACCCCACTGAGCCAAGAAGTAGTTCTGTTTTGCAAGTTTAAAAGGTTTATTTGAGAAATAAAACAAAATATATATATCACACCTTATATCACATCTTATAATAAATTAATATCTGATAGTACACTTAGACATATGATGTTGATCAACAATGGGTAATCTGGCACTAGCACACTTCTTTACAATCAATGAGGAGTTAGTATAGGATGGATAAAGTAGCAAAAATACTTTTATGATTTCAAGGGAAAAGCAATGAGGAATAAAATGCAGTACAGAAATACTTGATATGATTTTAGCAAAAGATAAGATAATCACTTTTTCTCTGGCAATTCACCCCCTCCCCTATGTAATGTAAGAAATGGAAGGAGATGGAAAGAGGAGCACACAGTTCTCAGGAATGCAATCAAAGACAATACGAAATGCAGTCCCCCCCCTAGCAAGCTTAGAGGAAACAGGTAGGAGTTTGAAACACAGGCCCAAAATGCTTTTAAATGTGATGGCAATGGATGGGAAAATGTGTCAACTGATTTTAATTCCCTCTAGAGATTCAGGGTGAGTGGGAGATGCGTGTTGGTATTATTTCAGGCTCACTTTAGCAATGCTCTATGAGTTATTAAGAGACAAACGAATTTTAACAAAGGAAAGAATGGAGCTGCTATTTTGACAAGTGAAGAAATTGAGCCAAAATCGCAAATCGTGGTAGATTTTGCGAGTGTCTCGCGATTGCGAAAGAAGTATAAGTTGGTTCTAGGTTCGTTGGAAAGCCTAGATTCTAAGCTTTCAGAGGCAAGTTAAATTTCGTTACTAGCCCAAACGGTTCCAGAGATACGGACGATTAAATAAAGGTAGTTTTTCGGATTTAAAGTAAACTCAAAATGACAGGTGACAGCTTGCAGCTTCAGAATTGACAGGTGACAGTTGTGCAGCTTTACCAATGACATATGACATGATTTCTAGGAGGCTTTTCTACTTAGGTTAAAATAGTTTGGATTAGATTATTTTAACTAAGAGATTGGTTCTGCACAGTTCTGCTAGGTACTCACAATATAAATTTGAAATAGGCCTCGCCACGGATCTGGTCAGGTTTTGGACGGGACTCCGGTTCTGGTCTCGGGACTTCACAGTGATCTGGGTCAGCTCTCTGGTTCTGCTCACAGCGGTCTGGGTCACTCTGGATCTCTGGTCTGGTCTCTGGCAATTGTTCTTGGCAAAAGAATTCAAACAGCTCGCCTGGCTGTGGAATAGTTCGCAAATGATTTTAAGGTTGCTGAGGCCTGCTGAGAACAGTTCTCAGTTTGTGGGTTTAGGCCCTTGCTTTAAGTTCTGAAGTAAAGTTCTGGTCTTTGGAGATTGATGGATTTGAAGTCTGGATCTCTGGATGTGAAGTCGTCGGTCAGCATGCTCCGCAGCAAATGCAATTGAATGTCCCTACCTGTCCTGGCAGTCTCTTTTTATGTGTTTTGGAAAGTGGGTGTGTGCCTTGGTCATAACTAAACCTGCCCCTCTCACTTATCATTGGCCAATTCCTCCTCTCTCCCTTGATTGGGGGAAGGAAATGTGAGTCAGAGTGATGCTGTAGGTTTATGGGTCAGAGGATCCTCCCCTGGTCAGTTTGCCCACAAATCTATATTTGATTCAAATACATCCTTCCCAGATATACAATTTGTTGAAATTACATGTGCACATTATATATTCCTTATGGTCCATGCTTGTCCGCCTCTGATCTTCCTGGGGGCTTGCATTAAAAAATGACAACATTTTGCGCTTTTTAACTGGTTTTGCAATATCGGACATTTACCCAAAATTACACACATGTGCGCAAGGAGTATGGACATTAATTGATGAAGTGTCAGATTTTTAACATGCATACATTTGGAGTGGGACCCTATTTTCCGCTAGCAACCCCCCAGAATACACCACAGGGTCCTAACGCCTCTCAAAATGTTCACAGAAAAATCACCAAAATAATGATATTACTTATATAATTCTGACAAGTCCGCACTATGAGTTATCTATCTTTTTAAAATTATGCCCTGGTCAAAAAGGGGTGTGGCTTCCCACATCACAGGGTGGAACAACTGGTTTATCCACTTCCCCCAAGCTCAGCTGCTAGCAGAGGCACTGCCCCTCTCAGTTTCCCCTAAGAGGAAGCCACTTTACGGCCCCCCAATATAACATTTGCCTGAGTCCAGGACAGGCCTTTGTTCAACTCCCTGTAGTCCCCAGCTGCTCCACCCCTAATCTAATCAGAGAGGTGACAACTCCTTTTGGCCAGGGGCAGCAGGATGAAGCTAGGCCTGGGAAGAGTGGCTGAACAGGTTTCTCCTGTCGGGGGTAGTTGTCAGGCAGAATCCAGTTTCACTAAGCCAGGTTTCAGCTAAATGTCATTTTTTGTTCCCAGTTTTCTACATTCAAATCAAACTGACAATTTGTACCTATATATTAAATAATTACTTACTTCAATTCATTTCAGAATATGGTTTTACATTGTATCCACATCTTAGCAAGTCTTTCCTTGGTCTGGTTTTGTTTCATTTGTTCAGTTTTACACAAAAGTCTGGTGGTTTTAAAACGCCGGCTTTCTGATAGTGGTGAGTACTGGTAATGCAACCATTTTTGGGATTAAGAAAATGAATTCCCCACAGTTCTGGGTTGCTTTTGGCAATCAGCATTGCCATTCCCAATGGTTTCAGGCTACTGTGTGTGTAGACCAATGGTGGTTTTAGGCAGTGCCCTCCTGTGCTCACAACATAGGCAAAAATGGGTGGCAGCCTATTCTTCATGTTTTCCCTGTGCACTCTGTGGGGAGTTCTGGCCATCATGATGTTTTCCATGCCAGTACTGCACAGTTTTATTGTAGGGCTTGGATGCATGGGTAAAAACATCCCACAAACCCCCCCTCTTGCGATGGCCATTCTGTCCTTTCTCAGATGGAACTCGCAAGATCTGGGATGTTCTCCTCATCTTCTTCCGGTAGATGGTACAGTTCAGCATCTTTTCCCCCATCCAGTTGGATCGATCGGTTCTCCTCGCCGGTCCTGATGGGAATATTGGGCGGTACCCCAGGCCCCTCGGGTCTCTGCTCCCGGTCGTCCTCCTTAGTCAGTCTCCATGGTTTCATCTCTCCTAGGATGATAAAGCAAAGCGGCAATACACATTTCCAGACATTTTTCCACCACTATTAATGGTGTGGCGAACATATACATTTTATTAATCAGAAGATATTAACATATACATTTTCTTTTTTAACTTAGGAGACAAGAACATATATATATATATATATATATACAAGGATCACAGAATTTTATATGTTATATGTGGAATATTTTAGGGTTGGAACTGAATTACTCTGGAGCGGCCCCCTCTGGGATTGCAGAGGACTCCTCCAGTTGTTGCAGAGTGTGCCTGGGATGGCAACACTTTAGCTGATTTTTATGGACCCACTTGTCTTCCCCCTCTGCCAAACCGCCTTTGGGGATGCAGATCTTGTAGGCCACAGGGGAGATTTTGTCTATAATTTCGAACGGTCCCTTCCATGTAGGCAAGAATTTTTGCTGTTTGGCCTGGTTCCTTTGGAAATTGTATAGATATACCCGATCACCCACCTTATATTCCTTTCGGGTAGTTTTTAAATCGTAGTGGGTTTTCATGCTATCAGCTGATCTTTCTAGATTCTGCTGAGCATAGGCAAAAGCATGTTGAAGGTGTTTCCTTAAATTCTCCACATGCTCATCAGTTGTGGAGGCATTTATCAGTGTCTGCTCTTGGGTCCTGTAGAGCAAATGCTGGGGAAGCACCATCTTGCGCCCCGTCATCAACTCAAATGGTGACATTTTAGTTGCAGATGAAGGGGTAGATCTGATGGCCATTCGGACCAGAGGTAATCGGATATCCCAACTTGGCCCAGAATCTGCCACAAACTTTTTTAAGATGCTCACAATGGTTCGGTTATATCTCTCCACTGCTCCAGAAGAAGCTGGACGGTAAGCAATATGTAGCTTTCTTTTGACCCCCAGTATCTCCCACATCTTTGTCATTACTTCACTGGTGAAGTGGCTACCCCTCTCTGACTCAATCCAGACCAAAACGGGAAAAGATGTGGTTAATCATCAGGGCAGTTGCTGTTTCTGCCTTGCAGTTTGGGGCTGGGAGACATTCCACCCACTTGGTAAACAAGCATGTAACGGTCAACATGTACTTGTTTCCTCTAGACGAGCGAATCACAGGGCCTACAAAGTCGATTTGCAAATCTGACCATGGCAATGTCATCCCCCTCTTTTGGAGAGGCGCACGGTGTGTGAGGGATGATGGCTGAAATTGTGCACACACAAGACACCCCTTCAAGTATTGGTCGAGGTCCTGCCCCATGTGTGGCCAGTATGCAACCTCTCTTAAGATTTCCAGTGTTGTGTTTAACCCCCTAAGACCGGCGGTGGCCGCATCATGGGCGTGACTTAACATCAGGCTTCGGAATGAGGGAGGGACCACCCACTGATCATGGCCAGCTTGGGATTTCCTTACCAACAAACCGTCTTGGATTCAGAACATCTTTGGACATTTCATCAACACTCTAAGGTCCTCCTTCCCAATGTAATCGGTATCCGTCAGGGGAAAGTTCTCAGGGTCCTCAATGTGTTGGTAAAACTTACCAATTATTGGGTCCCCCTTCTGAGCTGTAATCAAATCAGCATCAGGGGTCTCCTTACTCCATTGTGCAGTTGAAAGATCATTGTGAGCATTTGTCTGGGACCTAGTGATAGCAGTGACCTGGATTTCCCCCAACAGGGACTCTATTTCTATTAGATCCCCTTGGATGGCCCCGGTTTTGGCCAGCTGATCAGCTAAGTCATTTCCAGTTTTGTCTGGTCCCTCTACTTTGGAATGACCCTTGATCTTTTTCCAGTAGATGGTCATCCCATTCGATGTGACCAGATCATCAATGTTTTGGATTAACTTCCCATGTTTCAAGGGTTTGTTATTAGCACATAACATGCCTCTGTTTTTCCAATTAACCAGGTGCTCCACGAACCCGTTCCGTACATAATCCGAATCAGTGATTATGACCAGTTCGTGGAGTTGATGTTGGACAGCAGTGAGGATGGCCTGATGCATAGCCATCAACTCTGCCACCTGACTACTTCGGGGACCAATTTTGTATCCAGCGGAGGGCTCTGGAAACTCCTTCACCCAGGCATTCCCTACGCCGGCCACCAGTTCTTTCTCCCCGTTGTTGTCAACATGGTACGAGCATCCATCCACATAGACAGTGGGCATTCCCTCACACTTGTCTTCTTCAAAGACTTTGTGTGGGGAATTAAGGTATGCCTCCATGTTGTCCTTGATTTTTAGACTTTCGTCCTCGAGACAGTTTTCTCTGGCACAATCATGCAAGTCAGCCAGACCTTGCGCGAGGGGACTCTTCTTGTTTTGGCCATATCTGACCTCCACAGGAAAGCCTTGCATTGACAGAATCCAGGAAGTAATTCGGGAATTACTCACATTTCCGGCCCGGATTCTGTCACTTTGGAGATATTGCAGAGGCTGGTGTGGAGTCTCCACTATGATGTGTTCCCCCTGGATAAACGGGCGGTAATTCTTCAATGCCCACACCGTTGCCAGGAGTGCCTTCTCACAATTGTTGAATTTTTCCTCCACAGAGGATAAAGTTTTGCTCGCATAGGAGATTACTTTATTGACCTTGTCATGCTTTAGGTATAATACTGCCGTCAAGCACGTATTAGAGAACCCCGTCTCCAGGAAGAACTCCTTGTTTCTGACAGGTTAAGCTAGGCAAGGCGCTTGTGAGAGGCTTCTTTTGAGTTGTCTTACCGCCTCAGATTGTTCTGGTCCCCATTCCCACTTGACCCCCCCCCTTCAAGCGATGAATCAGGGGTCTAGTGATCTCTGCGTAGCCTTCAATGAACTTTCTGCTGTAATTAGTCAGTCCAAGGAGGCTCTTTAGTTCCCGCAGAGTTGTGGGGCCTTTCAGTTTCTGGAGTGCTTCCACTTTCTTTTCTTGGGGACAGAGACCCTGAGGAGTAATCTCATGCCCCAAGAAATTAACACGGGTTCTACACCACTGTGCTTTCTGAAAGGAAAGTTTTGCTCCGGCGGCCCTCAACTGTGTCAGAACATAACGGATCTCTGCTATGTGTTCCTCCACAGATGAACTTTTGATGAGGACATCATCTACATAAGCCAGGTTACCCCTCGCACCCAGGTCGATCATGGCCTTACGTAGGAAAATATTGAATTCATTGCCGGAGTTGAGGTATCCGAAGGGAGTCCGGGTCCATGTGTACTGCTGGCCCCCAAAGGTAAAAGCCAGTTTGTATTGGTCCTCCCTACTGACAGGCACGGTCCAGTATCCATTGGTCAGGTCTATTGCTGTGAATACCTGTGACCCCTGAATCTGGGCCAGCCCTTGGTCAATGTAGGGCAGAGGCCATCGGGAAGTATGGACCCGTTTGTTGAGCTCCCTAAGGTCGGCGCAGAGTCTCCACTGGCAGTTTGGCTTCAATATTCCCAGCACCGGATTATTGAAATTGCTGTGGACTGGACGGATTATTCCCCGGGACTCTAGGTTCTTAATTATTTCAGTAAGGGACTCCATGGATGCGAGAGGCAAGCGATATTGCTTCACAAACACTGGAGTCATTCCAGGGTCCGTGGGAATTGTTGTGGTGTGGATGTCGGTGCGACCACAGTCATATGAGTCTACCGCAAAGAGATCTTGGAAATCCAAGAAAACTTGTTTCAACTTTTGCTTCTTTTCCAGAGTCACACAGGCATCAGCTAGGTTGACTCTCTCTTCCACCATCTGCCTGAAGCCTGGAAAGACTTCTGGTTTGGCTATCTCAGCGGCCTCCTCCAGCTGGGTGGAGAAGTCCCTGGTCAGAGTGCTGATTTGGACTGGAGGCTTCAGGTGGGAAAGGCAGCCCTCATGGACCTGGAAAATCACCTCATCCCTCCTGAAGTCACAAGTCACATCTTCCTTACCATAAGGGCAAGAAGTGTACACCAGGAAGTTCCCCCCATGCCGGGTGAAGATCCTGTCTGGTGTTGTTTTGTCATCAATGTCACTGTCAAAACAGTCCTTGGGGATTGGTCCTAACAGTTCATTTCCTAGATCAATGGAGAAATGTCGGTCATCAACCGCCATTCCAATAATGGTGCCTGCAGCTAGAGTAATACTCTTTAAGTCGCTGTTATCCACCTCTATTGGAATGGTGTCATGTTCTATGTTGACTAATGGAGTTGGGTTTACCCCCAACCCTTGCTGTTGGAGAGAAGCATTTAGATGTATATAAGCATCAGGGTTTTGCAATTTTTGTCCTCTTTTAACTTTCACTTCCAGGGAGAATTGTCGGGTCCTTTCTGGGATGGTGACTTCCTCTTTGATCTGAATTTCAACTGCATAAGGTAGCAATTGAGCTGACCTAAATGCTTTTTCTGGATCATCAAACCCCATGGGATTATCCACTAATCGGGACCAAGCTTTGAAGTTTATTAGGTCCAAACTAATGGCAAAGCGATTGAGAATGTCACCGCCTAAGTAAAAGGCGGCAGTGACGTCTCGCACGACCCAACAATTATGGACTATGCTCTTGTTGCCAATGGAGATTTTGAGCATACACCTGCTTGGTAGGAGATGTTTGGAATTAGGTGCTTCCAGGTCCATTTCCCATTTGTCTATCAGTTTGAATGTGGGAATGGCTGGATCTTTTGGGAGTTGGCGGAACATGGCTTCGCTGATGAAGCTCTTACCGTTGTTCACACACACTCGAGCGAGAACAGAGTCCTTCCCATCATTTAACTGGACAGGGATGAACAACTGCTCTCCAATTTGCTGAATATCAGCCAGGCTCTGAGCTGATTTCACATATTTCTGGACTATAGGAGTGGGAGTTTCTGATTGTGGATTAGTAAAGAATTTCAGGGTGTTTCCTTCCAGTGTGGAATACCACCTTAAACTGGAAGGAAGGTTGATTTTCAGAAATAGAGAGGACCCCCCATCACCAGTCTGTTGTCCTACTGCTATTACTGTCACGTCTGGAATTTGGTTGTTCTGGAAGTGAAATTCTACGTGGTCAGATTTTTTTTCAACCATGTGGCAGGTGCCATTTAGACTAACATGGTTGACACTCTGTTTTAATTTTATTGGTCGGCTAGTCTGGGTCCAGAGGACCTTGTTTACGCAATCTATAGGGGTGACAACCTTCTCAGGAGGTTATTCCCTAGTAAACAAGGGGTGCCCTCTGGAGTCACTACTACGACCGAGTGTTTCACCTTGTGTCGCCCAATTTTAATGTCAAAGTCTGCAGTCCCCTCAACGGGAATTTCCTTCCCGTCAAAGTTCTGCAGTTGTCCAGGAAGAGAGGTGAGAGGAATTCGGTAATTCTCCCCCCTTTCTGCATTTAGTTCCTCAAAGGCCCTTTTGGACAGAAGGGTAGCTTGGGATCCAGTGTCCACCAGTGCCAAAATTGTACCCTTCCCCTGTACTTGTACCGGGGCATAGTATCTTCCCTCCTTCTCCTCAAAGGGGCACAGATAATGCACATTTTTGGACAACTGGTGGGCTAACTTTCTGGTTTTGGACATTGCTAGCGAAGAGATTTGGGCAGAATTCTGTGGAGAGCCTTGGGAATCTGAAAGAAAAAGTTGGCAACTGGAGATCAGAGCCATTGTGGGTTCCCCTGGTTCCGGTTCTGGGCCGCCCCCACCTTTTTGGAGGCAGTCACCAGGATGCGTTTGAACCAGGGGATTTCGTTATTGTCGGTTCTGGGATGAGATGATGGGCAGCGGTAGCTCAGTCTCTACATCTCCCCAGTCTGAATTGACATCCCTTGGGACCCATTTTTCCTTGGGAGGAGTTCCCCCATCTCTGAAGGAGAAGATCCTTTTCCCAGGATCTTCTGAGGATCCCTCTCCCTCAAATTGGAAGACCTGTACTTCCTCCACAAAGTGGGTCTGTTTGGGTCCTTTGTTTCTCCTACCCCCCCCTCTGCTCCTTGGGAGGCAGGCATTCAGGGGCAGGAGATTTTGTTTCCGGTTCCTGGTTTTCCAGGGGCTGTTTACAAGTTGGGAAGGAAGCTTACTCCAAGGCTTTACACCCCCCTTCCCCTTGTGCCTCCTCCCTGGGAACCGGTGGGTTATCGGGGTGCTACCCCCATCATTGTTCTGGAGCACCAGGTCCAGAGTTTGGGGGATTCTGCGGTGGCATGCTCATCTGAGTGTTCTGTTGAGCCCTCAGTATGTGACCCAGATCCCGTGCCATATTTTGGTCCTGGCGCTCAAGTTGTGAAACCCGCACAGGCTGATACGGGGCTCTATTTTCTCCCCTGGGCTGATCGGGGAAGGGTAGCTATCCCTTCTCTGGTAATACCCCGGATTGGGAAGATTTGGGTACCCCTCCACCCTTGGCCTCCCCTCTCCCGGATTAGGTTGTCTGGGCTCAGGGAATTGGGGAAAGAAGGATGGATGATTTTGGGGCTGGAAATTGGGTGGATACCTGGGGAAAAAGTTCTGCCCAGGATTTGGTGAATTTCTGCCCTCCTGGGGGAAGTTAGGAGGGAAGTTCCCCGGGTCAGGTGCTTGGCTGGATCCCCCCCCTTGGGCTGGAGGAGTACACACATAACCCAGGATTGGTCGGTTTCCCTTGTAGCCGGGACTTACATAGTCAGGGGGCGGGGGACCCCATTTGTGGGACTACCTCCTCGACTCCCTGTCTGTGACTGGCCCGAGGGCCTTCTGGGCTGTGAATTATTTGGTGCAGGGAGGTTTTTAGGCCCCCCATCTCCAAATCTAAAATGGGGGCAACCTTTACCTCTGCCACCTTGGCAGCAGCAGGGGTGCTGTTGGTTTTGGGGTTTTTCGGCGCATTATTTTTATTTTCGATGGGCTTCTGCACCTCATAGACCCTGGTAGCCTGTTCAATGACCCAGTCTAAAGATCTTTTCTCATGAAAATCTCTCACGGGCTGGGTAAGGCATGGAAAAACGTATTGATAAATTCTCTGCTATCCGTGCATACCCTTCTGGTGATCTGCGCAAAAGCACGCTTTCATTCTTGCACAAACTCTTGTGGGGCCTGATCCTCCCCACATTGCAAATTGTAGGCTGCCTTGCAAGCCTCTTGAGGATTTCTGTGCACAGAAAAATGTTTCAAGATGGCCGCCCTGTATGTGGACCACCTTGAATGATTTTGATCCTCCAGCCCCGCAAAGAAACTGGAGTATTCTGGTGAGAAGGTCCACTTTACATATTGAATACAGCTTTGGCTGTCCTTCAAATGGAAAGTCTCCATCATTTGCTCATAGAGCTCCAAGTGTTCCCAAACAGAATACTTGGCGTTCTTA
Organism: Ambystoma mexicanum; assembly: GCF_040938575.1. Classification (NCBI taxonomy): domain Eukaryota; kingdom Metazoa; phylum Chordata; class Amphibia; order Caudata; family Ambystomatidae; genus Ambystoma; species Ambystoma mexicanum. The sequence goes on from NC_090935.1 coordinate 977,232,728, forward strand.
TGATAAGGCGTTATGACACTCCTTATTGCCTTTATTTGTTTCAATGGGTCCTTAAGCAAGGCCCTTTTTGCCTTATTGGCCTTTTTGGTTCGGGTAACCCTGGTCCATTCATCCTCTGGCTCAGAAGCGCTGCTCCCAGAGGTGCCCGGCTGATCTTCCAGGTTTTCCCGGATTCTGCGAGCCTGGGAATGGCTGGCAGAATGTGGGGACCTGGTCTTCTGTGTCCTGTAATGCTCAGAGGAGTCTTCAGATCCCTCCTTGCTGCCAATATTTGATGGGTACCCCCCCACTGACCTAACTGGGCAGAGGTTTTCAGGATGCCCTTAATGGGCCTACTTTCCTGGGGTTCCCCACTAAATTGCACTGTGCTTGGGTGCCCATACCCGGATGTCCGCCCATCCATTCCTGGGAGGTACTGGCCTATGAGCCCCATACTTCTATTTGGATAGTAATCTGCCATCTCCGTGGCCTAGGGCTCATGTGCGTGAGGGGACATGGGGGTGGCAGAGTCCAGGGACTGGGAGAGATGAAGGCCTCTGGTACCAGGGCTCCTGAGGTTATGCTCAGGCGTTTCCCTTTCCCACCGCACCTCGTCTCTATCAGCCCCTGCTCCCTGTTGCAATGCAAGAGCCTGCACTTTCAGTTCCTCAGTTAAGGCCTTACTAGACTCTATCAGTCTCTCCTGCATCGCTACCTGTAGCTGGAGCCTATCATTGTGCTGACAGAGAGCCTCATTTTCTCTCTGTGCCTCCTGATTGGTCCTGGAGTACTGGGGCAGTCTCTGCTGCAGGAGGGTTACCTCCTCAGTCCCATCCCTACTGGCCTGCTCCTTTCTTGCCAGAGCATCCTCCACCCTCCTGGTGTGCTCTAACAAGTTCTGGTGTTCTTTTTGGAGGTCACCCAGTCCCTGGAGGGCCAGGTGATTTTCTTCCATTTTCCTTTTTAAGTGGCAGACTTCCTGGCATAAGGAATCCCTTTCCTGACTAAGAGCCTGCATCTGTGCCACCAGGTCGTCCCTTTGCCTTGCTTTCTGGCGCTCCTGGTCAAACTCTGCCTGGGTATCCAGGTCTTTCAAAATCATTTTATTGCTCTCTGAGTTCTCCCTATCTAGGTGGCTTTGCAGGGTGACTACCTGCTCGGCACATGCCCTATTGAAATCTAATTGTTGCTCCAGCTTTTTCTGGCTCTGCAGTAGGGAGTCCAAACCTTCTTGGTACTCCTTCTGCAAGGCCAGAAATCTGGTATCCTGGTCCGCCTTTTCTTGTTGCAGCACATCCATATCCTCCTTTATTTTAGTGATGTACTGTCTGCTGTCCTTTTCTGACTCCTGGCTCCTGAGCAGCCTCTGCTCAGAAGAGTCCAGATCAGATTGGGCTTTCTCTAACGCCATCTGTTGCCTATTTGCCAGATCTTGGCCTTCAGCACATTTGTCCTGCATGGCTCCCATATATAGATACAAATATGCCGCTATCCTGGCAATCTTATTATGTTCATCTTTGGCTTTAGGGGCCATATATAGTTCACTCAGGGCCACATGTAGGGGACTCTGATCTCCCCATATATCTGACCCTGTTTCAGTGACCTGTTGCGCGATTGCCTGCAACCAGAGCGTTTGGTCCTGATGAGTCCACTCACCTCTCACAAATAGCTTATGTAAGAAGTGCTCTCTGGCTATTTTCATATCTACCAAGGTCGTCATTCTGGAATTTGAGTTCCTTCCTGACAGAAGTTTGTATTTTATTTTTGCAAAACAGACCGTTTCCTTAGAGCGTTCCTTTGAGGAGTGCTTTACAGCGTAACACAGCGTGGTGATCCGACCGGATGTATGTCTCCTGTCAGTTAGCACACTGTATTAATCTGCACAAGTGATAGATCTAACCCAGAATCCCGGACGAGCCCCCAATGTGTAAGAGGATTCAATTCAACACTAGAGCTAAGTCAATGCCTAGTCTGGGATACCGAATGGAAACCCTTATTGATATATCTTTATGTCCAGTTCATGAGTTCTGGATGACTACCCCTATATAACACCCCTCTCTTAGAATCCCCCTGACCCCACTGAGCCAAGAAGTAGTTCTGATTTGCAAGTTTAAAAGGTTTATTTGAGAAATAAAACAAAATATATATATCACACCTTATAATAAATTAATATCTGATAGGGCACTTAGACATATGATGTTGATCAACAATGGGTAATCTGGCACTAGCACACTCCTTTACAATCAATGAGGAGTTAGTATAGGATGGATAAAGTAGCAAAAATACTTTTATGATTTCAAGGGAAAAGCAATGAGGAATAAAATGCAGTACAGAAATACTTGACATGATTTTAGCAAAAGATAAGATAATCACTTTTTCTCTGGCAATTCACCCCCTCCCCTATGTAATGTAAGAAATGGAAGGAGATGGAAAGAGGAGCACACAGTTCTCAGGAATGCAATCAAAGACAATACGAAATTCAGTTCCCCCCCAGCAAGCTTAGAGGAAACATGTAGGAGTTTGAAACACAGGCCTAAAATGCTTTTAAATGTGATGGCAATGGATGGGAAAATGTGTCAACTGATTTTAATTCCCTCTAGAGATTCAGGGTGAGTGGGAGATGCGTGTTGGTATTATTTCAGGCTCACTTTAGCAATGCTCTATGAGTTATTAAGAGACAAACGAATTTTAACAAAGGAAAGAATGGAGCTGCTATTTTGACAAGTGGAGAAATTGAGCCAAAATCGCAAATCGCGGTAAACATATATAGTCGGTTTCGACTATATATGGGAGATCAGGACGCGGGTGTTTCAAAATAGGTGCGGACGTAAATTTAGCTTTTAATTCCTGAAAGGCCTGTTCAGCTTCCTCGGTCCATTCAAAACGTTTATTCTTCCGCAAGAGTGCAGTGATGGGTTGCACCACCCGTGAAAATTCCGGGATAAACCTGCGATAAAAATTGGCAAAACCAAGCATGCTTTGGACACCTTTCACCGAACTAGGTGATGGCCATTTGAGGATGGCATCCACTTTCCGTGAGTCCATTCGGACCCCTTTAGGTGTCAGGATGAATCCAAGAAACTCAACCTCGGTGGTATGGAAAACGCATTTTTCCAGCTTTGCAAACAGTTTGTGCTGGCGCAATTTCTCAAGGACGGCACTGACATGTTTTCTGTGATCTGATTCCGAAGAGGAGTACACCAGAATGTCATCGATATACACGACAACACAGACATCGATGAGTTCCCGAAGGACATCGTTCATGAAGAATTGGAAGGCAGCAGGCGCGTTGCACAACCCGAAAGGCATCACCTGGTATTCGAATAGTCCATATTTTGTACGGAAGGCCGTTTTCCATTCGTCTCCTTCTTTTACTCGTACCAGATGATAAGCCCCCCGGAGATCTAACTTGGTGTATATGCAAGCGTCCTTCACCTGGTCAAGGAGTTCAGGGATGAAAGGCAGAGGGTAACCATTCTTAACAGTTATCTGGTTCAATGCACGGTAATCGATACAAGTTCTAAGGTCGCCTTCTTTTTTTGGCACGAAGAACAAAGACGAGGATGCCGGAGACTTTGACGGGCGAATGAAACCATTGGCTAGGTATTGATCTAAATATTGTCTCAAATGCAGATTCTCCGGCTCAGTAAGGGCATAAATCCTGCTACAAGGGGGTTGTGCACCGGGCAACAGATCGATTTGGCAATCGTACGATCTATGAGGAGGTAACGTGTTGGCCTGTTCCTTTTGGAAGACGTCCTGAAAGTCTTGGTATTCCGGAGGTAGTTGCATGGAGACAGAGGTTACTGATGCTAGACTGATCTTCAGATTTTCTGGGTAGCAGGTTCGTGCACACTCCGGAAAGGTTATTCTCTTCGCTCGCCAATCAATTAGAGGATTATGTGTCTCTAACCAAGGGATTCAGAGAATAACCTGAAACTGTGGAGCCTTGATTACATCAAACACAACTGCCTCCCGATGGCCGTCCGGACCTACAAGTGTCACCTCAGCTGTGGAATGTGTTACCGGTCCCGAGGCAATTTCGGTTCCATCAACTGTGGTGATGACATCTTTGCTGGTTTTAGGACGCAGAGGGAGGTTAATCCTGGAGACCAATTCACGATCCACGTAGTTTCCTATAGCCCCACTATCGATGTATGCCTTTATTGCATGCACCGCTTAGGCTGTTCCGGATCTATGAGGACCATTGGCACAATGAAATGCGAGGTCGGAGAGTTCGTTTTCAAGCTCGGCAAGCGGACCCATACGCTTGCGGGCGGGGTCGTTTCCCGATAAAGAGGTTTAATGGATTTTATCAGCGGCTCCTACCACCTTCCTGGGCGGCCTTGCCGGGCAATCTCGTAGAAAGTGTCCAGAGGACCCACAATAAAGACATAAGTGCATCTGCCGTCTTCTTTCACGTTCCTTTTGAGTTAAAGGTCATTTAACTCCTCCGATTTGCATTGGCTCAGAGGCTTCAGCCCCCTTGAGGTTAGCGTGGGTCTTGACTAACACCCGGGTCTCAAACTTGGACCGATCTGCTTTTCTGTTTTGCAGTCTGTGATCCAATTGGACCACTAAGTCTATATATTCTGAGCATTCTTGGGGAGGATTTACAACTTGGGCCAGGACATCTTTAAGTTCTCTGCGTAGACCTCAATAAAATAATGTGATTCTTTTATCCTCTGGCCACCCAGTTTCCACAATTAGTCTATTAAAGGTTGCAATGTAGGAAAGGAGGTCTTGATTGCCCTGTCGCAGAGATAGAAGTTCGTCATCTAGAGCCTGCCCCTGGGACTGACGAGCAAATAACCTTTCCATGCTTGCTTGAAATCCTTGAAAATCACGAAGAATCGGGTCATCTTGAGTTACCAGTGGAACTGACCAATCGGCAGCACTGCTGCTGAGATATGACAATACAAAGGCTATCTTGGTCTGGTCATTAGGGAAGGCCCCAGGTCTGCACAGGAAATGCAAACGACACTGATTCATGAATACGGCGAATCGTTTGGGGTCCCCAGCAAAGCGTTCGGGTGGGGCCAGCGACATGTTTCCAGGTAGATTAATCTGCACCGGGTTACTGGAAAGCACAGGAGCGGGGTTCCCTCCGGAACCGGGTAAAGGAGTTTGTCCAGCTTGACCTTGCAAAAGCGGTCTAGCCAGGTCATCAGCTCTTTCCTTTGTTACAATCACTTCCCTCCTGAGAGCATTAGTCTCTTGACGAGCGGCGTGTACTTCGGCCTGTAAATCCCCCAGTAGTTGGGCCAACTGGTCAGTCTCAGAAGTTTCCATAGCGCCTGGGTGGGAATTTGTAGGAAGGCTTCGCGTTCTGTAACGCTCACCTGGTTCCCACGGAGGCGCTGGTCTGGTCTAGGTTGCTGTGGCCTCTTCAAGCGTGATGCACAGAATTCGGACCACCGATTGAACAGGACCCCCAAATCTTGCTTGTCTGGCCCGTAGGAATATCCTTCTGCAGATGAGAAAGGGGATTAACTGTCTGCTGAATAGTGTGCTTGCTCTCCCCTTTCCCCCTTCGTTCTTCTCTGACTTCCTCCAAAACCCCCGGTTTAAGCTCACCTTATGGTTTGGAAGGATGAACTCTCCATCCTGCTTCTGGTGCAGGGGCGCACGTTCGTCCAGTTACTTCACTGGTTTTCAGAATGGCGCTGGCAAATCCACTTGACTTTTTCTGAGCGATACGTCGTAAGTATGAAGATGCAAAAGTTCAAGTGTGAGCCTCCTTTTATGTTGTTTTTCCTAACCTGTGATCTGTCCTTTATTTCAGGTGCAGAACAAAGGCGATGCGTTGAGGGGTTAAATTGCCGGTGGTAAAATCAGGTGAGTTAGTGATGAGGGCGACCCCTCTAAATGTCTTTATAATTCCCCAGTAATGGGTACCTGCCAAAGATGCGGCGCCGCCCCGAGATGTGGAATGGTTCACCAAGAAAAGGCGGTAAGTAATATGGCTGAAAATTCGCTTTCCTCTTGTGTTCCCTTGCTCACCTTTTGTCTCTTCTTCTCTCTCTTAGGTGCAGAGATGTGGCGACCGGTGCTGAGAGCCGCGATGGAGAAGGGCGGCGTCTCGGGAACAGGTGAGTGAAGCGCGGCGCTGCAGCGAGCAACGCGGTGCTTTTAAATGGAAGTCTTCCTTCAGGAATGCTGGTGTGAAGATTCCGGATTCAGGTAAGAAGGTTGAATAAGTTCTTGGTTTTAACCTTTCTCTTCTCTTCTTTCCTTACAGGTGTTCCAGGTTCGAGGCGGGCGCGGCTGGAGTCCAGGTGCAGGAGCAGACACGGTGAGCGTTCAGCTGCTGGGATGCAGAACAACGCAAAGCACGTGTGGCTGTCCGGGCGTGGCTTAAATAGCCTTGGAAGAAGTTCCAGGTGAGTATTCTTCCACAGCCCCACTCAAGTAACAAAATAGTTCCTTCAGAAAAATAGTCCCTCCTAAGCCTCATTTGGCTTGGTTCTTCATGCAGCATGGTCTGCATCAGGTGAGTGTGCAGCATGGTCTGCTTCAGGTAAGTGCACCAAACACTTCCCCTTATGATCCTTGCACCTATGGCGCCAGGATTGATGTCCAACATGAGCCTGGCGCCAACGGCGCCTGGACAGAGTCCAACGAGCCCCTATAAAGGGCCGCTGGGCTTTTACCCGGGGGCGTGATGCCTGCTCCCGGGGGTGCTGGGCCTGGCCTGTTGCTCCGGGGGTAGGCATCATGACAGCACTCCTTGCCCATCGCATCGCCGCTCTCTCTCCCAACTTTCAGTGCTATGCGGATGATACCCAGCTCATTTTCAGGCTACCCTCGGCCTCCTCCTCTCCTTCCCTCATCTCTGACTGTCTGTCTGCCATCCAGGAATGGTGTGCTGCCAAACAAACTGCCAAACAAACTCTGCCTTAATGCCAGTAAGACTGAGATTCTACTCATCGGCACACCCACTCCCTCCTTCCCTGCAGCTCTCTGTCTGGCCTCTCTTCGCCCTCCTCCCACTCCCACCTGCAAGGTTAAAAACCTCGGGGTCATCTTCGACTCTGCACTCTCCTTCGCCCCTCACATCTCTGACGTCTCTAAGAAGTCACACTACCAGCTGCACCTCCTTAGAGGTATTCTTCCTTTCCTCTCCTTCCCCCAGAAGCTCACCGTCTCCAGAGCCCTGGTCCTCTCCAAGCTGGACTACTGTAACAGCCTCTATCTAAATCTGCCTGCCTTCACGCTCCGACCTCTGCAACTTATCCAGAACAGGACTGCAAGACTTGTCCTTGGCCTCAAGCCCAACGATCGTATCTCTCCAGGACTGAAATCTCTGCACTGGCTCCCAGTGGCTACGAGGATTAAGTTCAAAACCCTCTACATTGTACACAAGGCCTTCTGGGGTCTGAGGCCGCACTACCTTCAACTCTCTCTTCCTAAATATCTTCCCTCTCGAGCTCTTTGCTCATCTGCCTCCAACTCCCTTAGGGTCAGTTGCTTCTCAAAGCAACAAGTTGGTGGCAGATCACTCTCTTCGGCAGGGGCCTCTCTCTGGAACAGCCTTCCTGCCACCCTGAAACTCGAGGAGAACCATCTCTGGTTCCGGAAACACCTCAAAACCTTCCTCTTTGCTTCTGCTTTCTCTCCTCCCCTCCCTTGCTGAATTCCTGACTGAAATTGCACTGGTTTACCTTGCCACCCTTCTGATTCCGGGTCCAGGCCCTGTCAATTACCCACCTGCACTGCCTCCCTGGCAACCCCTGCACTTGGGGACTGTTTTTCTGTATCCCTTTTGTCCCCCTACGAGCACTTACATATGCACTTCCTTGCACTGGCCACTAGCTGGCTGATTTATGTGTCTTATTATTCCACTTCCCATGTACTGCACCTTCCCTTCCCCCTGCCCCTGCGCACTTTTCCTTTCCCCCCTTCCCATGCACTTTTCCTTTCTCCCCCTTCCCTTGCACTTGCGCGATCTGAATGACACCTGGCCTAGTAGGATCGTTGTCTGTCCTCCCTTTGTTCCCCCCCTTGTCTCGTTGCGCCTTGTAACACTTGTGTATAGGCGCGTTATAAATGCCATATCATATCATATCATGCCCTTGAGCCCCTATCAAATTTTGCGGATCAATATATGAAACCAATGGTGAGACAAATGGCCTCTTATGTCAAAGATACAACTCAAATAATAAGAGAGGGAGAGGGCAGACCTTTTGATAGAACAAACAAGCTTCGGATGTGTTTAGACGTGGTAGCTTTGTATACTAGTATACCACAGAGGTCCTCACTTGACACACTAGAAGAGAGATTACTCATTGAAAACACAAATACTAAAACCCAGCCTCCTTCGTTATGTGGTGCGCAGAAATGGCACTTATGGAGAACTACTTCCATTTCAATGGTTGCTATTACAAGCAATACAGCGTACGGCTATGGGGGCCGCTCTGGCACCTAGCATTGCCAAGCTGTATATGGAGGCGTTTGAGAAAAATGTCATCTACTCAGACCAGAACCCCTACAAAAAGAACATCCAACAATGGAACAGGTACATGGATGACATCTTGGTTATTTGGAAAGGAGACGAAAATGAAATGATCCAGTTTTTCGAAAGGGTAAATGGACAAGATCGACATCTGAAATTCACTCAGAATCACAGCAAGGATGAAGCGAACTGTTTGGATATAACCATCAGAGTAGACACGGAAAAGGGAGAATGCTATGTGAAACCATATAAAAAACCAACCGATCAGAATGCATTATTGCATTATATGAGCTTCCACCCGACCCATACACGTGATAACCTACCATTTGGTCAGTTCCTACGGCTTAAAAAGAACAGTACAAAGAGGAGGGATTACCTCGAAGAAGCCAAGAAACTGAGAGTGAACCTCCATAAGAGAGGTTATCCAACTAATCTGACGAAAAGGGCAATGAAAAGAGCAAATAAGAATCATCAAGAGGGAAGAAACAACAAGACCTGGTTTTTGTGAACACGTATAGTAAGCTCTCAAATCGGATCCATAAAATTATACATCAAAACTGGAAGATCCTAGAGAAAGGGAAGACCCCTATGGAAAGACCTTTGTTTGCGTTCCGAAGAAGTAGGTCAGTGAAAGACCAGATAATGCGCAATGATATCACCAAACAAATACAGAGAGAACCAACCATAACAGAGACATGGGGAATGCGGGCCCCGGAGGGTCATTACCCATGTGGTAGTTGCTCGTGCTGTCAACAAACGAGGAAGTCCACTGAAATAGAGCTCGGCCTAGAGAGCCAATGGAAGCAAAGAAAGCTGACTAATTGTAATTCCAAATTCGTAGTATTCGTCATCTGGTGCCCCTGTAATAAAATCTATATAGGGAAGACCGAAACAAAAGTGAAAATACGGATCACGGAACATACAATTTGCATAAAGAATAGAGTTCATTCAGGTCCCTTGGTAGGACACTTTATTAAGCAAATACACAAAGCAGCGGACCTTAGGTGGTCGATTGTCTATCAGTTCCAAACTAGTAATGATATCAATTTGGACATAAAAAGACTGATATTAAAAGAAAAAGAGCGGATATTCTTTACTAAAAGTGCTGAACTAGGACTGAATGAAAGAATAGAATAAGCCATGATGTTTTGAATATGGTCTTGAATACCAGATACATGTCTTAACATAATGACTGTCATGCATATCTTCCACTGACAGTAAGTGGTCTAACATAATACAAGTTTTAGATACGAGTTAGATCTTGAATGAAGGTAATGCCACCTAACCTAATAATATACCAGTCATGTGAATCCATAGAGTTATGTTGTTTATACCTAACAATCCCCTGGAGATCTGTTGATAGTGTTGGTCATAACATACGTCATCTGGGCTAATGACCTTAATAGGGATTACCCATTTAAGATAATCAAAAATAACCCCAATAAAGATAAACATCTTAATGTCATTGGGAGGTGCTAAATGAAGTTTAGTACCCAAAGCATTTTTTGATGTAAACTATACATGGTATGGTACGGTATGCAAAAAAACAAAGTTACTTATGGGTCTGAATAAGTGCGGAGTGTCTGTAGTAATTTCAACCTACAGCAGTGAGATTGTAGGCTCACTTTATAACATCCATGTGGAAATTGACATTAACCCTGCAATACCACACGATCACGTGACTAAGCGATCACGTGATATGGATTTTTTAAAAGAGCCATCCAATTGGACCGCAGTAGCCAGTTGACATACGGGTCTGAATAAGTGGGGAATGTATGTAGTAATTTTTATCTACAGCAGTGAGATTGTATGCTCACTATATAACATCTTTGTCGAAATTGACATTAATGAGACTTTATTCGATTCATCTCACTGTTAGAGTAAGGGACTCTGCAATACCATATGATCATGTGACCACACGATCACGTGACATGGATTTTTATGAGATTTAATGAGACGTGATCCGATTCACTTCACTGTTAGAGTAAGGCACCCTGCAATACCATACGATCACATGACTACGCGATCACGTGACATGGATTTTTTTTTAAAAAGAGCCATCAAATTGGACCGCAGTAGCCAGTCAACATACGGACCGATCAGGGAGCACTCACCATTGTAGGAGTCTTGTGGAAGACAGCACAGCCGCAAGGAGCTGCAATGACTCTGTATTTACAGAGTGCCCAGGTAAATGTTAAAGATATCATCTGCTGATAGGGTAGATATTTGATTAAAAACGTTTTGATGCCCTTAACGGCAGTAAACATATGACCTAGATTGTTATGTTGTCTGCCTACCACCTTGAGCTGTAGAGTGTCAAGTGACACGATTGGGATTGTTTTAATGGCAATTGTTACTAGAGCTAGACTAGTATTTCGATACAGCATTGTCTTCAGCTGCAGTAGCGCCAAAAGTAATCCTCTGTCTCCTAGATGGTGATTCCAATTTCAGTGAGAACATTAATTTCCGTTGATATTCTCCTCAATTAGAGAGTGTTAAAAGTGATTTCATGTGTATTTCTAAGACATGAGCAATCTGAGTCAGACCACTAAATTGCTCCTTTATATATTTCTTCCAGCCGTATAGTGCCCAAGTTATTGCAGATAGTGGGACTCTGAGACTCAAGGAGAGATTTGGCACCTGCTGTGGTTTAAAACCGACAGATAACCGAGGTGTAGAGAAGGAATAGGCTCTAGATAGCCTGATCACCAATCATATAACATCAGGTAAGATACTTTGTTTACCGCCATGATATGCTACAGTATATGACTTAAAAACTATAGTAATAAAGTACCATATATATTAAACAGGTGCATAGATTAAGAGATCTGGTCGAGCAGGCGAAGAGATATCGTTAGATATTATCAGTGGACTGACAGACAGATGTAAGAAAACAAATACCTCTGATCGACTTGTGAGCTTACACACCTATACGCAAGGTAGTCCCTTGGTCTTGGACCCCCTCACAATAGGCTGCATATTTCCTGTTTTCTAGCTATAGCAGGATGATTATGATATGTAAAGTATAGAGCAATGTTTAGCGGTCCTAACAGTGTGGACAACATTCAGATAAATGCACTTGGTATGGTGTTATAATTTAAGCCTAGAATGTTCTCCCCAGTTGAAAATGAGTCAGCAGGAAGGATTTTTAAGTTAATGGTTCCCTTCCGCTGTGATGAGATACATAGCTTGTTGTATTAATGATATTACACAGAGAGTGGTCAAATAATAAAACCACCTTCTGATATACTAGCTTCCCGCAGATACCTATTCAGTGTTTTTTTGCCTAGCAGAAAGAAGAAAGGGTTTGGAAAAGTTGACCATCCCCTTAAGAAGTTGAAAAGACAAGACTAGTGTGCACATTACAAATTGGTGTGGTACTCACCCCTGATGAATTTCCTATCCAAATGTATAAAGATATAAGGAAAGAAACATGTTAGGTGTATGATGAATGTTGAATGAAAGGAGTGAATGAGTGACGGAGGCACGAAGTGTGAGAGGGTATGGAGACTTGTGTAAAACACCAGGATTAGAGATGGAGTGATACAATAGATCTTTGATGAGAATTCTTTCCATGTACAAAACATTAACCAATGAATTTGAGTACCAGACAAATTGTTCTTGATGTTTTGCACGGTTGGTGTACAAATCACAAAATGGTTGTTAGAATATTGTTGAATTATATGATATGTATAATGTGATATATTTTTTACTGTGTTTTATAGAATATGAAATAAATTGATATTTTTGATACAAAAGAAAGAAGTTGTATGTTGGAATTTAATACAAATAGAGACATACTAGTGTGGCAACCATGAGTGGGTATGGGGAACCAAGTGACCCTTTGAATAAATTGTAGAGGGCTGTTCTAAAGTGGTACACCTAAAGATTACCTCTAGTCTCCCTGAGGTATTTGAGTTACATTTTCATGACAGCATAAACAGCAAAGCCCTAATTAGAGGATAAGAATGAAGCAATACATAATTTAAGTAAATCATAATTCTGTCAGATAGAAATTACTTTTAAACATACATAGAAACAGAAATAATTACTGTGAAATCTACAAATATAGAATTATCACTAAAGGAAACTGAATTTGTTTGATATGAACTGACCCACCAACCTTATTCATTACTTTTGTTTTGTATTTTTCTTTTCCCTTTTCTCTTTGTGATGCTTTATTATTTATTGTCTTGTGCATTCAATAATGATTTCAATCAGTTGAAGTTTTATTTTATGGTCTCACATCTTAATCTCACAATGTTACATTATGAATTCTGGTAATGAAGGAGTTGTAAACAGGGAGTCACATCTGACCTAAAGTGACACCTACTTGGGGTGATGTGTAGCATTTATTACAAGTTGTACATTCGTTTTTTATAACATATTTAAGTCAATCGGTATTGGCATCCCTGATGAGAACACTAGATTGAAACATGTGTTGGAAAGTTAGTGAGTAGTCCGTTTTCTACTAGTGGATTAGAGTCAAAATGAAGAAACCACACACTCAAATTAAAAAGAAATCTGACCAGTTGAAAATCTTCTTCGTATTCGTTCTACAATCAGAGTTACGTGCAACTTGTTTATAGGAGCCTTCTATATAAGCATGAAGAGAGTATTAATGGCATACATAAAAAAGAGTCAGCTGAAGGATTCAACTAGATGGGCCAATGCAGTTACATATTGTGACAACATACTTCACAGGAGTACATGGGTGAGTAGTAGTGAATCCACTTACTCACCCCTCACACGTCTACAAAGCAACAGCAATCCTAATCATAAAGGTTATAGGCAAAGTTAAGAGATATACCGCCTTCACTTTGTGTTAATATGGGCTGAAGGAATGCTATTCTCTCAAAGTACAGAGCACAGCAGTCCAAACTAAAAAGAATGTTCAATCAAGTTTCTATGAAAACATATATGCTTTAATTAAACACACCAATGTACAAAAACCTATTACAAACTCTTTTTGTGTACTAATAATGAGCATACCCCGAAGGAACCTGGCAAAACTGCATTTGGGCGCAGACATAATTTTCTGATTTAGCAAGAACTTAAACAGTTTTGTTAAATATAACCAGGAATTTTTCATTTAAACAAATCGGTTTTTAACAATTTTCAAAAGCTGGATATAGATTGAGTATCACACACAAATTGCAGGAGAGAGTTCGAAATACGGGAGCTTACAAAAAAGAGAACTGCTGATCTCCCCACGTAGATGTTCTAGAGGATGGAACTACTAATAGTGCCTGTCCTTTAGATCGTAAAGTACTAGTTGGATGGTAGGGTAGAATCTTTGAGGTAAGGCACATGGGTGCCAACAAGATACAGAATCTTAAACTCTATCCACTGCTGCACTGGCAGCCAATGTAGACTTCTTCGAAACTCTGAGATAGAGGCTTTCTGTTGTAAAGAGAAAATCATACATACAGCTGAGTTCTGGGCCACATGTAGATGTACTTGATATTTTGGGATGCCATATAGTAAGGCATTACAATAGTCCAACTTGGAGTTAGTAAGAACGTCTATCACTGTGGGACAATCTTTTACAGAAATGAGGCGCAGTAAGGGTTTTAAAATCTTAAGTTGGAAATACATGGATTTTATGAATTGATTCATGTGGTATTCAGTTGGAATTTATTTTCAAGCATCCAAAGGTGGAGTTTTTCGGTGCACTTTACCAGTTGCTCCACTGCCTCTGCTGGTAGGTTTAGGCAAACATAGATCTGGGTATTGTCTGCATATGAGTGATACTGTAAGTTAAATTGCCTAAATAGATTAATTACAACCACCCCTGTAGCACTGAGGGTAATGAGACAGGTGTGAAAAGGCAATCAGTAACCATAATGAATATGAAAAGGATATGTTTTGATCTACAAAAGGGTAAAAATCTACGTAACTAGACAGTAGGGCCTAATGTTCGACCAGGTGGTCTGTTAGCAGCCAACTGTACCTTCTTGCTGTTTTTAGCAGATCGGAAGCATCGAACCATGATTTGAGCAGTTGTGCAAATGAGTTGACCCAATTTTGTGTGCAGCAAGTTGTGCTGGTCCAAGCAGCAACCTGGTTTCGAGTTGATTCGAATGGAGTAGCTCAGAGCACTTCGAAGGCAACGGTCGATCGATGCTTGTAAGAAAGCTCACCAGGATCGGTTCAGAGTCAAGCCAGTTCAAAACTTGTGTAACCACTGATTAAGGTCAGCGAGAGACAGTCCAGTATTTCGAGTTCAGGCTTGGTGGTGGTTCATAGCTGTGATCCTCATGTTCAGGTGTGCATTTCAATCAGGTGGCCATTCGAGGTCATGCTAGTTTGAGCTATTCAGCAACTATTGGTTAGGGTTGGAGAGTAACATTCAGTGGTTCAAGTCAATATCTGGCAACAAGCAGTTGATTTGAGTCATGCAGTTGTTAAGTGACTTCAATTCAGTACTCCAACTAAGTCAGTGCCTAGTCTGGGATGCCCAATGAAGCCCTTATTTATATATTTTTATAACAAGTTCATATATCTGGATGATAAACCCTTGTATAATGCCCCTCTCTATGAATCCCCCTGACCTCACTGAGCCAAGAAGTAGGTTCATTTTGCAAATCAAAAGATTTATTTGAAAAATTAAACAATATATATATATATATATATATATATATATATATATCTCACACTTTTATAAATAAATTAATATTTGATAGCACACTTATGAATATGACAGTGATCAATAATGGATATTATTACACTAGCACACTTTTTTAATTACTTAGGAGTTGGTATAGAGAGGATAAAGTAGCTGAGAATGCTTTTATGGGTTCAAGGAAATGCAATGATGGAAAAGAATGCAGCACAGAAATAACTGAGATGGTTTCCACAAGAGATAATACTTTTTCTTTTGACAATTCACTCCCCCCTATGCAATATAAGGAGATGGAAGGGGAGCACACAATTTTCAGTGATACAATCAAATGCAATACCAATGCATTTCCCCCCTAGCAAGCTTAGTGCAACAGGGATGATTTTAAAACACAGGCAAAAATACTTTAAATGTGATTTGCAAAGAAGTGAAAATATGCTAATTCCCTATAGGAGATTCAGGGTAGGTGATACCTATTAAAGATTGGTTCAGGTCAACACTATCAGTGATTCATGAGGGATTATCAGGTTGAAAACGGATTTCAGCAGTTGCAAGCAAAAGACAGCGATTTTGACAGGTGGAGAAATTTGATTCAAATTGCAATTCGCAGCACTTTTTCCGAGTGCGTCGAGCGTGATTACGGAAAAACTATAAAAAGTAGAAAGTTGGTTTTGGGCTTGTTGGAAAGCTTATGGACGATTTTGTGGAGGTAGATTTCTGAAATCAAATAAGATTCAGAATGGCAATTGACACTTTCACAGGTTTGAAATCACAGAATGGACACACGATTTCTATGCAGTTCTAAATAGGTGGACATGGTTTGAATTAGATTATTTTAAACTAAGAGATTGGTTTGCACATTGGTTTGCACAGCTCTGGCTGCATACTCACTCCTAATTTTGGAAGGAATGAGCCTTGTCACAGATCTGGTCAACAGGTTTAGCTGCGGTTCTCTCTGTTCTGCTGGTCTGGATCTCTGGTTCTGGCAAAAGTTCTGGCTCTGCACAGCGGTCTGGTCTGATCTCTGGTTTTGGCAAAAGTTCTTGGCACAGGGTTCTAGCCAGAATCACACAGCTCGCCCGGCTGTTGAATAGTTTGGTTAGGTTGCTGGATTCTGAGGCCTCTGGAAAGGATTCAGCTTGTGGACTAGGCCTTTCTGCTTCAAGTTCTGGAGTCTATCTGGAGTCTATGGTCCTTCTGGATATTGTCTGGTCCGGCAAAGTGCTTCGCAAGAAAGTGGAAAGTGACTGTCTACCTGGGTTTCAGTGGGTCTTTTTATGTCTTTTGAAAGTGGGTGGGAAGGCTGGCTTTCTATGCCCAACCCTCTGAGGATCCTGATAGGTTAAAGGATTTTCTGTACTCTCACTGGAGAACAGAGTAGTGAATCAGAGTGTTGCTACATTTTACAATCTATTGAAGAAACGCCCCTTTGCTTTTACTTAGAAAATGAATTTTTCATAACAGACATGTTTCCCAGATACACACGTCGTTGAAATTACATGTACACATCACAGATTGCTTAAGGTACAGTTGGGTTCAAGGCACATGTTTCTACGAGCTTGGGTTTAGAAACGACAACATTTTGCGCTTTTTAGTGACTTTTGCCATATTGGTTTTTCCTCAAAATATACACAGACCTGCACCCTCTCCCTGAGCATATTAATATAAGTTATCATTTCTCTAGCATGAACCCAGTGTCTGCAAGATTAATAAATCGCAGGGTTCGGTCTCAGAACATCATACAGAGTTGAGTTTAGTCTCAAATTGTAGGGACATTTTTCATATAAAGAATCTCCAAATTGTACATTTCTGTAAGCTTAATACAATATTTTGTAAGCAATTCAATAAAACATACATTTGCCCTAATGGAATTCACATCTGAGTCTGGGTCCGCCCCCAGGAGCTTGGCTTGACTCAGAGATCAAATGTCTTCCTTCCCCCAGAGCAACTGTTGACAATTACACCTCAAATCAGCATATCCTATTCAGCTGAAGAGTCTATTGTGTTGACTGAGGTCAGCAGAGCAGGGTGCCACTCTGCATATGGTTAACAGAAACCTGTGATCTCCTTGTGCTGTTGCTGGTAAGGGCAGGTGGGAATGCTTCCCATGGACAGAGGCCTCTTGAACTTTAATTAGATCAGACTGCCTTCTGATGTTGGGCCTGGGAACAGTAGGTGTTAAGAATTCTCATTAACCAGCAAGGCTTTGAATTTTCCAGCTAACTCAGGTTCCTTGTCAGCTCCTGAAAGACAGGCCTCCTGTAAGAGTTTAGACCGTTAGCGCCGGTTAGTGTCGAGCGCCGGTACTGCACCCCTTTTTGGGAGCTGTCTTCAATTAATACATTTCAGATTTTGAACAGCACCATATTTCTTTGCACTGGTTTTTGCTCTGTGTGTAGCCAAAGGATAGGGCCTGGCAATGGTCTCTTGTATTAACATTAACAGAGGCAAAAATGGATGGCAACCTATTTTTCATGTTTTCCGTGTGCATTTGCTGTGGAGTTCTGGCCATCATGATGCTTTCAGTGCCAGTAATGCATAGTTCTGTGGTAGGGCTTGGATGCATGGGTAAAAACATCCCACACAGCTAATGGGCTCTCTGATGTATGATGCAGTATCAAGCTTCTTCAAAGTTGCAAGTTAAAGGCAATTTCATTGGTTTGAGGTGGTGAAAAACAAGTATGCTGCCTATCTTGACTCTCAGGATACTGTGAGCCTCAGGGGAAATTCAAGTCATTGTTTCCATTGTCTCAAACAAAGGGGAAGCTGGCAAACACCTGCAAGAGTCCTTCACCTCTATTGAGGCCCTGGGTATTGGTTTACCTGGCAGAATGGCAGGTATTTATCCAGCAGCAGGTCACCCTCAATGTGCCCTCCAGATGAATAGGGAGCGGAGCTTTCCTCTGACTTGCACACTCAATCTTCTCCTGACAGGTGGATGTCCTTGGAAAGGTCAATTCTCCCAAAATAAGTACACATAGGTTTTTCCTTAAGTCTTCGAAGTCCAAAAGTTATTTTAAAGAAGTAGTGGGAGATAATATGATTTATAAATTCCACAGGTGATTGGACAAAAGCAAGTCTGCTTTAAGGGGTCCAGTCCCTGTCTTGTGACCAGTGGTCTTCACCTTCTGATATCAAGGCCCTTTGGTATGCAGCACCCTGGTGTGAGGCTAGCCATTTTTTCTCAGATGTGCCCTTGGATACTGGTTTCCCAGGACCACCCTTGCTGAGGGGCTGTCTCCCTGTAGATAAGTGTTACCAGACATCGCAAAGTTTCAAAGTAGAGGCACACTCATGTCTTCTGTGGCCTGCAAGGGGCAGGGACAGTCTATCTGAACAGAACATATACAATACCTCCCCAGCTGGCCTGGTTTCACAGTGCTGACACACGCATGATATAAATCAGACATGGCTTCATATAGTTATGTGAATTATTATCCACCATACTATAAACTGAGGTATGGTTTGATGTTTAAAGATTAAAGTGCCACCAGAACATTAATTCCTCATGATTATGTGGTTTTGGAAAAGAGGTGCTGACTTGACATTCAGCCTCTGCACTGAAGTGATTTAGCTGTCTCAGCAGCTGTAAAAAGGGCACCTGGGATCTTTGAATTTTCTACCGGAGTTCAGGTGCTGCAGATCAGGAGACTGTTGCAGCAGGGCACAAGCCACTATGCTTTTGGCATGGTGCTTATGAATGGCTGATACAGTTAGCGGATCATCCTCTCTGAGATGGACATACCCACATCATTTTATTAATTAATAAAAGTCCAGAAAGCTAGGGCTTCTGCACTCTTGCCGGATGACAATTCCTCACACATATACATTACAATGAATTGGGGACCAAACAAAGCCCCGTTGGCCCCTGCAACCAAGTGAATCCCAATCAGTAAGGAAGGTAGGTGAGGTGACAGGCTGGGAGCAATCAGTATCAAATAAAAGACACATTCTAGAACTTATCAGACAACAACCATATGGGAATGATGGAAATCAAACTGGTCGTCAACAGTGTCTGTTGGAAACAGTGACAAACTGGTGAGTGAAAGATGGCTGATAGATCCAAAAGGATCAATACTCCCACACCACCCCATCAGTTGTTTCTCAAGATCATCTAAGGTACTGACAAGAATGGGCTTATTGTCCAATCCTAGATGGAACACACCTGACTTTGGTAGAGGACAGCTACTTATTCCATGTAGGTCTGCAGCTGATCAGACCCTTGCTGTTCCCAAATTCTGGACTGGTGTTACAATTGGGAAATTGGAGAAAGGTTCTTTAGACTTGTAGGATTCTATATCTCTGCCAGCCACCCTGATGCCTTGAACAACACCATGTCGTGGGACCATTGAAGGTGCATATCAGCCTCCCCTCTGTGTGGGATCCAGAGAAAAGAATAACCTTGCACCTTGAGAACCTAGGGTGGGACTCAGAGTACCTGGAATCCATAACAGCCGAGATCCCTATATTGAATGTCGACCCGCAGTGAGCCAGGACTTGAGTGTGTTAATACTGAGTGAACTATCTGTACCCTTAAACACTGCCTTTGGTGCTCATTGTTCTTAGGACCACTGTTTGGCTTTTTGACTCCTTTTGCTGCCGCATCGCAACAGCTGAAGTGCCTTGTTGCCTTGGCTCGAACCAACAAAGCACCGCTGCCTTGCATTGCTTGAGTCTCCAGCCTCATCATTGCTGTGCCTGTAAGTCGATCGACCCAACCCTGGTGTCTCCCAAATGGCGATCTCCAAGCATCCACGTAGAATCTACTTGCCTGTGTATCCTGGTACCAGCTCACCGCTGACTGAACCTTGGGACTGCCTGCTCCGCACAGCACAAATAGGCAAGACAGGAGCCACCTTCGGTTTGACCCCAACACAATGTCACTTGCCACTGGACCACCGCACCTGCTGCATCTTTGAACTTTAAGGAATCTGTGATTGATGCTAAGAAGCCTAGTTTGACACTGTCAAGTCGCCAAGGCCTTTGCAAAGGTATTATTGACTAACATATGCTCTGCTCGTCCATCTTTGGGTCTTAGAGACTGTATAGGTCATTTGAATCCTTTGTGTAATCCCAGGAACATATCCTTTGAAGGCTGTGGTCTTGATTGCCTCTATTCTATCATTGCATATTCTGTGTTTTTCATCAGTGGTGGGTTTGTACAGTGTTTTCTAGTTAGTGATTGTACATGGTTTGTTTGATTTAAGTATACATCTTCATAGAAACTTGATTAGACATTCCTTTATTTTGGACTGTTATACTTCACTGTGTGGGTTGCTATAGAACAGCCCTCTCTTAAGAGTATAGCCTTCCCTCGGGCCACATTACCACGAAACATGAAGGAGATATATCTCTTAACTGTGCCTGTTTTACCTTTATGATTTTGTGACTCTTGATTTGTAGACGTGTGAGGGTTGAATGGGAATTTTAGTCTCTACTTATCCTTGTACTCCTTGTACTCCTACAGGGCAGGAGTCAATTCTTCACAGGACTAAATTATTTTTTTTAAGGCTAAGGCCAGAATTTCTAAATGGGTAAATCAGTAGTAATAGTGCTTTATGTTTATTTTTCGGGGCATGCATCAACTTGGGGACCCAGAATGTTTGCATTTATGGTTAGTTTTTTGGGTTTTATTAGTTCACACATGAGTCAATTGGGAGGGACAGTGTAGGGGATGATTTGTAATGCACCAGGGGAATAGAGTGAAAAGTAAGTTCAAAATCAGCTATATACTAACATTGAATATTTCCTTTGTCTTGGAAAAGGTTGCCCTGTGATTTGCATACGGTCTGGGAGGGCATAATCAAGAAAGCAGATGAATCAGAAGTAGCAAGACAATCAAACATTCAAGAATGCAATTGGGTGAATTTGATTGGCTGATTTTATAGCCTTGCAATGCAGAATTACATTGTTTTACGAGCTTAATCACCCTTTCTGCATCATTGGCATTCAAGGTTCCCAGGGAAGTGTTGAGGACTCGCAGGTTTTGGTAAATCCTTTGTTTTGTTTTCTGCTAGAAGTGATACTGTAATCAACTTATTAGGGGCCAGTCTATAGATGGCACAGCATGTTTAGCGTTAACAACAAGAACAAGTCTGAGCCAAGTGGTGGCATCACTGAGGGCTGGTCGAAGGTGAGTGTGAAAGTTGCTGATGTAATATGTTTCCATATTTGACCAAGGGGACAGAAATATGAATGGGATATGTTTTTTAAAAGAAGTTGAGGTAAGATACTGCTGTATTTAGACCATGCTAGAGATAGTACTCTGTTGTTATGAAGGTCTTGAGGACCATGGTTGTGGATATGGAATGGCTGTGTAGAAGAGGAGCCAAATACCCCTACCAGAAGCTCTGCCCCATGTTGCCTATATGTTGTGAACCGGACATTGCGACACGTGTTGTAACAGTGAGGC
The DNA here is from genome assembly GCF_040938575.1 of Ambystoma mexicanum. Lineage (NCBI taxonomy): Eukaryota > Metazoa > Chordata > Amphibia > Caudata > Ambystomatidae > Ambystoma > Ambystoma mexicanum. Next base: position 977,254,196 of record NC_090935.1, read on the forward strand.
AGTGAGGATGCCTATACTGTAAATAATTCTTGAGACAAGGTATCCACTAAGAAAAACCTATTTGCATTCACAAAGAAGTAATGATCTTCTGGTGAGAGTCCCGGAAGAAGTATGAAAATGAATGAGAAAGAGGACTGGTGACGTTACGTGAAACGGAACTGACACACCCAGAAAAGACAAAAATGAAAGAGGAACGTAAGCATTCTATAAGATCTGAAGAGGAGGTCTCGAAGATAAGCAACATTTTGGGATCGAAATGAAGATGCTTGTGCGAAGAAACACTGAAGAAAATGCAAAGTCATTTTATACTTGTACAGATGCTGTAATGCAAGTAGACGAAGTAATCATGAGGCTGGCTAAGTAGTGTATAGCTTGTAGTGATGCACCAATATATATACATAGGAATGTATGGAATCTGGATGTTCGACAATGCACTTTAGCAAGACTTGAACCCCGTGAATAGAAAGGGCTTGAGTGTGGCACCGTTGGAAAATAGCTGATGGCGAAGGAAAATTCAAGAAAGGCTGGCTTGCCCAGCAACAAGAGTTGAGGCCACCGTGAGCCTGGTTGTCTGTCAAGAAGTTACATGAACGTGAAAAAGAAACAAACTTCTGTTTGAGATGGAATGGAAAAACACTGAAGGAGTCAAGAGTTCATCATTTAATAGTATTATTGCAAATAAGAGCTCACAAACGTGGTCTCCAGTCACATGAGCAGATTGAAATAGACTTTGGGTCGAGCTACACCAAAACTAGAACATAAAACCATGCTACACTCTTTTATTCTGAGGCACAGTGAGCATCTACAGTGCCAAGTTCAGTATGGAATGTATACCTAGATGTTCCTGTTAAGCCTATCACATCCCCAAGTGACGTCAGTCATGACAGATTTTTAGTATAAAAATTGTGTTTTATAAGAAATGCATTGAGATAGTACTGTGTGACGTCCAATGATGTCCGTTGTAACTCCCTGTTTTAGATAATTGCTAATAAAACAGAACCAAGTTTTGCCATCTTCCTGAGTCGGGTTTTGATTATTGATTGTACCTGTACCTTATGTAAATTTGCGCACCCAGATTGTGGAGATTTCACTACCCAGTTAGGTATCTGTGGTATGTGCTATTGTGTGCATCTGCCTGAAGGTCTATGTGGGAAATACCATCAGGCAGCTAGGCATTCGGATTCGAGAACACCTTACTAGTCTCAAAAAACAAGACATCTGTTACCATTGGCTACCCACAGGCAAGAATGCCATCAGATAGACAATGTGGATGACATTAGATTCATTGGTTTAAAGAAGGCCTACCTGGGCAGAAGAGGAGGTGACTTGAAATTCAAGCTCAGGCAGATGGAGACAAGAACCATTTACAATCTACACTGTGTACAACATGGACTAAAAACAGATCATTAGAAGAATGTCTTCCTATGATGTGGGATATGCACCTTTTTCATAAGCTTTGACTTGATGAGATTCATGAATAAGATGCCAATAGCTTAACTTAACATTCCCCCATTTCTTCATGTGCTAAAATGTCACATCAGTGATCAATACATGTGTTATGTTAGGATTTAACGCCTCTATTATTAGAAAAATATGTTGACTATCAGATTACCAACTGTAGGCCTTATAATATCAATATTTTCAATTTTGTTGGTATATGGTTCACCTATGCTGATGGGATTTGTGGTTCAGATACCACGAGTGTGAATTACATTTACCCATTCCTATATGTACTAAGACCTATCAGATCTTTGTGACATTTTACTCCATGTTTGTCATCCTAGTGAACACTAAATATATATGCTGGTTTAGGATTTAACCATTTATTAAATAGTATTGTGAACATCTGATTACCAGCTATAGGCTCTATAATGTTAATACACGTAATTCGACTGTAATAGGAGTTTTCAGCCATCTGGCATGCACACGCATATCCAGTCTAATGTTTTCCTCATTACCCACCTAGGTGCCACTACACATCAGTCCCTACCGGACCATAACTTTGCGTACACACCAGGATCTTTTCTTATCATGGATTACGTCATTTTCAGTATAGGCGCATGCACGTGACGTCGTTGTCTTGATGCGCATGCGCGTGATGTCACGCATTTACGCTGATGATACAGGTAACTATCAGAAAGAGGGGTAACTCTGTTGCCCTTTTTCTAAACGACCACATGAGGTTTTTGACACTTCATTATTTGACTATGTAGGTATTAGGACCCACTATTCGGACCACGAGTTTATATCAGAATAATTTGATAACACATACAAACCACATCTTGACCATATGCAAGGTGAGATACAGATCTGTCACCACAATGTACTACATGGTTCTATGCCTTATTTCCTTGCCTATCTCTGCAATGGAGGTTCTGTACCCATTAGTATTATCTATCTCCTAGGTCCACCTTTATGACTGGTGATCTACACCAGGACGCTACATATAAGATAGAGAACTTGCTAGGGAAATATCCCAAGATGCAATTGGTGAGTTCTTTCATTCAAAGCTTGTTGGATTCCGAGCATGTGAGCATGTTCTCCACATTTTAGATCGGAATACGCACCCCCATCACTGATTCTACCTTTTAATGGTCAGTTCCTGTAGATTTCGCCTTTAATTGCCATTTGTCTCTTCGGCAAAGGTTTTCAAGCCTACTTATCTGGCATCTTTGGTTTTGGGTCTCACCAATGCACACCCGAAATAATGAATCATAACTCAGTTACCCGAATATTAAGAATTTGGGTATGCCTGCAGCACTAAAGATGATTAACACTAAGAGCTTTTTTGAGAAATGTCATATTCCATTGTTTTGTTGCTAAAAAATACCTCTTGTCCCCCCACATCTGCTCCTGCCCTTCCTGACTAATACTGAAATGACATGATTTTGGGTATGTACACCCATTTTCATGTTACATGCAATTTATGAACTTTTGATTTGGTGAATGTATATATTACTATTAATTATTGAAATATTACAATCATGAATACCTATGACAGCCTTGAGGACGACTGAATGGTCGAAACACGTGTCGGCTGTGACAAGAATAAATCACCATTCACACAACTGGATGGCTGCATTCTGTTTATTCAAATTCATTTGAGATCTCTTACTAATTCTAAAGAACTGAACATTAGAACATTTAGTCTTCTGCGCTGTCTAGCTACACAACCCGTACACAACCCGTATCACCTTGCCATATTGTTACTGCAGCTACACTTTGATCCCTTGATGTTCATGTGACATTGTCCACATGTGAGGGGTGTAGCCTAGTGTATCAGAGTGAAACCACAACCCTTATCATCATCCCTAATGCCAATAAACTATAGCTGTTTTGGAAGTTTGAGCACTTCCACATGGACAAGCAAGTGCCAAAGTGCCACCTAAACAGCTGTGGTAGTATAAAATAAAGGAAAATAAAAGAGGTGATGGTTGGAAGGTTTATAATTAATCTTAAACCTCTTGATTTGTTTAGGACAACCCTCCAGGCCATCATTCTTCAACTGCTAAGTCATTACAGATGGGGAAAGGCCATATGCAAATCAGGCTTGGTCCCACCCTAAAAGGGGCGGTCCAGCCTGAACTGCTTGGTCACATCCTTTCTGAACAAGACCACAGGCATCCCCAGACATGTTTTTGCCTTGGTGGGCTTCATCAGTGAGGAGTAGCTTGGTCTCTAGGCCCAACAGGCACGGGACCCATATCTGGGCATACCTCTCCCACTGGGGTGACTACAGCAAAACAAAAGAGGTGATGGCTGGAAGGTTTAGAATTAATCTTAAACCCCTGGCATTGCTCTGGGCAATCCTCCAGACGACCGTTTTTCACCGGCCAAGCCATTACAAAAGGGGAAAGACCATAGGCAAATCTGGCTTGGTCCACACCAAAAGGGGAAGTCTAGTCTGAAAATGCTTAGTCACATTCCTTCTGTGAGAGACCACAAGCTGAATTTCAGATGAAAACCAGCTATTCCGCTTCAGTTGAATTCTTACTGCAATGCTAACTCATAGTCGAAGTTCGGTACACCCTTATTTTGAAGCCGTGATCTGTTGCTAAACCCTTCACAGGCGCTTTGGCAGGTTTACAAATGAGCTCCCCTGGTTGGTTTCACAAGAGTTACAAGTGTATTTTCGAGACATGAGAAAGGCTCATTAGCAAACACGCCTCTTTCAGCAGCTGCTCTGTGCCAGAAGCCAATGCTTGGGTTTCAGTCTTCATTTGTTGTGTTTTTCATCACTTACACAAAGAAGTTTAAGGGCGCCGCGTGGCCAGTCAGGGCTCGGGCTGAATAATTGCACGCAGCAGGTCTGCCGTGCTGCAGAGATTGCTTGTGTGCTCTTACGGATTTAGGGCATATTGCTGTTTTTCTGTGGCGGCTGCACTTGCGAAGTAGGGCCTCAGCGCCTTCCGGTCGACCACCATGCCGTGCATCACAGGACTGAAAAACGGCCTCCATCATGGCCAGCGTGCCACAGATATTGCTTGTGATTGGTATTTTGTGTTTGGTCATTGGGATTTTGACCCCGTGCCAAGTACCACATGTGGCACATTTGGAGTTGGGCGTGTAATAACAGATTTCAGCAGGGGTGTGGGCAGCCACTACATATGTTTTGAATTTGGTGGGGCGTTTGTGAGGCAGCGAGGGTGAGGATGCCGGGGTTGTCGGGTTCCTCTGTGCTACATGCTGCAGCCTAGGAATGGCTTTGCGGGGGAGTGATTGCCATTGCTGGTCATGGAAGGGGTGCCGTAAAGGCACCAGACTGGCTGGCAATTGGCAGCATGGGCTGGTCAAGGTTATTGATGGATTGGGCCCAGGCTAAGATGCTGGTCCGGATGTGCGGGAACAGTGTCTGAGCTTCTGTATGTGGCCATTTAGTTTCTTTCTCTAATTTGGTGTGCCTGCATGTGTTCCCGTCGGAAGATGTGTGCTTCATAACATATGATATAGCAGTTGGCTGCTGGGTGGTGGTGAGTAAATGGCCTTGCTCACCCACTCTATGCGGTGGATGAGATGCCTCTGGTGCCGGGGAGGTCTAGACAATCCCCCCTTAGTATTGCCCATCCCTCCCCCTAGACAGCAGGTTTGCCTGGACTGTGCGGGTCCACTTTGGCACCTGAAAGTAACTCCCCGAGGGGTATGGATCCTGACTCCTTTGGAGGGCAGGGCTATGAGTGGGGCCAACAGGAGAGATCAGCAGGAGATTGAACTCTCTGACCTTCCCCTTGGCATGACAATCGCATGCGCAGGACAGGAAAATCTCACTGGCATCTGACTCAGACAGAGAGGGGGCGAACGAAAGCATTACCTTATGCCTCTGCTTATCAGCCTGTGCTCTTCATTGCCAAACTATGCTCCCCTCCTTCACCGCATACACTATTAGGGTTAGTTTGTATCCCAGGTGGAAAGCCCTGACCATGGTTGGTGCCAGCGGGTTATGGGCAGGGGTGTTTAGGAGCAGCGTAGTTTGCTTAAAGAGGCGAGACAGCTCAGTGGGCTGAGCGCTTGCTGCGGCGATATGCGTGGGGTCTGTAAGTCGTAGGTTCCAGATCCTGACAAGGACAACTGATCCCTCCCATTTTCCAAGGCTGATAAATGAGTACTGACTACAGTTGGGATGATAGTTGTAAGTGAATATGTGCTATGTACAGCTCCTTGGCGTAAGAGCTAAATAAGTAACAAAGGATTAAAACTAACTAAAACTGCAATGCCCTTGTGCACTGAAAGTGACTTGCATCATTGCATCCTTGCATTGACTAAAACAGTAAAGCTCCTGTGCACTGAAAGTGACTGTTAAAACAAGCATTGGCAAAGTCAACGGTGTTGGCCTGTTATGCACTGCCTTTATATGCCTAGGTACTCGCACCATGTTGCACCTGCAAGCATTAATAGCCAGTTAATACAACTACGGCAGTGTCTGTCAAGTGCTTTCCCATGCCTTCACAAAAGCCAACATTGTTGCCAATGCTTGTTTGCTGTTGCTTTTAGGGGTAGTGTGCATCTTCCTACATACATGTGTAATTCTGTTTATATATGTTCAAAGCTACTGCTGCATAGCTCGTTGATGGGTGGCACTCTGAATGACATGTATTTTATATATAGTAGAGCTATATCGAGTTCCCTCCATCTGTTTTATTTTGCAGGACCAATTAATGCAATTTTCCTATGCATATATTTCAAAATGAACATTTCTATACATATATATTAACACATTTCTAGTAGTAAATAAGTATTCGGCCCATTATTCGGCTCCAGGCAAATACTTACGCCAACTATTCAGTATTCGTCCAAATAGTAAAATTACTATTCAATACACCCCATACCTCAAACAACCCTCAACATGTCTCAACACCCATGAAAACATTTACAAATGAAGTGCCAACCCAACCACAGCATACCTGCTTGACACGCTCCATATACATTAATGACCAACATACCTATCCTGCAAAGCATGGAAGTAGCCAAGCAACAGATGTGTATGACAAACATGTGAAACCCATACAACTCCAAACATGTAATTTCCCCACATCTACCATTGTCCACATCGGTTAATTGGCCATGAAGGCATCATACTAAACAGCACACAAGTCCCCCGAGAAATAGGCCAGTGCCAATATGACCCACATAATGTGCCCTAAACCCACATAACAGCCATAGGACATGGATAACATGTTCAAACAAAAAGTGCACATGGACAAAGAAGCAACAAAGAAGGCATAAACCAGCAAGCCAAGACATTCTGCACATGGCAAATGGCGGTGTTAAATGGTAAAACATAAATGTATTCATGCAAAACTATGAACAAAAATGGAAACAGATTAATAATCCTTGAAAAAATAAATAATAGAAAAGGAACCTACAACTAATGAACTATATACAAGAGTCATCAAGCTAGTCCAACCTAATCTCGGAAAATGCCTCCAGTCAAGGCCGATGCCCCATCCACATCAGCCTCTTGCTGTCTTCTAGACTAAATCTCCTCCGCTGCCTTGCAAGAATCCTCCAGGATGGCAGCCGATGTCCGCGCCAACCTCTCCGAAACCTTGGCCCTGGCAATTGCCGCCTCATGTGCCTGCTGCCTATCTTCATCCTGCTGGCTCACAAAATCCACCTGTGGTGACACCAGTGCCTGCATGTGTCGTTGAGCCGCCTGCCTCACCTAAACCATATGTGCACCTCCTTGCCTCCTCCTTCTTGCAATGCCATCCATGATTTGCCTCCTCACCAAGAACATATCCCGGTGCCTGGCAAGGTGTGTGCGGCGTAGGTACCCCTTTCTACTGAATGACAGTCTGCATTGGGGGAGTACAGAAACTGCACTGCCATCAATTGCCTGGTGTTCCTCCACAACCTGTTCCCCTGTAGGTTCATGGGCAGGCTCAGTGACCACCTCATCTGTCACAGAACAGACTTCCACTTCCACCAAGGGCACAGTCACATCTACACTGGACAATTGTGGGTCTGGGGCAGTGGAGGCCATGGTGGTAGCTGACATAGAAGCCTCAATTGAGGTTGACTGGGGCACAGATGAGGAGGAAGGGGTCATTGCAGTGATCTTCCCAGAGAGGCCACCAGAAAGCAGTGCTGCTGCCATTTGGTAAAAGAGGTGGCCATTCTGTCCGTGATGCTCTACAAGCAGCTCATGCATTGGCGGCACTGAATCCCGAATGGCCCCATCAGCCAGAAGTGCTGTCTCTGTCTGGGGGGAGGCATCAGTGAAGGTGAGTAGTGCTGCAGCAGATGGCCCTGATACAGGAGGTTGTACTGACCCCTCCAGGGTGGACTGCACAGCCTCATGACTCAGGGCCAGGTCTGCAGCCTGCACATCCCCCTTTGTCTCCCCACCGGACACCGTGGGTAGGCCTGCAATGGCCAACTTCTCCTCCTCTATTAACCCAAACACCTCCAATGAGGTCCCCATGCCTTGCGGCCCCTGTGTGGTAACTTCAACACCATCAGCCTGCCCCTCTGCTGCTGCGGTTCCCACCACAATGATGGGATCCTCAGACTCCTCCTCAGCAGCATTGCTATCTGAACGGGAAGCTCCCCCAAGCACATCGCCCTCATAGAAGGGGGATACAACTGGGCGTGCCGGGGTCTGCACCTGTGTATGGATGCCTTGCCCCTGGCATGTAGCTCCACAGCACATGTTGTACCTATTCTACAGCTGCTGTAACTGTGTAAAAGGGAACAAAGAGCGTACCAATCAATCATAAGGCCAAATGCATGTGCACTATCCCCAATTGTATCAGTAGCATGCTGTCAGCATTAGTCAACAAGCAACTGCCTCACACACACATGCCCATGCTCTGAAATCAAAAATAATCCAGTCTCACAAATGAAGGCAAAATGAGAAGTCACAATGATGAGACATGCACATGGGACCAAAGCACATTGATGTCTAACCACATATACATGACAACTCCTTTCACATCACAATAACAAAGAAGCAGTGACCTAAGTGTATCCTGCAAGCAGAGCCATGGAAAGGGCACTTGGCCACATGTGCCCATAGCACCATAGGCACATCTCCATTCAACCACATCTAGCAACATGCACCTGTGAGAGTCCAACATGAAATCATGCAACACATACATACTCCTTTTGCTGTGGATCAAGCAGCAATGCTCTCACTGCCAACACGAACAAATGTCACAATGTCACACCCTATTTGCCCCCTCATTCAGTGGCATGACAGGTCCGAATGTTGAGCCAGATGGTCAAATGCACTAAATTGCCATGACCACACATCCATAAACATGTGTCAGTCTCAGCGGCTGAGTGTAGATGATGCAAACATCCTAAACAATTGAACAACACATAGAGGAGCATGCATGAATGTTCCTCACATGCCCTCAACATCTCAATCCAGCAAATGTCAGAGGCCTTGCTGTCAGCATCTCACATTGCATGTACACAAGTATACTTCATCACCTAAAGCTGACTGAGCTCATTCCTGCACCTGTCCACTTCACAGATGTGTGCCTTTACATACTTCAGAGTCTGCATGAGGCTGCATGCCAGTTAAAGATTGATTAACACCCATGCCGTGAAAAGCACTAACTTGCTCAATTCATGGATGCCCATGCAGGATATAGTAAACCTGTGGAAATGTTCTCCTGTGAGTGCTCACCAGCAGCTTTGATACGTGCCTGTGAGTCAAGGACCTGGGCATGGACCACTGGGTTGATCCTCTTCAGAATCTGGAGGTGAAGGAGTGACACTCAATGGTAACCTGCAGAGTGCACTACCATGGCGGCACCTGCCTAAAGGGCTGCCTTTTCCTGACTCTGGATTCTATGGCCATCCCAGCTCTTCTTTGAGTTGTCCACCTTAAAGACTTCCACCTCCTCCGCGCTGATGGCAGTTGTGATTTCCACCCAGATCTTTTGATGGTTACATGTTCCAAGCTACTTTTGCAGAATGAAGAGTGCATCATAATGTACCATGACCTGTTCACACAGGATGCCAATTTCTGCAGTGGAGAAGTTGACAGCCCTCAGCCTCGCCTTTAGGGTGCTAGATGATGTTGCTGACATGGTACACCTGTAGCTGGTGGGGTGAAGCTGGGCCCGAACTACGTGTACTATGGAGCCGTGGTGGGTGTATAGAGGTGTGGATGACCTTATATTGCAGATGAGGTGGTCACAGAGCCTGACAGGAGAGTCGCAGAAGAATAGGTTATGGAGGAAAACCAGGCACTCCAAGGCAGTGCTATGGCTGAAGGAGGCATGATATGGCATAAGGCAGGAGTAACAGCAAAGCACAGGTGATTCCACTTCATGCACGAGGCAGCAATGACAAAATCAGAGGAAGGGCCCTACGTGTGTAAATTCCATGAAGCAAGCATACGCGCATAACTATGAAAATAACAAGCTCACGAGTGCCTCCAACCTGCATGTACCTTTCCAGGCATGCGCAGAGGAAGTGATATATATGGGTTGCCATTTGGATTTGCTGCTGTGCGCAGAGGCAGCAATATTTGCGGGTACCTTTGAAAGGGGCCCCTAGGGGTCCCTCACGTCTATGGAAACAAGGCAAGTCACCACACACGATAGATACGCCAGACACAAGGTTGTATTCCCAAAGCTAGGGTTTATTGCAAAGCAAATAGTCTCAGTTGGCCAACTCGGTCTCACGCCCCGCGACGTGTATCTATAGACCTCGAGGGACGCAAGAGAGTGAATTACGTACATCAGTTACATATATACAAAATGCATATCATACAATCAGCTATGACATGTTTAATACCCCCTTTATTAGGTTTCTTTGAACTTGGTGTGATGATGGACACTTTCGACAATTATGACACCTTCAAATATCTATTCTAGTAACAATATGCAATTTTGCAAGTGCAGAGGCATCTTTTAGTTGTTGAACAGAACATAGTGCTTCTGTTCTTGGAAGCGAGCTACATACGGGGAAGAGTTACATTCCAGACCTTGCTATCTATGAGGTGCTATTCGTGTCCTGGGAGCCGATACGCTCTACAGGGCTCGGTAAAGGGGGGCCGTAAGAAGAGCATAATTCAAGCCTTTAGCGCCTTTATTCTAACATATTCTACCATATAACGAGACTGGCTGGCAGCTGTGAAATGATTAAATGCCCTACGGCTCTGCTTCAAGGCTACATTCGGGAGGGAGCCGGGCATTCCTTCCCGGCGCTCCCTATGTTGTGTTTCAACGAACTCTTATTAGCCTCGCGGCCCTGCGGCCTTATCCTTTCATGTTCAGACAACAATATTAACAGTCGAGCAGTGTATGCAGTAAATGTGCTGTGAAGCAATTTGAACAGAAAGCAATGAGCAATTGTTAGAAAACAAAATGGCGATCCTTGTTACATCAAAATGGCCGTTCATTGGTAAACTCGGAAACCTGTATTTCTATCGTATCGTGCATGAGACAGTTGGCCCACGGCCACCACAATACATTTGCCGTCAATCATGAGAGGTATCCATTTTTCTAGCCTGACAAACCCTCCTTTGGCCGTATGCCAAACATCTCATTCATTTATTGCATCCTCCTCTGATGACGACAAGTCTAAAGCACTCATGTCTGAATTTTGCATGCTACTATAAGCATCATCATCTTCTTTAATATCTATAGCCATTAATTCTTTCACTGTTTTCATTTCATTTGTGTCTCTGTCATCCCAGCCATAAGTTTGTTTTCTTCTTGTTATCATATGCATACATCCCTTCGTACATCCCTCAGTTACCTCAGTGCAAACTAACGGTAGGCAGTGTATGCAACAACAGCATGTTATGAATATTCCAAATACCACTACTAATATCGAGATCAACTTCCATCCCCAAGAACGCAGTATTCCCCAAAACCAGGACTCTATTCCCTAGGCCCCTTCTCCAGTAGGGAGTTCGGAGCTTAGGACATGCATTTTCTTTATTGCTTCAAAAATCATAGGGGAATAGTCATCTACAAATACACAGCACGCTGATCCCACAATCTTGCAAATTCCCCCACGATCAACCAGGATCACATCGAGAGCCATTCTATTTTGCAGTGTCATTAACCTAATTCCTTTTTCTTCCAACGTCATTTTAAATAGTATATCTGTTGTTGTGTTTATGGTATTTTTTAGTATTCTGGACAGCTGCCTAATGTTATAGGAGTTCACTATCTGGGACAAGAATGGAATGAATGATTTTGCTACGTGAGTCGCTATCAAAACACCTTCGCTAATCCTTTTGGTCCTAGATATGGATAGTCTGGCCATGTCTGCTGTTTCTAAGAGGAACACTCCCGGGAACAGTAGACATAGGTAACATGTACCTCCCCAGTTTCTGGGCAACCAAGCATATGCCTTCTCGCCACATATAAAATAAACTGGATCTCCCACATATACTGGTTCTATTTCCCATTTTAATACCACTGTATTCATGCATCCAGTAAATGTTCCGACTGAATAGGAGCCTTTCTTTTTTAGACAAAAAGGGACAGTTCTCGGGTTATAATTCACTGTATAAGAAGGGGGGATTGCATCTTTGTTCCCATCTGTCCTTACACGAAACGTCATTACAGATGTTTTCAATGGTGGGGGCAATCTATCTTGTCTATTTTGTTGTGTTATTTTTTGCGTTCTGGGGTCATCACTATTTATGGAATATGGAACAATCCACAGGCCTCATAATTATTTCCTCAAACTCATTCATGTTTGTTTTGTCTAATTGACCGTACCACTCTTATTCCATTTCCCATAGAACATTGCACTTAAAGATGCACTACATGCAGAACTTAATGGTAATGGCTGTACATACCAGCCTATTCCTTTCCCAGCATGCTGCGGCAAATGGGCACATACCCAGCAATATGTTTTCTTTAGAATTGCATGTGTCATATTCATAATCAATAACAGCGTATTGTTCCCATACCCTTCTCTGTGTCTTTCTTCCATTGGGGACAAGGTATACGTAATCACCTGAACCGGGCTTTCAGTAGTGGATATATTAACTATTGGTAAAAACATTCCTAATGGGTGTAATGATTCCACATACCATAATAGTAAGGCTGTCGTTATTGGTGCTACCACACTCATGAAGCACATGATTATTGTCAGTACCAGCATAACATTTTTTTTACCCCGCGTTTTCCTTAAGCTTACAGTCTTTACTATCAACTTATTCTCAGCAGTGGTGCAGGAGGAGGCTGAAACCGGTCCCGACATGTTTCTCATCGTCCTTCTTCTTCCTTATTAGAGTTCGTCGTGGATATCTCTCTTCGTTGCACTTGCTCTGATGTCAATAAGTTCAACGGAATTGTCACAGTTCAGTTCTGCCAGTTCTTTATAGCCTGAATTTACTTATTTGTTTTTCGGCAAGATCACTTGTCCTTTCTCATACTGCTCATAGGATTTTTTATCAGTTATCTATTGCCTTAGTACCATTTGCGCCCAGCTTGTCCGCTCTGGTTCCAGACACATGTACTTTTTATGATCGCACCGAGGAGCCGCGAGTCTTGAATTGTTCGACTTGCACAATTCTCACGCTTCTCTCCTCTACACCTCTAGTTCCTTCTCCATCCATGAGCGGAACCAGAGGTTAACATAGGCACCAAAGAATTGTGGATCACTTTGTCTTTCGAGGCCGTAAATCATATCGCCTCACTCCTGGTATTGTGTGATCCGTGAACAGTGCCGGTGCACTTCCAGATCCAGGCTCAAAGTCAGCCTGTGGCGCTACTGCAGGTGCTGGTGTGCGTCGCGCCAGTGATGCAGATTCGGTCTTTGGCGTGCTGGCAAGTGCTGGTGGGTGCCAAAGGGGTACACGTTTAGTGTCTGCCGGTATTTGCAAAGCAGATTTTGTGTCAGCCAACAGTGAGGTAGATTCTGTTGGACAAGATTGGAGCACTCTTTGCCCTTCCCCCTTCTTGGCAATCATGTCAGGCTTTGTTTCGAGTTTCACTTCTCACTCGGGCAGATTTGGTGGCAGCTTACTGGCAACAGTTTCTTTCATTCCTGGGACCGCTGTCTCTTTCCGTTCGTATGGGTCAGGCAAGTCTTTCAGTGAAGTTGGAATCTTTTTGGCATGGGTGGCATGGATCCACAGCTTCCGTCCATCCACCCGTATCACCGTCTGTGTTGCCAAGAGTGCTTGATAGGGCCCGCGCCACCTGGGTGCTAACGATGATTTTCTTTCAAATTGTTTTAGCAGCACCCAGTCGCCTGGCTCCAGCGCGTGCCCCGGACCAGTGTATCTCAATGGTAGAGCCTCCTGCACCTGCTGATGAATCAAACGCAATTTCTGCATTAAAATGCCACAATAAGTTCTAAGCACAGGATGTTCTACCTCGCTAAATCGGTTTGGCTGAGGTGCGCACCAAACATTTGCCGGCCTCCCCATTATGATTTTGTATGGGGAGAGCCCAGTTCTAGCCTGTACAGATGTACGCATGCATAATAGCGCTATTGGTAATGCATCCACCCAACTCATCTTGCTTCCTGCACATATCTTGCTTATTTTTGACTTGAGGATCCCGTTGTGCCTCTCCACAAGACCGGCCGAACTCAGATGCCTTGAACTATGAAATCTCTTATCAATCTGAAGACCCGCACATATCTGTAACACCACTGCGCCCACAAAATGTGGACCATTATCTGACCATAGGACACGGGGTAAGCCAAAATGGGAAAAATATTCTTTAAGCATTATTTTTGCCGTGCTTATTGCTGTGCAATCTTTTAAGGGATATGCCTCCACCCACTTGCTGAATGCACAGATCACCACTAAGACATATTTCAAGTTTTGGCATCTCTCCATCTCTATGAAATCAAAATGGATTACCCCAAAAGGCATAGAGGGCAGGCCAAAACTGCCTATTGGAGTCACTGATCCCTTACCTACATTGTGTTGTAAACACGTGATACAGTTCTGCACCAACCTCTCTGCATTCTTCTTTATGTTTACATTCTGCCATACTGTAGATAGGTGCTGTATTATCTTTTTCGCACAGATGTGAGTAGGGCTGTGGGCCATTGTGACCATTGCAGTCACATAAGAATTTGGCAACATCCAGTTTCTAGTTCCCTTGTCCACCAACAACCCTCCAGATCTAACTCAGCAGAGCCCTTTTCCCACCCTTGTTTTTCATCGGCCTTGGCTTCGGCCTGCATTTCTTTGACAATGGCAATTCCATCTTCTATCATACAGGGTACTTCCACGGTCTGGACTGTCATCACCTTAGTATTTAAATCAGTGGCAGTTTGTTTCGCAATTCTGTCTGCAAACGCGTTTCCCTTTCTACTTTGCATGTTACCTTTTTATGTGCCTCGCATTTCACTATTGCTAGGCGCTTTGGAAACGTGAGTGCAGACAGTAATCGTACAATCAAAGGGCCATGTTGAATTCTGGCCCCATGTGATGTCAAAAAACCTCTCTTAGCCCAGAGTCGACCAAAGTTATGAACCACCCCAAAAGCATACTTGCTATCAGTATATATATTCACATTCAAATTTTCTGAAATATCGCAGGCTCTGGTCAATGCTATTATCTCTGTGGCTTGTGCTGAATTGTAGGGGATTCTTTTGCTTTCTACAACGCTCTCTAGGGTAGTGATAGCATAAGCGGCAGTTGTCGTGCCATCAGGTAATTTAAAACAAGAGCCGTCACAAAATAACTCTCCATCTGGCTCTTTCTGTGGAGTGTCACTTAAATCAACTCTCCCCTTCGTTTCTTCCTCAGTGACCATTAAGCAATCATGGGGGGGTGATTCGTTGTCACCAATTTTTTTTATGGGTAGTGGCATTCATTCTGCAGGATTCAAAGCAATACACCTCATAATTTGGATATGGGGCGCAAACAAGATAATCACATATCTTGTCAATCTAGCAGAGGTGAGGTGTTGCATCTGTGTCCTTTTTAATAGAACGTCTACGGCATGTGGCACCATCAGAATTAGAGTATGCCCCAATACCATCCCTTCCATTTGTTTCACCAACACAGCAGCCCCCGCGACAGATCGCAAACATCGTCGTAATGCGTGCTACAGGGTCCAGCGCGGAAGAGAAATAGCCACACGGCCTATTTCTTCCACTTTGTTCCTGTGTCAAAACCGGCAATGCACATCCTTCACTTTCACACACAAACAGTCTAAAAACCTTTTCATAATTTGGTGTGCCCAAAACTGGAGCAGAACCTAATGCAGTTTTCAATTGATAAACGCTCTCTGACATTCCTCATCCCACTGTAAAGGCATACCCGCATCCTTTCTAGTCAAATTCACCATCGGTTTCACAATTAACGCAAAATTACCGATCCATTGTCAGCAATACGAAGCCATGCCTATTATGGCTCTGACTCCTTTCTGTGTCTTTGGAATAGGGATACAAGAAATACTTTCTATACGTTCTGGCGTTAGCCTTCTCCCCTCTTTCGAAAGTAGGTAGCCCAAATAAGCTACCTCCTTTCGATTATATTGAAACTTCTTCAAACTAGCTTTATGGCCATGTCCCGCTAGGTGTGACAGTAGTAATACAGTGCTTTCTTTACAAATCTCTTCTGTGTCAGCAGCTAACAACAGATCATCTATGTATTGCAAGAGTACGCAACCCACTGGTAATTCTAGCATGTCTAGCTGCTCTTTTAACGCTCTACTGTAAATACTCAGACTTTCCGTGTATCCTTGCGGAATCCCCGTAAATGTAAATGATCGTCCTCCTAATGTGAACGCGAACAAATATCTGCTGTCCTTGTCCAACGGAATGCTAAAGAACACATTTTTTAGATCAACTACACTAAAGTATTCTGCTGAGACAGGTACCATTGTCAATATTGTAGTGACATCTGGGACTAAAGGAAATTGTGGATCTACTACTTTGTTTAGCGCGCGCTAATCAATTATGAAATGATATGGTACTTCATTGCCTCCTTTTTTATAAACTGGAAGAATCGGGCTGTTGCATGTACTGCCTGTAATTTCTTCAATCACCCCTAATTTCACCAAATCTGTAACAATACTCTTCAATCCTTTCTCACCTTCAGCCGAAATTCTGTATTGGGGAATTCACGGTAGGGTAACACCCTCTTTCAAAAGGATCTTTATTGGCTCTATTTTCAAGCATCCTACATCGTTGTCGTGCATTGCCCATATACAGGGTGGCACTTTACTTAGTTCTCCTGGTAAAGTTTCAGACATGAATTCTGACACAGGGGCATCCTGTGGCCAAATCGTCAGGAACACCCTGTCTGCCGTGCAATGTATAACTGAACCTAACTTTTTCAACAAATTTAATCCCAACAGGTTCTCCCCACAATTTTCTGTTAAAAGGAAAGGACAATGTTCAGTGAATGGTCCTATAGTAACTGGGACTGGTTGGGACACTGGGTTTATGACTGGTGTACCTGCGAACCCTACGGAAACATTCTTTTGCCCTGACAGTGGTATATCCGGAACCAAGTGATGGTCTATTGAACACTTTTGCACTCCTGTATCTACAAGGAAGCGGTGCTCCTCATTTCCGACTCTCATTTCTATGTAGGGTCCTCTCTGATTCACGGGAATAGACACTGGTTCTGACCCCTGCCCTGAGCTGTCCTATTGGGGAAATAACACATCGTTCAATGTGTAATACTATTACTGTAATACGTATTTGGCTGTGTATCGAAAATGTTCCCACTCTTCCCTCTATTTCCCCCACTCTGGTTTCCATACTGTTGGTTTTGCTGACCCTGATTCTGGTTAGGAGCACTATTGGTTTTGGGCTTGGTTTTGATTACCTCCATTATTTTGGTGCTGTTGCATACTATTCCTAGTTGGTCCATTCGCTCCTTGGTGCCCTCTGTGCTGTCTTCTCTGACCAGACCCATTTCTATTCTGCAGATGTGGGCATTGCGCTCGCCAGTGTCCTTCCTCCTTACAGTACGCACACTGATTTGGTGCCAATGGCCCCCATGGCCCCCCATGCATATTCGAATTACTCCTTCCTTGTGCATTCCCTCTCCCTCTATTATGTCCTGCTACTTGCTGCAGTAGCACCCGTGTCTTCAGTATGCATGCTTTCAAGTCTTCCCCCACCTGTTTTAACAACAATAATTCGTCCACTATCATCTTCTGCCCCGGCGATGGTAACTGCTGCCGTCCATTATGTGACCCCTGCATTCCCCTCCTATCTCTCCCAATATCCTTACCCCTGTACCCCGGTGCAGTAAACATTTCAGCATAATCATTATCCAATTCATTTTTAAGTTCAAAAAGTCCATATACATGTTCTCTCACTTCTTCATCCCTCTCTCTACAGCAAGTTAATGCATTCAAATCTAACAATCGCTGCGGTGGTAATTTCCCAATTAACTGTTTCCATCTCTCCACCAAATATTCACCCATACATTCCAACACTACCTGTCTTTCGTTGCTTCTTCGGAATTCATATATCGAGGCCAATGTTGTCATCCCATCATTCCCGTCTATGTACATTTCTGCCTGTTGCTGTAATTCCACCTTCCTTTCTTTGTTGATCGCACTGTGAGTTACCCTCGTGCATCTACTTTGTTCTGTCCCGCTTCTTGGCCCCGTCGTTTCTATTTCACCCCCCGGAGGGACGGACGGTACCGAGTCTGTATCTAAGGCGGGAGGTGCGGATGGGACAACAGAAGCAGAGAGTGTCTGCTGTGGGCCTAGTTGGCTAATAGGAAGTGTTACGTGCGCGGTCTGTGGCTGTGGGAGGGCTTGAGCTACAGGAGGGGGAGTTTGAGCTCCGGCGGGGTTTGGGCAATAGTTACCGACATGTTTGGCCTTGCTTCTGATCTTGGGCCTTGTTTTGTATGGATCAATATGTTTTCTATCAATTCATCTGCTATGTGCAATTCTCGTTGTGGGTATATTTTTTCTATATTCATCTGGTCATGTCTACCTGACCTCCTTAGACTCTCAGTCCACTCCTCCTCCTCCTTTTCTTCCGCTACTTCACCTTTCGATTTATGCCTGCGTGCATGCTTCGCTCTACTTCTAAGTCGGAGCATTGCTTCCCTTCTCCAGCCCTTAACAATATCAAGTGCTGCAGGACACGCTTTCTTTCTTATCAACACCCTTTCCAGATTATCTATTCTCACTATCTCAAAACTACCATTAATTGGCCATTGATGGTGTTGTTGCTTTCTGGTTTGCCTATGCCAAGTCTCACAGAATATTATTGCACCCACTCCAAACTTCACATACATCGCATATGCCGGCGTTCCCCCAGGTGGTGCAATTTGGCCATCTTCCAAAGATTGTCTACCACAGCGGAAAAACCCCGCTAGGCTGGACAATACCCCAGGCATGTTTCAACGTTCCGTGAAAGGCACAGTGAGTAAAAGCAGTGGCTGCGAACTCTCAAGTGGTTAATAACCACTCAACAGGTTATCAGGCCTTGTTCTGTCGAGAGAGGGGCGCCCGCTACCTTTGCAAACTAAATTTCAAGGAACCTGGGATTGGTAACCCTAGGTCTCCTGGGGGCAACCAGACGTGGTCTCCCTCTCACTGTGCTTAGAGAGGCATCAGCTTCACCTCACTGATGATCCCCAACAAGGGTGAAACACGTGTATGGGGTTGCTGGTGGTACTCTCGTTCAGGTTGGAATTGCCATTGCATTTCGGTGCTGGACTGCCCCAGGGCAGGACAAAGACTGATATGCAAATGGATATTTCCCATCTGTGAAAGGCACAGTGAGTAAAAGCAGTGGCTGCGAACTCTCAAGTGGTTAATAACCACTCAACAGGTTATCAGGCCTTGTTCTGTCGAGAGAGGGGCGCCCGCTACCTTTGCAAACTATGTTTCAACGTTCCCCCTGGTTAATCAACCTTACCTAGGGCGTTTGATTTTCCAAAGTCAACTCTCAACCTATATCAAGATTACTTTGAATCGGGGAATGACTCACCTGATAAATCAATTTGTCCTTCAGGACACAAGTCGTCTGTATACTGACGCAACCAATGACGTCGTGTCTGCGTTTCTTGGCTTCCGCCTCATTTCGGGACCCTCGCCTCCTTGTTCTCTAGCCAGGTAGGTCGATCAGGGATCAGATGTGTGCAGATCTGCAAAGGAATCTCTCATCTCTTCTACAAGGCGCCCCAAACACATCTTGATCCCGGCTCGATCGTCCCGTCCTCGCCGTTCTCCGCCTTTACTCAATTACAACGTATGCGATGGAACAAGTGGGGGAGGGTCCCTATTCGGGCACCATCTTGAAAGGGGCCCCTAGGGATCCCTCACGTCTACGGAAACAAGGCAAGTCACCACACACGATAGATACGCCAGACACGAGGTTGTATTCCCAAAGCATCAGTTACATATATACAAAATGCATATCATACAATCAGCTATGACATGTTTAACACCCCCCTTTATTGGGTTTCTTTGAACTTGGTGTGATGATGGACACTTTCGACAATTAAGACACCTTCAAATATCTATTCTAGTAACAATATGCAATTAAATCCCCCCACCCCCGTCCAAGGTGTACTGCATTTTTGTAATCTTCATGTCAAGGCCATTGTGCTCTAGAGGGCAGTGACTCACCTGCTCATGTTAATGGGCCCATTTTTGAGCTGGGGGACTCAACATGTGCCCATTATCAATTGAGTGAACAGATGTGGTTTTGTGGACTGCTACAGCCTCCCACATACAGGTGAACATTCCTTTCAACAGTGAAGTGTATTGTGCAGTCTGTCAGACAGACTCCTTTAGCTGGTCCAAACAAATGTCCCAAGTCTTTTCAGGTATCTTACCTCATCCAGTGCCCCCAATCCCTGAGAGGACACACCAATCCCTGAGAGGACACAACAAGCAACTTCTTTCTATCCAAGCCCCATTCCCTCTGCTGGACACTGACCCTCCTTGCACCAATGCAGAGGCCCAGTGTTAGGTGGAGGTGGTGAGGGATTCACAGCACAACATCTGCACCACCAGGTGCGGTTGTGTACTGACATACATTTTCATGGCTGCTGACATATGCATCCCAATAGTGGCATGATGTGGCACATGTAGGATTGGGCATGTATAATTATATATAGTGATGATTGGGTCATGGTCACTGTCACCGAATATGTGACTCGTCCTAAATAACAGTGTGTGCATGTCTCCTTGATCAGCTATGCATGTGCTTTGTGTCTATGGTTACACCTCCATGACTTGCTACTTAGAGTCACTCTCCTTGGGATGTTCATGTGCACATGCCTTTGGTGAGGGCTGATGCAGTACACACTTGTCATGTCAGTCTTGCATGCCATCTCCTGACATTTGTCATGTCAAGTAGCCACTCCATGATCAGGGGGACTGGCCATTAGGGAACTCTGAAATTTCCTGGTAGGCCTCTGTACCATGGGCCTCTTTTGTGTGTTATTTCCCCATTGTCTCATAGGAAATGAGTTGGCCGTGTTGAATAAGTGTGATATGGAGGCACTTTAAAACTTATTTCCAGGTCTGCTTTTGGTTCCCAGCCCACCCGGTCTATGATGCATGACCAAGGGAGGCTTAAATGTCTTTCTAATGTGTCATGTGCAATCTTGCTGCTGTGTTCCCATTGATGTGATCAAGAACTGTTGATAGGGAAGGGCGTGTGAACTTATATAATTGTTTTATGTTTGTGTATTCTGTGAGTGGCTACATTGCTTTCTGGAAAATTTGGGGTGCATCTTCATGATAGGACAAGGGACATGTTGAAGGTATCAAAGACATGCATGAGGAGCGGGTGGGTGGGCAGTGGTTGATTTTCCCCATTTCAGGAGCATGAACAAAGAAGTGGCGAGTGAAGGTGAGCAGGGCCAGCAGCAATGGTGCAGTGAGACCCATCATCAAAATGGCAGTCAGGTGAGCCATTTTTGTTGCACTTGATGCATGCGACTCTGGGGAACACATGGAATGGAGACCTTGCACCTTCATTACAAGTCCGGCGATAACCGTGCCTGTAAAACCGGGAGGTTGCCATGGAATTGCAATATTTATCGGCGCCTGCCTTGCCGGAAACACTGGGGGATTATAACCCCAGCGTTCCGGGAAGTCAGGCGCTGGTAAATGTTAATCCCCATTCCCATTTGAGTCCCATCAATGGGAATGGGGACCACGGAAACACCGGCACCGGTAATAACATTGCCAGTGTTTCCGTGAAAGGCTGCGGGTGGGTGCCATTCCACCCGCCAGGTCTGGCCCTGGCGGACGAGACGGCACCCGCCCACAGACTCGTAGCATGCTGGTCCAGTAACAACGGTGCAGGTAGGCTTACCGGCACCCTTGTTACCGGAACGGCACGCTTGTACTGAGGCCCATTGTGCCAAGGACTGGCTTTGCAATATTTGGAATTTGGGGCCTGTGACATGAGGCTATTATTTCCACTTGAACAGACTGTGGCTGTGGTTTGTGCACTTTATGTGATGGATGTCGATCTGGCCTGGCACTTATAGCTAAAATGTGGGACTGCAACAGTTTAAAACCCTAGCATTACATTAAAAATGCAGTGTATTTACTCGATGTACGATGTGAAATCCCTGACAGTTTACTTGCTGCTTGTTTGCCCTTCTAAAAAATGTGCTGTTATTGTGAGTACAGAGACAGGCGGCCCACAGATCGTGGGGACTGCTCCTGCCAATCGTCAAACTATAGAGAGCGGTTTCATGCCTGTATCTACGCACAGACAATTGACTCTTAGAACCATCAGTGACATACATTTCGCAGAGGTTGGGCTCAAGACGTTTGACATGCACTTATAATGTTTTCATCGCTTTATGAAATAATTGACGAGACAAGTCAATATGTGTTTTGAACTGCTATAATTAACCGTGATCACTACATATTCTCACTGCTATGTCCCACAGCTTGTGGCCGGATTTCGCTGCAGGCTCGCCAATGGGACACAGGCGCGCCAACACCTGTCTATTCGTTGGCAACTAAGCAGGCGCCCATTAACACATAAAAAAAAAAAAAACAACTGCATTGTGTTAACTGATAGCTGCTGCCAGAAGATGCTTGGCTGTCAAATGCGCCATGCTTTTTAAGGAAATAAAACTGTTAATTATGACAGGTACTCTGAACACGAGGTGCATGTCTCATCACCAACATGTTCCTGTCAATCAGACAATCCTTTTTCCGTTGGGAAATCTGCGCTATATCACACATCTTGAAAACGGGCATCTGTAGTGTGCCAATTATTGTTGATCATTGCATTTTTCATCCACGTATTAAGATCTAGTTTTCAAGCCAAATGAGGCCACAGCTGCTGTGATAAATACCTTCTGTTGAGCCTGGGCAGATGTGGAGAGCGGGCCTTCAAGAGACATAGGGCTCGTACTAAGCAGATACATGCAGTATTCATGAGAGTCAGGCAAAAAACAGCATGATGGTCCCTTACTCTCGTGGGGGGCAGAGGCAGGGCAAGCGAGAATGTCCACTTTCAATGGCAATCATGGACATAACATTGTCTCGGGCATCAATGAAAAAGTGGCCCACAGTTACCAATGGCAATTCATTCCTTTAGTGACGGACTGTTTGAGTAGTACCCAAGGGGAGGTTTTTGAAAAATGTGATGCAAATTGTGCATTTTAAAGAATATTGATTCATTAGCACTGCTTAAAACTACTACCCACATGGTGAAGAAAATGATCAAACTGGCCCACATGAGCCCAAAATGTTGCCCACTTAGACCAAAGAAACTGGGCCACACCAGCATTTTGTGTTTTTGGTTCGGGCATTGCCCAGTTGCCCTATTGGCTAGTCTCAACCTGATGGCAATGAGATACAGTTACTTCACATACCGATTTACTATTAAGGCACACAGCACCTTGTAGTGTGGGATGGTGATTGGTTCTTGTTTATATCTTGCTCGTGTCCCAGGAATATATGCCAGTTTCTTGTGCCTGGTTTCCACAGCCTTTCTGACATAAGCAGATACTGATCAAGGAGACAGCACTCGAACATGAGGCCATTTCCAACTTCCTCTGGTTTATTAGTTTGTTTATTTATTTGCTTCAAGGCGGGCATCTCACCTTACCACCTGGTCATGACACTGGTTTTAACAGTGTAATGAAAAAAGATGGAGTCATCACTGTTTGGTGTTTCCAATGATGGATTGTCCAAATACCGGCAGGTACCCAGCTTTCTCTGAGTGGTTATATATGCTGGTTCTGGGGAGTGGTCCCTCCAAGGAGGGGACGTACTTGCAGAAATCCTTGTGTGACAGTAATAGGCGTCCATGAATAGCAATGTCCAGCAGCAGAGCGCTTTTGAGTGAGACTAGACTGGACAAGTCTCTTGCGTTGGGTTCCATGAGTTTCAAGGACAGTTCTCCCTGTACTCTGACAGTCTTGCAACTCTGCCTTTTCCCACCAGAAGCAATTGCTTCAGTAATCTTGAAACTACCTACTAGGTTTCTTCTTGTGATGTGGCACGTGGCTTGGTTCTTATGGTATGCTGCACCGTATTACTTCATGGACATAAATCCTAAACAGAGTTTCGACATTAATCGTTTCCCCCACCAGGAACGAGTGGACCTTTTTCAGTTCAGTTCAGAGTTGTCATTCTGTCTGATTTCGTCAAAGTGAAGCACCTTCTGTCCACGATTCTGAATCGTTTGTTACATCAGAATCTCTTTTTGAGGCTCTGATGTTGGCTAAATTGCAGTAGTATAGCTAGCCAAATACGGGGAGACCATGCTAGTGATTTGAATGCAGCTGTGGAAGCACACTCAGGAGAATCAAAAGTTGGCATTTAGTGTATTTATTTATTCATTTATTGATATGTACTTACAGGGAAGAACAATGCTCTAAGTGACAGTGGGGCACGGTGGCTGCAATCAGCTGATAACAGATATTGTCCACCTGAGGCCTTAGGCATGGCTTTAGGGCTTGGAGACAGACAAATGGGAGTTTACACTTAGTGCTATTGATAGTCAGTAAACCCCACGCTTGCAGCTCATTGACACATAGGGAGATGTCTTTCATCAATGAAAGATGCTTCTCACACATACTGAGATCTTCTTCCAGTGGCCAACTGCTTTAATGATGCATGATTACCTGGCCCGTGGATCTCATGTAAATGGTAGAGAGCTGAGGTGGCAACACGCAACCTTCCTGAATGCCACACGTGATCCTTCTGATTGACGTTGGGCATGAGCCAATTCCTTTTTGGGTAGCTCTGATTAGATAAGAATGATCTCACCTTTTGAAGGGTTGTCTTTTCATCGCTGCCAATTTTTACAGGCGGTCTAATAGTGTGTCAAGAATCACTGAATCATACGAATACGACAAAGGGAGTATGATCAGGGTTTTTAGTTGGAATGGTTTAGTTGTTTTTACTCTGTTGGACGTTTGCAAAGGATGCAGTATTTTCTTTGCATCAGCATCGCACTGCTCAGCAGTGGATAGTTGGAAAAATCATGCTGGCAGGCTAAGGGCATGGCATGGTCTTCTGGTTCTAATTCTTGACAACGTATTAAGGAGGAACGTATGGGTTTCCAGAAATGCCTGAGGTTGTCACAAGACCTTGCCTTGTGTACATTGAGTTGTAGAAGTGGAATTTCGATATAGGAGAGTCAATGGTGAGATCTGACTGATATTGGTTATCATTCTTTCATTTTTGAGATTGTTTTGGATCCATATTTGTTAATTCGATTCTCCCTACAACATGTAATACACAACCTTGCCCATCCACTGGAAACAGAGCCATTCAATGAACTGCAGAGCCACCAAGAGAAATTGGATCTCTAAACAGTGTCTTCATTCTTAGAAAGCTTCTGTCCACTCAACTGTCTTTTCCCATTTTACAGTCTAGTTAGGATAGGTTAGAAAGCGCTCTTAAGTAGCTCTGACTTGGTCTTCAAGGCAACTCGAAGAATGTCCCAATGGTCGAATCCATTCCATTCACAAATTGTCACGCTGTAAAATCCCTCCTACAGATCTTAAAAAAAGCGCATGTCATCTTTGCACACACTAAAAATGTTCTTTGTTTGGAAAGGAATACCGCTGCAGATGACTGTGTGCCTGATTCAAAGGTGTTTTTCAATGGACTTGTCACACCTATTTTCCCATTGAAAAACTCATTTTGAATCAGACCCAGTGTATCTCCAATCCAGGTCACCTGTATTATTTTGCAGCGGCAGGTAGTGCTCCACGCGGTTTGCCCACCTTTCTCCGTGTCACTGTGAAACACTCACTACGGACCAATAAAAAAAAATACTGGTAATTTAGTGCAGGCAACTGAGATCATAATGCAATGTGCAGGTACGTGTTTAAACGCAGACGCTCATACTTCTTATTTTCAACAAAGTAAAAATCATTGAGTTGGATAATAATGGCACCTGTTATTTGCATTGCTCTGAAATCAGTGTCAGCAAGCACTTTCTGGACATCAATCCATTTTAAAGGGAGACGAACGGATGACTTTGACTTGGTCGTGCACCGGGACAGTTTCCTTTTTCTACCAGGCGTTAAGGGTGGGACCCGCAAAGGGATACCGGGGTCAATAACGGTACCGCAATTTGCGGTACCGTTATTGCCGCCTTCCCCCTTCCCATTGAGCCCTATGGGGGCTCAAATGGGAATGCGGAATGGCTCTGGTGAATTGGGAATTACCGGTCCCTCCGACCTCGGAATTGACCGGTAATTGCTCCATCCACCAGACCGGAGTCGATACGATTTTGGAGGCAGCCATGGCGCTAATTGCACCATGGCTACCTCCAACATCGTAATGAGGCCCATAGGGTTTTTTATTTCAATTCATAGTTTCCCCTACATTGCTTTGACCTTCATTCCCTGTTTTAATTGTACATATTTATTTTCAATAGATCTTTCTTTTTGTTAAATTCCATGCTTCATGCAGTTCATTTGTGTGTCAGCAACTTTGATAGTTCTCTTTTCTGCAAGTACATCTCTCCATTGCAAGTCATGTGTCATGTGGTGTGCATGCATGTGTGTTGCTGTTGCTGTGATGGTTGTGGCTGGAAGGATGCACGTGTGTGTGACATGTGGGGCTGGGTCCATCAGATGACTAGGTCTGTACTGTATGTTTTAATTTGCATTTATCTGTGCAGCATCACTGTGTGTTTTCCATCAGTGTGGTTGGGGAGGTGGGCTCACTGTGGAGATGCTCCATGGTCCCGTTAATGGCACTTTGTCGTTGCTGTGTTAAACACATGTCATGCAGACATGCCCACCAGCATGTGCAGTCACAGACTGCCTTCTCTCATGTGTTGCTCCACATCAGACACTGGAATGCAGTAGTGAGCCATCTTTGCTCTTTTGGAGTGGCAGCACAATTCTCCGGTCTCTGTGAATCATGCACTCTCTGACTGCCCACCCATCACCCATGCATGGCCCTGTCATGTTATTGTTCCATGACAGGTAATGTTCCACCCCTTCCACCCAGGTCACTGATGCTGAGGCAGTGATATGCCTGGTCATTGTTTGTGGATATTTCATATTTATTAGTACGTTTACCTCTGTCATGGGCACAAAGTCAGTTAGTTTGCTTTGATGCCATGGCAATGTGCCATGGCGAACATTCACATGCCACTTGTCATTGCATTCACTTGCCACATGTGTATGGGGTGGGCTGGTTAAGGACTTGAGGGGTGTGTCAGCAGATGCTCCAGTCCTGGATGGATCTCCGCTGCTTCCTGTTGATCGTGTTTACAGTGGACATATTGGTGTTCCACTTCATGCGGCTGGCAGACCACAGAGGTTCAGGTAAGCTGCAGACATGCATTACACAGGTATTGTGGGAGACTGTCAAGAGGCTGACTGGGGATTGGTGTCCAGATAGGAGGGGGCTGTCTGGGGGGGGTGTCACAGGTGAGAGGGGCCGGGAAGTGGTGTCCAGAGTGGAGGGGGCTGCCTGGGGGGGTGTCACAGGAAAAGGGGATAGGGGGTGGTTTCCAGACTGGAAAGGGGCTGCCTGGGGTGGTGTCACAGGTGAGGGGAGCTAGGGGTGGTGGGGGATGGGTGTTGGTGTCCAGTCTGGAGGGGGTTGCACGGGGGGTTGGGTGCCACAGGTGTGGGGGCCTGGTGGGATGTGTCCAGACTAGAGGGGGCTGCCTGGGGGGTGTCACAGATGAGGCGGGCTGCCAGATGGGGTCCAGTCTGGAGGGGTCGCCTGGAGGGGTTGTCACAGGTGAGGGGGACTGCGGGGTGGTGTCCAGTCTGGAGGGGGCTGCCTGGGGGGGCTGTCACAGCTGAAGGGGGCTGGGTGGTGTTGTCCAGTCTGGAGGGGGCTGCCTGGGGGATCACAGGTGAAATGGGATGTGGATGGTGTTCAGACTGGAGGGGGCTGTGGGGTGTTGACCAGTCTGGAGGGGGCTCCCTGGGGGGGTGTCACAGGTATGGGGGCTGGGGGTGATGTCCAGTCTGAAGGGGGCTGCCTGGGGGATGTCACAGGTGAGGTGGGCTGGGGGTGGTGTCCAGACTGGAGGGGGCTTGGGGTGGTGTCCAGTCTGGAGGGAGCTGTCTGGGGGCTGTCACATGTGAGAGGGGCTGTGGGGTGGTGTCCAGACTAGAGTGGGCTGCCTGATGGGGTGTCATGGGTGAGAGGGGCTGGGGGTGGTGTCCAGTTTGGAGCGGGCTGCCTGGGGGGCTGTCGCAGGTGAGAGGGGAATGGGGGGGGGGTGGTGTCCAGTCTGGAGGGAGCTGTCTGGGGGGTATCACAGGTGAGGGGGCTGGGCTGTCGTGTCCAGTCTGAAGGAGGCTGCCTGGGGGGGTGTCACAGGTGAAGGGGGCTGGGGGGTGGTGTCCAAACTGGAGGGGGCTGGGGGTGGTGTCCAGACTGGAGGGTGCTGCCTGGGGGTTGTCACAGGTGAGGGAATGAGGGGTGGTGTCCAAACTGGAGGGGTGTCTAGTCTGGAGGAGGGTGCCTGGGGTGTCACATATGTGTCCAGTCTGAAGGGTGCAGCCTGGTCTTGCGAGGGAGGGACTGTGTTTTTGCAGGGGTGCAGCCTGGGCTTGCGAGGGAGGTCCTGTGTTTTCACTGAGGTGCAGCCTGGGCTTGAGAGGTGAGGCACGTGATTTCAGTGGGGTGCAGTCTGGCTTTACGAGGGAGGGCCCACGTTTTTGCAGGGGTACAGCCTGGGCTTGCGTGGGAGGGCCCGCATTTCCGCTGGGGTGCAGCCTGGGCTTCCGAGGTGAGGCGCGCCATTTTGCTGGGATGCAGTCTGGCTTGGCGAGGGAGTTCCTGTGTTTTCGCTGGGCTGCAGTCTGGCTTTGCAAGGGAAGGCCCGTGTTTTTGCAGGGTGTTAGGCAAAGTTTGTATGCAGTACCCTTTGGGACCACTACACACAACTAGGACTACAGGTGTAAGCAAAACCAACCTTTGGTATACGTCTGTACTACACAGTTTTGGTAGCAGAGCTGAGCAGCCAGGCTTATCTCAAGAGGGGAATATGAGCAGTAATGATGTTACACAGAGGTCTACAATCACAAGTGTTCAAGTACACTCTTACACGCAAGGTTTCTTTGATAAATACTTATTAATTTATTTATCTGTCAGTTATAAAACATTCATTAGAAGGAGGCAATATAATCACACACAAATAAACTTCAATACTATTTCAGAATACTTTTCAAGATGAGTAAAAGGCAAAGATTATTAGAACATGAAAGGTTACAATTATTCGTAGACAGTGCATATACTTAGAGATCACCAGAGGAGTCAATTCAATTCAAGAGAGTAGGACAAAGTCATTGGGCTAAAGTCTTGGATAGGATAAAGCGGTTCTGGTAAGCAAACGGTAAAGTCTCTGCACAAGTTCTTGGAAGTAGTTTGTAAAAAGAAGAATCATATGTTGGTTCACAAGCTGATTAGGCCTGCGAGTTGCAAAAGTTTCAAGCACTTTCACTGCGAGAGGTAAGTACTCTCAGTCTGATTTCACAGTACCTTAGAAATGAAGAAAAAGATGCAGCTGAAGACTTCTGTTCCTGGCAGTTCCTGCAGATCTCGCTGTTCCTATGCCTCAGTTGTGGGGACAAGGGGGAGGACATTGAGGGACTCCTGCACTGCACGGGGACTGGTCCAAAAGCTGCCACTTGGCAAACTTCAATTCCGGTAGCTGTAGTGAAGCACACAAACTGGTGTCCCTCGCCCCGGTTATAAGGTTTCCTGCAGCACTCTGAGTAAAATACAACCAGCTCCAAGATTGGTATCCAGGTGGCTTACTGTCGAGTTGATTGGTTCCACCAACTCAAAGGGAGAAGTCGTCCTTGTAGGGGTTTCTCTGTCGAGGTGAACTTGGCGATTCGGACCTGCAGCAGGGCTTCACCGGGCAAACCAACGGTCCAGGAGTTGCAGCAGCAGTCCTCTTCAAGCTTGTCTTCGGTTCTTTCGTTCCAGGGGTCGACTCTGCCTTCTAAGCCAAGAGACTCGCCTTTTATTCAGAACTCGCCCATTCATTCCAGCATAGCTGTCACTCACCCAGCAGGGTGGCTGTCCTTGCCGGACAGTCAGCCAGCCAATCACCACAGAGTGCATTTGGGTCTCCTAGGAGACTAAGCACAGGCAGTTTCGGGCACCTCCCTCACTTCCTGCTCACCCCAGCCACTCAGGCGCCAGAGGTGGTCTTCACTCCTGAAGCCCGCCAAAGGCGAATGAACAAAGAGACCGAACCTGGTTTGGCGTGCAGAGCAAAACTCTAGAAGGACCTTTCCACAAAGAAATGGTGAAAAAAGAAGACTGGGACCTGTTTTTACAGAGGGGGCTTAGACGCCATCTTGAAAAACATGGCTAGCACGAATAAACGCTACCGGTGTTCACAGTCGGGAAAAATCATGGTAGTTCATTGTAAAACCACTGCCACCAGCCATTCTGAGAGGAAAGGGTAGCATTTGACTGCTATATGAGTTTCTAGACACAGGGGATACTAAGTAACCCCTCCGGCACTCTATTGCAATATAGGGTGTGCTGTGTGTAGGACTTTAAATGACTGTTAAAGTCAATTTCACTTTACTTACTCTGGGAAACAGTAGTTGCCTCAGGGGTGGCGACCGAGCTGAGCAGATGTGCGTGAGCGGAGCTCCATCGGCCAGCTCGAGGCCGCAACAACAAGCACGACAAAGATGCACTGCAGTGGCCTTAGGCGAGCCCGGTACCTGGTGTACTGATACTGAAAGAGCTAACATTGGCGGAGGGCCACATCCGCAAGAAGAGGCAGAGATCAGTGGAACCAGCCCTCGCGGCAGCAGGGGAGCGGTTTCCCGACGTGCGACTTCAGAACTGGTGGACCCCAGCGGACAAACAGTGAGTGGATGCCCCCGCCCACCAAGGACAGCCACCCGCCGACGGCTCAGGAGCCCCATCAGCACCGCCCGCAGACGAGGATGCAAGCAGAGCCGGGAAGAAGATTGTGTGAGCAGCCACGAGCTGTGGGCATGCCGGCTGCTCCATTCAGGCTGCGCATCAAACCCGGAGGCACTTACCCGCCCTCCAGGGGGCTTGGCTCACACAGCGACCGCGGAGGACTCCCGAAAAGGATGAAAACGGGGAGGTGACGTCGGGTCCGGCCCGTCTCCCCGGCAGACACCAACAGCATGTGGAGGGATCTGCTGCAGGCAGCCATCACCCCCGAGGCCACAGCAACACACACCGGATCAGCGACAGGAAGTGCACGCCCCAGCCCCCATAGGAAACCCAGAGAAGCCACCACAGGAAGAGGTTGAGGTGAGGAGGAGGCACAGGAGGGGCTATAAGGAAGAACACACGAACGTGCAGCACCCCAGTGGACTCCAAGGGGGCCCAAAAAGGAGAAAAAGGAAGGCCTGCCCCCCCCACCAGCTCAAATAAGCCAACAGGCCCCAGGGAGAGGCGGCAAGGCCCAAAAAGAGCCAGGGAGGGGACCAAAGAAGAGGGAGCAAGCGGCTGAGCCCACCCCGTGCCACGAGATCCTGAGACCCAATGAGAGCACACATCATGCAGAGCGAAATACCCAGTGAGGGCCGCTCGACGCACCATACCCTGGGGGAATCACGAGAGGCAAAGGGGTAGCACAAACACATCATCAAGCCAGAAGATCCATGCTCAAAATGAAAAAGGGGAAGGCCTACGGGGAGGAAGAGAACGCAGACATGACCACCAAAGAAGACATGAAAGAATGGTTCAAAGAGTTCCAAGAACAATTCATGGTCTCCATGCACACCCAATTTGAGACGATGAAGGGAGAAGTGTAACAGGCGGTGCAGGAGCTGAAAATAGAGCTGGGGAATCTTGAAGAATGTACAGACACTTTAGAAAAAACGGTGCAAAACTTAGACGATGAAGCACAACAACACGCCGAAGTACAGGAGAGTCTGGCAAGACATTCCCACGAACTGGAAATCCAATGTGAGGACCTAGAAAATCTCTCCCGCAAGTCCATTAGAATCAAAAATATGGCAGAGACGGTAAAATACAAGGACCTCAAACAAGCAGTGCAGCAGGTCTTCTGGGACATTCTAGACGAGGAAGAAGAAGCATCAATTCAGATCGATAGGATACACAGAGTGGGCCCCACCGCATGGGAGAACCAGGGGCACGCCCCAGAGACGTCCTGGTCGCAATGACATCATACCCTCAAAAAGAACAGATCCCGAGGAAAGCACACATGATGGACCATATACGAATGAACGGAGCAGATATACAACTCTACCAAGATCTAGCACAATCCACCCTCCAAAAATGCACGGAGATGTCACTAATAACTAAAGAACTGACGGCTAGACAGATTCGATATAAATGGACATTCTCCTTCGGCCTACTATTCACATGAGAGGGGAAACAACAGAGGATTATCTCGTGCGAGGAAGGAGAGTGGATTTTGAATCTACAGGACAAAGAGGGAGCCCGAACAAGTGGCAGGGAACCGTCCCAAGGGAAAAGAACCCCAAGACGCTGGACCACAACTAACATAAAACTTAGAACCCCCACAGAAACACCAAGACACAAATAATGGACGCAAACCACAACACAGAAGAAACCTAATGATCACCATACCCTACAGAAATTCCGATGCAAAGAAGCGACCACTCGCAGTTACTCAGCTGCGGTGAGTTGGGATCAAGCAGGAAATCTTAGAGTCCCTTAGTGAGGTTTAGGACTCCTCACGCCACTATTACTCCTGAGTACGAGAGGGCATGGCACGAAGGGCAATACGCCCAAGCAATCATAGGGCCCAGAGCCCTCCTCAGGGATGTTATAAGGGGAAGGGTGGAGAAGGGGGGGGGTTGGGGAACACAACAGGGGGAGGGGAAGTTCAGGGGAAGCGGACAAAAAGCATTCACAGAGAGGGGAAAGGGAACCCACCGGCGCACAGCAAAGAACCCATGGCAATCAAACCAAAAGGTATCAGCGAAGCATGGAAAGGATGGGGCTGAAAATCCTAACACATAAAATCAGAGGCCTAAATTCCCCAGTCAAAAGGAAAAAAGTATAACACATGCTCCGGCAGGGGAAATACGATATAATAATGCTGCAAGACACATATATAGAAAATGGATAGAGGGAAAATCCGCCTGAAAGGATGCAATCGGATAATCCACGCAAATGACGGGGAAAAGAGAAAAGGGGTCATAATAGCATTCGCTGATGCGCTCAACATGAAAATTCGAGAAACCCTGGAAGACAAGCAAGGAAGGTTCATCGCAGCAAAAATCCAACTTGAGAAAAGATGGCTGACGCTCGCAACAGTTTACGCACCAAACACTGGATTGGACGGCTTCTTGAGAGACACCTTGAACAAACTAGAACATTTCTCACGAGAAGAAACGATCCTGGCAGGGGACTTCAACATAGCGTGGAATCCCAGAGAAGACCATTCGAACTCCACTCTCTCGCACCAGGGAGCCCTATCACAATCATTAATGAACACCATGCACAAATTAGCACTAGAAGATCTATGGAGGAAAATCAGAGGCCCGACACCAGGACACACATACCACTCTCACGTGCACGGCACTAGCTCCAGAATTGATTATATTTGGGCATCAGTGAGCCTCCTAGGGGAGATTCAAGAAATAGAGATGGGCCCCATCTCGATATCAGACCACGCCCCTATATGAATGTCGCTCCCGGGGATGCGCAAACAATCGGGCCTATGGAGATGGACCCTCCCAAGATAAGTCATCCAAGACCCCATCATGCGAGAGACCATAAGAGGTCAGATAGCGGCTACTTCGAACAAAACTATACCCCAGATGTGGCAAACGCCACAATATGAGAAGCCTTCAAAGCTGTCATGAGGGGGCACATAATTGCACTAAAAGCACAAAAGGACAGGCAATCCCGAAAATGGGAGGAAGAACTTGAAAATAACCTGGCGAAGATAAGAGAGGAAATGACACACAACCACTCGCAGAAATTAAAGAGAGCCTACAGACATATACAGGGCCAGCTGGAGGCCATCTGAACCAAAAGAGCTGAAAACCACTTACTACACTTGAAACACTGGTACGAAATGAAAGCCAATAAAGCAGATAAACTCCTGGCGAGACAACTGAAAGGTAAACAACAAAGACAAACTGTCAAGGCCCTGAGAGACAACGACGATCAACGAAAAACACAAGCGAAGGACATTAAAGAAACATTCAGGGCCTACTACCAAAATCTGTACACATTGGACAAACCAAAAGAGATAGACCAGGTAAATTACTTAAAGGGAATGCATCTCCCAACCATCACACCAGGGGAGAAAGCATCACTCAACGCACCAATAATGATGGGGGAAGTTATGAAAGCAATAAGGGACCTACCAAAAAATAAAGCCCCGGGACCAGACGGTTATATAGCCACATTCTATAAAACCTATGCGGATGCTTTGAGTCCAGTCCTCACAGAGCTCTTCAACACCTTTAAGGACTCGACCAACATCATAAGCTCAATGAACGAGACAAAAATCCTGGTCTTCCATAAGAAGGGGAAAAACCCAGAATCACCAGGCTCGTATTGTCCCATTGCTCTAATAAACCTAGATGCCAAATTATATACCAAAACTCTAGCCAACAGACTGACACCCCTGCTTCCCAAACTGATACACCAGGATCAGTCATGGTTCATCCCAACAGAACAACCCACGACAATATTAGAAGAATAACTCATTTGATCGAGAAGGTGAGGATTACTAACGTCCCAGCCGCGCTGCTAGCAATAGACATGGAAAAAGCATTTGACCGAGTAGAGTTGTCCATTCTCTTCCGCATCCTGGAGAAACTCGACATTGGTCAATCATTCATCAACATGAGATGAGCCAACAACAACCCACCCTCAGCCAGAATAGCGGTGAAACAGGGATGTCCCCTCTACCCACTCCTGTATGCAATATTTCTAGAGCCGCTACTGACTAAAATAAAGAACACACCTGAAATCAAAGGCATCACAATGTGGGATATAACCAACAAAACTGCAGCCTATATGGACGACCTGCTGATCGCCCTAGCAGATCCGGCAGCTTCTCTACCACCACTCATTCAAACGATAGAGGATTATGGAGCCGTCTCAGGCCTAAGGATAAATAGGCAAAAGTCAGAGGTAATGGTCCTGGCGGGCGACAACAAAGAAATACACAAACAAGCAAGGGAATTACAACTCTGAATGGCGGACAAAGGGATCAGATACCTGGGGGTCACTCTCACCAACTCAGTCAGAGGCCTATATGCAGGGAACTTTCCGATCCTGTTAGACAAGGTAAGAAAAGACTTGGCCAGCTGGAATCCACTCTCAATCACGTGGTGGGGCAGAATTACAGCAATAAAAATGACAATCCTGCCCAGAATACTGTACCATTTCTAAGCTTTGCCCATAAAAATCCCTCCCACGTTCTTCAAAACACTCTCCAAAATGATAAGCAAATACATTTGGCAAAACAAAACGCCGAAACTCTCCAACATGATACTAACCGCCCCGAAGAACAAGGGAGGCATGGCACTCTCACATTTCCAAAAATATTATGAGGCAGCACAATTGTGGGTTGTGAAATAATGGATACCCAACAATTCAAAGAAAATATGGGAAGCACAAGACAGGGCGGTGGCAAGGAAAAGCCTACAACATCTACTGTGGACCAGCCCAGAACAAAGACACCCAAATGTCAACATAAGTGAGATCATGAGTGCAGCACTGGAAATTTGGAACAAGGCAACAAAAAAAGAAACACTAACCATAAACCCGGCTCCCTTCATGCCAATGTTTAAGAACCCTGAATTCCAACCAGACACAGAGAAAGGCAAGTTTCAAAAATGGACGGAAGCCGAATGCAAAAAAACTGGGAGACATGTACGATGACCATCAGATCAGAACATTAGTGGAATGCTGCACACTTCTCGGGCACACGGAAAAAGATACATTCAAATATGAGCAACTACACCACTGGCTCACCACCCCAAGGATTAAGCAAGTGGCAACAAGCGACCTCACCCCATTAGAGACATTCATCATGTCACACCCATGAGGCAAAAAATTTGTCTCCACCTTGTATAAATTCATTAACGCCCAGGCAGAGGACACAAAATGGCAATATATGAAGAGATGGGAATCAACATTGAGGAAAGAAATCTCGAGAGACCAATGGGAATATGTCTGGCAAATTATCCCCAAATGGACAAGGGCGATACAGATGAGAGAAGCCTGGACAAAGATAATGATACAATGGCACTACACCCCTGAAAGACTACATAGAATGTTCAACACCAAACAAAACAAATGCTGGAGGGATTGTGACACAGAGGGAACATGGAGACACATCTGGTCGGACTCCCCCAAACTACAAGACTTCTGGCTGGAGATAAAAACCCAAATGCAAGAAATGTTTGAAGGGGCAGAACAACTACAAGAAGAAGTTTGGATGTGCGGCATGTGGGACCCCAGAGACAGGACACTGACAAAAACACAAAAGAGAAATGTCATGGGTCTCCTAATCGCCGCCTGGCTAACAATAGCCCAAAGATGGAAACAGAAATCACCACCATCCACGATAGATTGACTGCAGAGAGTGTGGCTGTTCATAGCATTGGAGCGCATAACATACAACATCCAGGGGGCCTGACAGAATTTTCTATCACACTGGGGGCCCGCACTAGATAACTTACAAAGCGACTTTATGCTTCAATGGTGCACGCACAAAATCAGAATCCTGGACATGTTTACGTGAGGGAAGATACCAAAGACATACCGCTTCCTCAGCCAGTGGGGTTGGCGGGGAAGGGAGGGAAAGGGGAGGGACAATGTTGAAGTCCCACTGTTCCGTTTCTAGTGTCATGTTTAAATTGCAATAAAAACAATATGAAAAAAAAGTACAAAGTCCCAAAGTTCAGCAAAAGTGCTGGGGGTCTCTAAAGTAGAGAGGAATTGGCACATTTATGAGAATTCTCCCTAACAAGGGGTGCAGCCTGGTGTTCGAGATGAGGCACCTGATTTTACTGGGGTGCAGTCTGGCTTTGCGAGGGAGGGCCCATGTTTTCGAAGGGTGCAGCCTGGGCTTGCGAGGTAGGGCCCGCATTTCTGCTGGTGTCCAGCTGGGAGTGCGTGCCTTCTCACAGGGGTACTGGATAATGTTTCAGGGGTGGACGCGAAGGATTGCACCTGGTTTAGCCTTTAGCTTGCATTTTGGGATGTGCCTTTGAATCCATGAATAAACGGGGAGCGCAATTCTTTTTCTGCGCCACGGCTTGTGCAGGATCCTTCTCGGTACACAGCCCTTGTACCATTTCTGCACCCGACTCCACGAATCAGGCCGATAATATACATGTATTCATTTTTTAATGTGTTTCTTCCACTATTTTGTATTATTAATTGTTTTTTGATCTAAATGACCAACTTTCTGATTGACTACATCGATTGATGGGAGCCTCTTTCCCCCATACGCACTAATGCAACTGTCACGTTTGAGTTTAGTTGCATTATGCTGTCTTGGAAATAAACACTCATTGCAAACGTTCAAAGCTCCACATCTGTATAAATCACGAAAATGATGAGGGTACTCAGATCCCATGTGCTAAACCTAAATAACCAAAGTGAGATGAGGTCTTTTTGTTCCTGTTAAAGAGATACGGCCTTAACACTGCACTTTTGTTTAGGTTTCTGGAACAGTAACAGGTATCTGGAAGAATACTGATCATACTGCAGACATTCCCTGTCCAAATAACTGTCTCATCAGGCATACACTGGTAGCTCATAAATGCTTTGTATTGCTATATTAGTAGACTCTTCTGGCAACTCTCCTCCTTTCACCTTGCCAACACACGGTTTGAGTTAACACTCATGTCTGTACTTTTTTGGAAACTCACTTACACATAAATCCATAACCTTCTTATACTGAGTAGCAATTAGAGATTACCAATTTCTCGCGAGTTACAATCATCGTGAAGGAAACTCACCCTATTATGTAAGGCAATTGCTGACTGTCCTAATTTGCTATGTTCATATAGAATAAGGTCTACAATTATAAATTATACAATTCCAAAAGAATAAGCTATAAAGGATCAACAAAACAAAAGAATGAGAAATGGTTAAATAGGAAATAAAAAAGTGTGGAAAACAGAAAATGATAAATAACTTGGTTATTATAAAGTTAAAACATGGCACCCTATCACCATCAGCACTACATATTTAATCATATGTGATTTAAGTTACTAGTAGACTTCCACATTCATGCCCCTAGTTACAGTTCAATGTTTGTTTTATTCAAAAGATCATACATATTTGATCAGTAACTAATATTATAACATCGTTTTTCTGATGTTTAGATTGGTCATGCCATGACTCGTATCTACTTACCTGGTTGCACTAGATTATGTGTACACCACTCTACTTACATGCATATGACTAACATTAACCTTTGAGGATATGTGAATGCATCATATTTTGGTATTGTCTTCAATGGCCAACCTTTTTGTCTGTACTGGTCTAGCAGTCCGTGATGAATGAACTTCACCCTGCACAGATTCCTTCTGAGAATCTAAGGTCTTGGAGTATCCTTTTGCTTTCTTTTGCTCCCAGTGTATGCAATGTCCTAGTATGTGAAATGTTGTAACTAGTATTTTCTCTGTGTAGGCACAGAGATGCCCTTTGTCGCAATACACAATGTTACAATTTAAAAAATATCCTGATGCATTAACCTCTTTTCTTTTTTCCTTGCAGCTTGAATGGAGAACCCTGATAGCTGCAGCTGGAGTGCAACTAGTGAGGGAAGCTGACTTATTACCGGGTGAGCATCGGGTGAGCACTATACTCTTGTTTCTGAGTTTACTTCTGCCTTCCTTAACATTTGATTTTTTGTTTGCAGGTCAAGCATAAACATGGACTAGCCTATCAATCAGGAATCCAGGCATGAATGGAACATGCTGAAAATTAGGAAGGGCCTTCAATAGGCTCCCGGGGGCATCATGTGAGATTTCCTGGTTTCAGGAAATCTTGCATATTGCTTGGGATCACATTTTCAAATAGGAGTGTCTCCCCTCCCTGGCCTTACACATTTGTGGTTTGGCAATAGTTGGACTACTGTCATTATCCTTTTGTTTAGTCCGGATGTCAACATCTCATGTCACTGTGGAAAGGGACCTGATCAGCCTGTTTGGGCTTTTCAGTTGTTTGTGGTGAACTCTGTGTTTGTGGTGATCTCTCTGAGGGTGCTCATGACAAGATGTACCCCCCTGAAGTTGGATGGTCACTGCTCCCCACTTAAAACTAACAAAGTCCCCAAAAGATTTGCGGGAGAAGGCAAAGCAACCTGGAAGAAAATCCCAACAAGAAATGTGTCATTATTTTCAAAACTGATCACCGAGCCCAAACTCCTTTTACAAGTACTTGGGTGGTCAATAACAAGTCAAGGAGGAGCAGCGGCATACCAGGGTCTTTCTCTCATTATTGGAAGTGAGGTGTTCTCGTATTTTAAGGCGGGTGGAAATGGACAGGGATAATCTTTTGGTTAATTCAGAGAAAGTCAGGAAAGCCCCGTATGACCAAAACTTTGTGAGTACCACTTACCTATTCCATTCCTATTTTTCTTTGATCGATTTAGTATATGAACACAAAAGGCGTGGAACACCATCGTTCATTCTCTCTCAATTTCCAAATCACCATTGTAGAATGATCCTACTGAGATTACGCTGGAACTTGTTATTAACGAAAGAGATTTTATTTAGGAGACACATCATCACTCAGCAGGAGACCAATTGTAGGTTTTGTAACAAGGGACCAATGGAAACATCGAGACATCTATCACTTGAATGCGAAGCACTAATTTTGTCTAGAAAGTAATGTATTTTAAATTCATGGGAATGATGCAATGAAGTTATCTAATTGTGATTATTAATGGACGAGATGTATCAATATAAATTTTGTATCAGAGGACCTAGCGGTGGCCGGTTTTATCAAGACTATGAACGTAATGAATTGATGTATTTGAAACTGTATTCTGCTGCTTTTATTCTCTATGTTTGATATTTGCCTCTGACCGTTTGCTTTGTGCTTTTCTTATTGTAAAGTTTCTGTTTTTATTTAAACCAGATACAAATAAAATAAAATAAAATTAAATGTGTCCTTGGTCCGGCGAGTTGGGGTCAGGGGTCACATAACATCTTGTCAAGAGGAGGGACAAATTAGTCAATTTCAAGGTAACATCAATGCTCTCATGGCAAGCTATCATTGATGCCATTTAAAAAAGCTGGGTTTAAGCAAAACCCTTTGTCCAAATGCAGGCCTCACCCTTTTAAAACAACTCTCCTTTCCATGATTGCATCACTGTTTCTGCCACTCCATTACACCTGAGGTTCCAAAAATCCGAAAACAACCCCTGCCGAAACATTGGGTGGTTAACTACATAGCTGGACCTCCTCAGGGCACCCCAATTGCCATTCTCTATGTACTTCACCTCTCCATCTACACCGTGCTTAGCACAGCCAAATCTGCTTTGATGCTCTATACACCACCCCAACGCGTAGCAGCAACCTGTTCCATGAGAGGATTTTCTCCAGTGCACATTTCCTGCTCTGAATGCCGCTCTCTCCACTACCATAACCATGACCACCGATGCTATCAATGCTCCAGCTTGCCTCACCCACACCCACACATAGCCCCACCTCTTCCGGGAACTCCCACCACATCACATTTATAATTGCAGAGTGAAACTACCTATTTTTGAAAGTGAACATTTACTGGCCAGCAAAACAGCTATTATGTTTTGGTTCACCAATCAATTTTAAGTGAACTTTCACAAATTCCTCCTCTTTTGTTTATAGACTTCACATCAAACCATGAGGTAGTAAATCAAATTTCCGGAACCAAAATGAGTAAATCCTCTAAATTCATGTTCTTTTCCCTTTGATTTATTGAAAAAAATTATTTAATCAGAATGACTTGAAATATATTAAAGTATATGTACCATATCAACTATTATTTTTATTGCTTTAAAATTGTACATTGCACCGAACTGGCTTTTAGAGACATTATCTAAAAAGGCATTCCGACATGCTTTCTCCTGGGTAGCTTGGAAATATGTACTCATATAAGGGATATGTCCTTAGAGTGAAACATTAAACAATATCACTCTCCAAGCCACATTTATAAAAAATGACATTTTTATTATCTGT